>NW_020664435.1:41505490-41672928 GCF_002925995.2 Terrapene triunguis
AACCTGTCTGAAGTCAGCAATCCTGTCTGAAGTGTCACTGTTGGGTGATGTCATCAATGAACTGCAAGATTTTCTTTTCACATGGGTTTGCAGTGTATTTAACACAGTACAATTAGATGCATCATAAAATAGATGGGGAGGAACAAGTGAAAGAATGTCCCTAACTGTAGAGAGTCCAGTGACTTCGATGGAGAAGGAACCAAGATTAGAGAAGCATAATGAGCAGACAACTGGGAGATTGTTAAGCATACAATAGCACTTCTTGCAAGGGTAGAGTTGTTAAGTCCCGATTCCCGTCTAGATTCTGATTTGCATAATTAAATTCTGTCCACCCAAAATTCCCTGTGTAATTTCATTTGGAATAAGGTATTATGAATGAGTGAATTAATCACTGGACTGGAGGTTCGTGGTTTCCTAAGGATGAGTGATCATGATCTGATAACATTCAGTATAAACAGAGGACAGTCCCAACCAAGTATATATACTTGCTGCTTCAAAAGGGCAAAGTTCCCAAAGGTAAGGGAAATTATGAGCAAAATTGAGTAGGAGGAAAAATTTAGACAGAAAAATCTGAATGAAAATTGGGAATTCTTTAAGAAGAGTTTATTAGATGACAAAAGAATCCACCCCGATTTCCAATCTTTTTTGTTTAAGCCTCCCTTATAATTGATTTGTGGTCAGGTGTCCACTACCCGCATGCTACGGTTTGGCACGGTTATTGTCCTCTTTCCCATTTTCTCCCCCATCCTTTTCTGTTTTCTTTTGTCCTTCTAGCCATGCATACTTTTCTGATTTATTTTGTATAGCAATCATACAAAGCTTCATAGCCTATTTTACTTGTATCTCTCAATTTTGTTTTAATCATACACTGAAAGGTCAATTAACTGGGGTTGTCTAGGAAATTAAATAGTGCAGATTTTGATCTCTCTGGATATCTTCATTAGCAGTTTGAGCTACTGTATGCCCAAATACTACAGGCACACAGCCTCTCCTTTTTTCTAGTGTCATTCCCAGTTTTATCCTCTTCTCACAAATGGATGTTTAATTTCCTTTCTAAAGACATTTAGTGTGTATATATTTCAGTCAGTATGGTGACCAGTTAGGTTTTCCTTTGCAAAAACCAGTATTTTATATATCCTTGTATTTTAGTATTAGCTGCTATCAGTTGCTTTATGTAATTTTACGTATTATGAATATCATGCTTTCTTTGCTGCATTGCTAGTTAGTTTGTGTTCCCTCCCTGTCAAGGACTAGACATAACCAGTGGCAAAGTCTCGAGGAGCCACCAAAGTTATCTAGATGCCAACCCAGGTTGATACCATAGCCAGCCAGAAGGTTAGCAATTCCTGTATTATTCTATGCTGCAGCCTTATCAGGCTTAAACTCTGGTAATCAGAACTTTTGCTGTCATTTTATGTAAGTAATGTAATGTGTATTCATCAATTATGCAAATTATGACATTAAGTAATCTGCATAGTATCTCCAGGTTTCTGAACCTTCAGTCTTTACAAGTATGAGTAGTGTGAAAATAAGAAATATGTTTCCAGATGGCTGACACTCATGAGGACTTAGACTGGTTGGTCTTCAAAAGATTTGTGCTAATCTTAACAGGACTGTCATGAAATTGTTTTTGTTTATTTTTGATTAACGATCTTTATCGCAGTTTGTGCTAAGATGCTCAGACAGCATCTATTTATATCAAACAGCCAACTATTTATAGATGCTTAATTCATTACAAATCAACCACACTCAGTACTATACGACACTAAGATGCTAATAGTATCCTACCCAACAGAGGGTATCTAATCTAGCATCAACTATTTTACAAGAGAGTCTAGAGCATAATACGTCTTGCATTAATTAAGCAACATAGTATGAAGAATATCAATTTTTAAAATGACTACAAAATCTTAAATAGGAATACGGTGACAGAGAACATAAGTTCTATTGCTCTGAAAGATGAAAGTCAAAAGAAACCAAAGCATAACACTTGGAAAAACATATCAGACTGCTTTACCAAGATGTTGGTACTTTTAAATTTCAGTCACATGCAAACTTTTTATGGGTGGGTGGGTAGCTAAGTCTTAGCTGTTTAATTTTAGCTTTCTCTTTCTTTGTTTTGTTTCCATTGTGACTGCAAAGAAAACTACCTGAATGTGAATTAATGAGGTGCTTTCTTCCTGAATCTGCTGGCAGTTTAAATACCTCTGCTGTTGTTAATCACTTTTTTTGAAAGAAAGAGCAGAATGAAATTGACAAGACTCTGGCCTGGATTTTTGCCCCAACACCTGTCTATGAAGAGTCCTGTGTGCGGGGTATGGGTGTGTTTATGCGTGTGTGCATGCTGTGTGTGAAGCGTTTACCTAAAGCCAAAGACTGTGCACAGAAGAGGTGGACACTGGGATAAGCTGGAGGATGAGCTGGGAGTGGGGTCAGGAAGTCTTTATTCTTCCTCAGGTAGAATCCTGAAAGGGAGATGGTACATCCTCAGGCTGTGATATCTTTTCTGTGTAGCTTGTCCCCTACACTTCTCTTGATGGCAACTACTGCTGAGGATGTCCTTTTTAGTGCAGCTCCACTGGAATTACACTATCAGAGAGCTGGTGTTGGGGAAACCTGGCATCCTTCACTTATCCTCTGGGATCTGCATGGAGTTTGCATTTCTGGGTATCTGCTAGATATGGAGCCAAACCCTATAGCCATATCCATGGAAAGGAAAAATTCTATTTTCCCCACCACCAAGATGGTGAATCTTCATGGCTATTTTCTTTCCCCACAGAAGTGGAATATTTGTCCCAATCTGAGGCATCATTACACAAAGCTGACATGAATGTGAACTGGCACAAAATGAGATCAAACTAGCTAGGGACATAAAGGGTAACAAGAAAACATTCTACAAATACATTAGAAGCAAGAGGAAGACCCAAGGACAGAGTAGACCCATTACTCAATGAGGGAGGAAAGACAATAACAGAAATTGTGGAAATGACAAAGGTGCTTAATGACTTCTTTGTTTCAATTTTCACCAAGAAGGTTGGTGGTGATTGAACATCTAACATAGTGAATGCCAGTGAAAATGCAGTAGGACCCAAGCCTAAAATAGGGAAAGAACAAGTCAAAAATTACTTAGACAAGTTAGATGTCTTCAAATCACCAGGGCCTGATGAAATGCATCCTAGAATATTCAAGGAGCTGACTGAGGAGATATCTGAGCCATTAGCAATTATCTTTGAAATGTCATGGAAGACAGGAGACATTCCAGAAGACTGGAAAAGGGCAAATAGAGTGCTCATCTATAAAAAGTGAAATAATGACAACCCGGGGAATTACAGACCAGTCAGCTTAACTTCTGTACCCGGAAAGATAATGGAGCAAATAATTAAGAAATCAATTTGCAAACACCTAGAAGATAATGAGGTGATAAATAACAGTCAGCATGGATTTGTGAAGAACAAATCGTGTCAAACCAACCTGATAGCTTTCTTTGACAGGGTAACAAGCCTTGTGGATGGGGGGAAGTGGTATATGTGATATATCTTGACTTTAGTAAGGCTTTTGATACTGTCTCGCATGACCTTCTCATAAACAAACTAGGGAAATACAACCAACATGGAGCTACTATAAGGTGGATGCATAACTGGTTGGAAAACCATTCCCAGAGAGTAGTTATCAGTGGTTCACAGTCATGCTGGATGGGCATAACGAGTGGGGTCCTGCAAGGATTGGTTCTGGGTCCAGTTCTGTTCAATATCTTCATCAATTATTTAGATAATGGCATAGAGAGTGCACTTGTAAAGTTTGCAGACGATATCAAACTGGGAGGAGTTGCAAGTGCTTTGGAGAATAGGATTAAAATTCAAAATGATCTGGAGAAACTGGAGAAATGGTCTGAAGTAAATAGGATGAAATTCAATAAGGACAAATGCAAAGTACTCCACTTAGGAAGGAACAACAAGTTGCACACATACAAAATGGGAAATGACTGCCTAGGAAGGAGTACTGCGGAAAGGGATCTGGGGGTCATAGTGGATCGGGGAGGCTTGAGAAATAATATCCTAACCAATTGGTTACAAAGTGATCAAAGACCCAAACCCCTGGATCTTTGGACAATGGAAAAAATCAGTCAGGTTCTTAAAAGAAGGATTTATTAAAAAGAAAAGGTAAAAATCATCTCTGTAAAATCAGGATGGAAAATAACTTTACAGGGTAATCAGATTCAAGGAGCACAGAGGAACCCCCTCTAGCCTTAGTTTCAAAGTTACAGCAAAATAGGGATAAACCTCCCTCTAGCAAAGGAACATTCACAAGTTGAGAAAAACAAAGAGAAACTAACACGCCTTGCCTGGCTGTTACTTACAAGTTGAAATATGAGAGACTTGTTCAGAAAGATTTGGAGAGCATGGATTGAGGTCTGGTCCCTCTTAGTCCCAAGAGTGAACAACACCAAAACAAAGAGCACAAACAAAAGCCTGCCCCCCTCCACCAGATTTGAAAGTATCTTGTCCCCTTATTGGTCCTTTGGGTCAGGTGTCAGCCAGGTTACCTGAGCTTCTTAACCCTTTCCAGGTAAAAGGATTTTGGTGCCTCTGGCCAGGAGGGATTTTATAGTATTGTATACAGGAGGGTTGTTACCCTTCCCTTTATAGTTATACACAAGCTAAATATGAGTCAACAGTGTAACGTTGTTGCAAAAAAGGCAAACATTATTTTGGGATGTATTAGCAGGAATATTGTATGCAAGACACAAGAAGTAATTCTTCCGCTCTACTCCGAGCTGATTAGGCCTCAACTGCAGTATTATCCAGTTCTGGGCGCCACATTTCAGGAAGGATGTGGACAAATTAGAGAAAGTTCAAAGAAGAGCAACAAAAATGATTAAAGGTCTAAAAAACATAAGCTATGAGGGAAGATTGAAAAAAAATTGGTTTTTTTAGTCTGGAGAAGAGAAGACTGAGAGAGGACATAACAGTTTTCAAGTACATAAAAGGTTGTTACAAGGAGGAGGGAGAAAAAATGTTCTTAACCTCTGAGGATAGGACAAGAAGCAAGGGCAGTTTAGGTTGGACATTACGAAAAACTTCCTAACTGTCAGAGTGGTTAAGCACTGGAATAAATTGCCTAGGGAGGTGGTGGAATCTCCATCATTGGGGATTTTTAAGAGCAGGTTGGACAAACACCTGTCAGGGATGGTCTAGATCAGGGGTTCCCAAACTTGGTTCGTGGCTTGTTTGGGGTAAGCGCCTGGCGGGCCGTGAGACGCTTTGTTTAGCTGAGCGTCCGCAGGTGCGGCCACTCGCAGCTCCCAGTGGCCACGGTTTGCCGGTCCTGGCCAATGGGAGCTGTGGGTAGAGGTGGCCTCCACGCCACTTCCTGCAGCTCCTATTGGCCAGGAATGGCGAACTGCAGCCACTGGGAGCTGCGAGTGGCTGCACCTGCGGACACTCAGGTAAACAAAGCATCTCACAGCCCGCCAGGTGCTTACCCTGAGCAAGTCGCGAACCAAGTTTGGGAACCCCTGGTCTAGATAATACTTAGTCCTGCCTTGAGTGCAGGGGACTGGACTAGATGACCTCTCAAGGTCCTTTCCAGTTCTATGATTCTATGGTTAGGCAATGAGCAGCTGGCTGTAAGAGACACTATTTCATGGGAACCATCAGAAGCATATCTGTGGCTGGTCCTCATAACAGGGTCTATTTCACTTACTCCCCTAACTTAGCTCTTCTGCACATATGGGTAAAGCAGAGCACCAGGGTAAAACAGGAGCATACTGAAACAGTGATGAAAATGGCCCCGAGTGCATCATTTGCATGGATTGAATATCACTTGAGCCATGTTTTATCAGCCATGTTTTGTCTCTCTTTCTTGGCAAACCCAATCTTTCCCCTTGCACTCTCCCAACAGTCTTTCCAGTGCAGGTGTAGAGATTTCTTTGTGTTGCTGAGTACGGCGAATGTTTCTCCAAGGCATGTTTATTGTCCATAAAGTTGTCCAGTTTTTCACATTGTAGCAGTGATATGTTAGAAATCTTTCCAGGGTTGGGTTTTATTTTTTGATTAAAGAGTGGTAGTTTTAAAATGATGTGGGTGAAGAACTATGGGAAGCCACAGCCACACCAAAAGACTGACTTTTGAAAGCAATATTTTTCTTTACTAACATCTGTGCAGTTTTTCTTGTGGTTCCTCTCCCTCCCCCTTTCAAGTTCCCAATGGCATTAAGAACTAATAACCCATGAAATAGCATTGGAAAAGTTTAAATATATTCTATCTTATATAATTTCAGAAAATATATGAAACTATCAGATTTCTTTTTTATAAAAAATATAAATTCAATTTTTATTTTTCAAATTCCTTGGGTGAAGCACACCATAGGCATACAAAGTAATATTGTTTATACTATTTACTATCATTTAATCACTAGTGACTTAGTGACTAATAGTTATTACTAGTTACTTTTAACACCCTTATAGGGATACGTGATAAAACTTTCTTCATTTAATTTGATCAAAACCTCAATTAACAAATAATTTATACTAAAATTTTTGCAATTTCAACACTTTTACTCTCATTTCAATGCCATGTAACCGGCTAACGCAGCAAAAAGTGCAAATATTCTAATGAGCACAATTTTTAAGAGATTGGTAAATAAAGTTGAGAAACCGGTGAATTTTTCAGTGTGATTGTGGGCAGTTTACAAAGAGAGCAAGGTCAGATTGCTCAAACTATTCATTATGAATTGTGTGCTAAGCTGTTGTAGTGGCTTTTACCATTTGATGGCCCTTGTGAATTTATTTAGTGATTTCAGTCTAGTTACCATTAAATGGGTAGTACCATCACAAAAGCTCCTATCACAGTTGGCATTAACTGAAAATCTTACTAGCAATCTTGCCAAAGAGGTCACACACAGTAGGTTTTGTCTGTGCATAAAAGTTGTACTGCCTTAACTATGCTGGTATGGTTAAAGTGGAACAGTCCCTCTAATGTGTACACAGTTATACCGGTGTAAATGTGCTTATAATGGTATACCTATGGGAAGGGGAATAAGCTATACTGATATAAATGTATGGGGGTGGGGGCGAGAAATCGCACTCCTAATGGAAATAGCTATACTGGTACAAAAACTGTAGACCAGGCCAAAGAGGCTGAGTATTGAGACAAATGTACAGTGTTACCTTCTACATATGATATTTCAGGTCAAAGTTAAGACTGAAAGTTGTTGGTGAGTTAATAAAGAGAAATTGGTACTGCCAGTTCCATTTCTATACCTATTTTTGCACAGAATTCAGGGTTGTAAGTCTTGTACTTCTGGCAAGCATTAAGTTAACTTTTACATAATTTTCTGAACATTCAAAAAATAAATTAAAACAAAGATTTTTTTTTCTTAATTTGATTTTTTTTTTTTTTTTTTAGTCTTGAATCTGAAATTGAATTTTTAGGGCTATGTAATTAATCTCTGAAAATAGGGTTTTCTGATAGAAATGGCAACTGAGATTTAATTATTATTGTCTCTTCAAGGCAGATATATTACAGAAGAACTCCAAACAAAATTTTGCTAGACAAAATGAAAGAGAACTTGTTTGCCCTTATTAGGGCTTTTGTTTTGTTGTGGGGTAGGGTGGAGGAGTTGTGATGTCACAGAATGACTCTGGTTTTTGTGTGGGTTATTTTCCCCAGAAAAATATCTGAGTTTGTGTGTGAAATGTTTTAAAACGAGCCATAATATATGGAACATTATAGACCTTATGTATTATGTATAATATACAACCATTTCTGTAATCATATAGGTAAAAATAAAGCACTTCCACATAGTTTTAAGAGAGCTTCAACATCTGCAAAAGTAACTTGTCACTAATTTTACATTCCTTTAGTTACCAGAAAATGTACCTTTTTGAAACCCTAAAGCTTTTTGTTACATTACATGCATATTTGTGATTTGCATCTGAAATTGTATTCATCGTAGATCTTGTTCTTTCTGAACATATACATTTATTTCTCATTTCTGATTGAAAATGCTGTGCCATCTGGTTACTTACTTAATTCTGTGTGGAGAAGACTTCATTTACATAGGGCTTATTCTTTTGAGCACCTGCAATATTTAGTTCAATAGCAATTGCTGGTTGTCACTGCCTCCTAGGATCAGATCATTATTTTTGAAAAATATATTCAGAGACAGTAATATTGTATGTGTGCTTGTGTCACTTCTTCAGATAGATGCATCTCAAACTATTGGATTGGGTTTGGTGAGAGAGGAGAAGGAGGGTCATTTTTGCAAAGTCTATTTCCTAGAGAACCAGAAAATGCCAGAGACCTTAATATATGGAGATATCCTATCTCCTAGAGCTGAAAGGTCATTGAGTCCAGCCCCCTGCCTTCACTAGCAGGACCAAGTACTGATTTTTGCCCCAGATCCCTAAGTGTCCCCCTCAAGGATTGAACTTACAACCCTGGGTTTAGCAGGCTAATGCTCAAACAACTGAGCTATCCCCCCCGATAACAGACTATGCAGCTGGGTTCAGCTACATTTTTCTGATTCAAACTGAACTGTTCCCCCTACACACACCCCTTATGTTCTAATATAAACTGAATCTTTAAGTATCCAAAAAAGGAAATGTTGAGCTTTGCAAATTCTTTGTTTTGATTAATAGCATCTGCAGTAGTGTTTCTTCTAAGCCAGGGGGCACAAACGTGTATTTAAGTTAATGGGGCTATAGTAACCTATTTAATATGCTATGGTAAAAATACCTTCTGTTAGCTAACTTGTAGCAAATTCTTGTTGTCATATTTCAGAAATAATTTATTTTCTAGGGAGGAAAGAAGAGTTGCATTTTGAAACTAATAGAACATTGTTTTAAGCAGTATGTGGAAAGTACATTGTATTCTAAAAATATTACTTGTTTACATGCATTTGGTTATTGGAAGGAAAAGGCTGCATTGTTGACCCTCTGTCATTTGTTCTGCTGTGTATGTAAAGCAATGACAGAGCTTATTCACTGACCTAAAGCAATAGAAAACTTCCCACAATACTTCACGTAAACCTGACAAATTGGACTACTTTGTTGCTTAATGGCATGTTACATCAATATGACGTATACCTCATAAATAGCTTGCGTTAGAACTCTAAGGTTTAAGGGAAACATTTCGGGGGGCGGGGGTTGTTTTTAGTAGTTCAAGAAAAAAAAAACGTGGGCTTTAAAAAACTCAGAGAGCTGATGAAAGACAATTAATGCCTGGGGAGATTCATTAGACCCTGTAGTGAGAAAGAGAGGGGTCTGAGAAAAGGTGAGCTTGACAGGGCTGGAAAGGAACACTCATCTCCTTAGGGAAATTGGTCATTGAATGAAAGAAATGGGGAGAAGGAAATGACTCTGGGCCACACACTCTCAAATGCTTTCTTGGCCCATTAATGAGATGATAAAGCTTTATTTAAGGTTTTTAGCTTGCCCAACATATAAAAATGTCAGCTGAGTAGCCTACATTTTTTTGTTGAAAGGCTGAAATGAGAGAGACATTAATGGGTAGCTGGAACCACCAGCTACATATTTGAGAAAAGTGAGGGTCAGAGTTAATGTAAGTGAGATATCTTGATCTTTATTAGATCTTTACAGAACGTTGTCCCACTCCCCTCCCGGAGGGGAGAGAAGGAAAGAGTTATCCATTGTGGAGGAGGAACGGAACTCTCCCCAGCTCCTTCCCAGTCATGTGCTAGCTGGAGTAAGGGACAGAAGTGAAGCCACTCCCAGCATAGGTAGAAAGCTAGTGTGGGCTGATAAAGTGCTGCTGGAGACCAAGGCAGGAGGGTGGGGAATCTCTGTATCAGACTGTCTGGGCCAGATTTTTTACTCCCAATGGGAGTTAAATACCTAGGCACGCTAGAAAATCCCCAAAGCCTCCTATCTGCACCTTTAAGTGCCTAAATAGCTTAAAAGATCTATCCCTCAGCGACTGAAATATTCAGCATATCCTGAAGTGCCCTGCAGAGTATGAACATATAGACACTTGGTGCAGTGGCCGTAAGCAAATGACGTGTCCAATTTGTACTTGGCAATATTGCTTGCTCAGCTTTGGACCAAAGAGCCTGTTTTATTTTGAGATGGCATGTTGGTCAGGACATTGGGCTATCTCACTTTTTGAAAAGTGCCATGTCCTCTTCGAGATCTCCATGGACAGCAACTAGAGACCTCACTTTTAATATCCTGAGCTCATCCCCAACTCTCACCATTACAATACAGCTGTATCTGCACTGGGTATAAACCCAGCTCCTGGTGGAAGATTAGAATACAGGACTTTCTCACTTTGTTTTCACGAAAGCTTATGCTCTAATAAATTTGTTAGTCTCTAAGGTGCCACAAGTACTCCTGTTCTTCTTGTAACCTAAAAATAATTTAACATGAGAGGCTGCTTAGATCTAAGCTTTGTAAATGTGTGTTGGTGAACCACTGTATTTTTGTGGAAAACATGTCTATATAATCTAATGAATCTTAAGTGTGTGCAGTAGCCAATATTAATCTAAATTGATGTTCACATTTTCAGCATTAATTATTTCAAAAATAAAAGCACCATCATTTATGTTGTCAGTCAGAACCGGATTTCAGACTGCATGTGCCCTATGGTTGGGAATATAAACGTAGCATAATCTACAGAAGACAGGAATATTTAACAACCATTCTTAAACATTGAATATTTGATTTTTGTAAAGCTTGTTGCAAGCTTTAGTGGAAGATTTTTTCAAGGAATTGCACTTGCAAAACAGGCTAGAATATTGAGTGATCATGAAAAAGTAATATTTAGTCATAGTCCTTATATGTGTCTTCCACAGAAAACAGATGTAAGATTGTGTTTGCTGTATAATGCTAACCAACTCTAATCAGGTATAAATAAAATTGTGCTTTTAATATCTTTTATATGCAGAGATCCATCCATTATTAAAACAAAACCATGCACGTTGCAAAAGAGTCATTAAAAGCATTTTCCAAGCCCTGTACAATTTAACTCCCATGCACTTCTTGGTTCTTTGCTTTTTGCTACCTGTCATCCTCTTCACTTACTCTAATCATGTGACTGATTGACCCCTTCATTCTTTGGCTTTATTTATGTGGGTTTTTGTTTTTTTGGTTGTTACATACGAACCCCCATGCATGGAAACCCCACTCTGACCCAACCGCCATACTTCATCCCTCTTTTACTTCAAATCCATGCTTGGAAGTGCCATCTTTCACCAGGTCTTTACATCCTAGTCTTTCCACTCCCTTATTGGTCCACCTGTATTAACAAAAGTGCATGTGTATTTATATACACAAGTATGTATTTATATATATAAATACATATACATACATGTGTAAACCAACAAATTACCAAACCCCTACAACTATCAAGATGTGTGCTACACATTGCAACTTAATCAGTCACTCTTGATGTGGCCCAGCTATCTTCCCACATCTATGTGTAAGGGGACTGTTGCCCCCTTACTAACATTCAGGGGGGGTGTTTTGGTTGGCTAGCTCCCAGCACTAAAAGGGGAAGGGTCGATGGGAAATCAGGAGCCTGAGACTGACAGTCCCCAGGAACAATGGGGAGAGGCCAATGCTCCAGGTCAGCCTGATTAACAGGGTGGGCAGGCTAATCAGGGAGTCAGGAGGCCAGGGGGGTCCCGTCCTCCGTGTGAACTGGAATGGGCTGAGTCAGACAGAGTGGGGCTGAGCTAAGGAGAGAGCAGGGGCCCGAGCTAAGTTGCTGGAAGCAGAGCTGCAGCCCCAAAGCCAGAGCACAGCCCAGAGAGAGCCAGAGGGGCTAGACAAGCAGCCAGGAAGCAGGTCAGAGCTGGGAGCAGAGTCACAGAAGCAGCCTGCAGAGCAGACCTGTCCTGGGAGCAGAGCTGTAACAACCAGAGCCAGAGAGGCCAGAGAAGCAGCCCAGGGAGCTGAAGGCAGAGCAGCAGCAGCAGCCGGGCTGAGGCAGAGTGGAGCTGGAGCTGGGGCTGGAGCAGTCCGGAGCTGGGTGCGGTGAGCAGCTAAGGAGAGTGAGGGGGACCCTGGGCAGCAGGCCCAGCGCAGGGAGACGCCTCAGCCAAGAGGCCTTGCAGGCCAGACTTGGAGGGGGATCGTAACCCCGACAGGGTGGGGGCAACGCTGGGAAAAAGGGTCCTGCCACCTAGAGCCTGAGAGCGTGTGGCCACCGCCAGAGCAAGTGTCCAACCCACAGCATCTCTGCAGCACAGCCAGGGCCTGAGAAGGAGGCCTGGAACCTACAAGGAACAGACTGTGAACTGCCCTGACGTTCCAGAGACACTGTTTGTAATGTTCCCTGCCACAGAGTGGGGTGATGTGTTTTCCTTTAACTTTTCCCATTTTTCCTTATTCTTTTTTTAAATTAATTGTTAATTAAACAACTTATATTTGCTTTAAATTGTATGAAATGATCAGTGGGTCAGGGAGGTGCCCAGTGCAAAGAGAGTACCCCAGAGTGGGGACACTCTAGCCCCTGTCCTGGGTGACCACAGCAGGGTTGGGGGTCGAGACCCCCAGGAATCCTGGGCCCAGCCTTGTCGGGGTTTACGAGGACTCTGCCAGACAGGAGAGTGGAAGGGGAGTCCTCAAGGGCAGGGAGGCCTCTGGGTAAAGGAAGTGGGAGCGAGGACTCAGATCCTTTCGCTAGCCCACTTCACCAGGGTAGTGCAGAAGCCAGGAAAGTTCCCCACAATAGCGGGACCATTCCCCCGCTTACATCTGCATTGCCTGTATAGGTTGTGAGCTCTTCAGGGCTGGAGGACCTTGCTTGCCTGCCTGTATATATAAAGTGCTTCATACAAGTTTGGTCCGGCCTATGGACAGCAATTCCAGGCCTCAGGGCAGAACAGTCATAGAATAGAACAGGGGTAGGCAACCTATGGCACGGGTGCCGAAGGCGGCACGCGAGCTGATATTCAGTGGCACTCACAGTCCTGGCCACCGGTCCGGGGGGGCTCTGCATTTTAATTTAATTTTTAATGAAGCTTCTTAAACATTTTAAAAACCTTATTTACTTTACATACAACAACAGTTTAGTTATACATTATAGACTTATAGAAAGAGACCTTCTAAAAACGTTAAAATGTATTACTGGCACGCGAAACCTTAAATGAGAGTGAATAAATGAAGACTCGGCACACCACTTCTGAAAGGTTGCCGACCCCTGGAATAGAATATCAGGGTTGGAAGGGACCTCAGGAGGTCATCTAGTCCAACCCCCTGTTCAAAGCAGGACCAATCCCCAACTAAATCCCCAAATCGCCCCCTCAAGGATTGAACTCACAACCCTGGGTTTAGCAGGCCAATGCTCAAACCAATGGGGCCCCCTAGAAAGGGATGGCTGAGGTTTAGGACACTACTTTTTATCCTATTGATAACACATTGGAACCCACTGTGTGTAAGTTGTGGCATTGCTTCATCTAGTTAACTTTTTTTCCCAGTTACAGCATCAGTATTAAATACATTGTGAGCCTAAATATAAGATGTAGAAATTGTTATTTTAAATTATATATTTAAATTAAATAAATACATTATGGATGAAATTAATTAATATATAAAACATTTAAAGAAGCACAAAGTAAGAAAACACCTAAAGTATCAAGTAGGCTAATTAAACACCTAATCATGATTCATGTGTATTCTAAAGACAAGTTAAAAACTGATATATAAGAAGTAATGAAAATGACCAGCAAAGTTAAAACTGACAATACAATACTTGTGCTGTGGGACATCAACACCCAGAGCAATGAAGAGACGGCAGGCATGGTGCGCCACATCTACCGGAAGATCTCAGAGGAGGCGGCCAGGGGCGAAGGCAGAGGGAAAACCCGCGCCTCATTCCCTGTCTAAGCAGTGTAGGTGTCCCCTCATCCTGCGCTCGTGATAGCGGCTCGTCAGCCAGTGTTAGCGGCAGCGAAGGGGGTGGGGGCTAGACCCAGCTGCCTCTTGGCAAACTTAGAGAGGCTCAATTGGGTGAGTGAAATTGCTGGCTTGTGTTTGGCGAGGGGCTGCAGCCCCGAGGGAGGAAATCTTGGTAGTGCAGAGGGAGCTTGTTCCTCTTTAAAGTCTCCCTGTCCTCAGCCCCGCAGCCGGAGAGCCAGCATGGCAGGCACAGCCGCTCCGGAGCAGCTAGAGGAGGCCGCAAGCTCCGCGACTCCCAGACAGATGTTGCTGAGGCTCTGCCAGACCAGCAGGGTGAAGCAGCGCTCTGGCAAACTGTTCCTGTCACAGTGAGGGACGGCGCTCTGTACAGAGCAGCAGGAAACCAGATTTCTTTTTTAAAATCTTCATTTTTATTAATAAAAATGTATCTATCCCATCCCTTTTAAATCTCCAGTCCCCTGGGCAATTGACCCCTTTACCCCTCCTGTCAGCGGGCCTGAGTTTGGTGCTAAGAAATGATAATGTTTCATTGAGGAGGCATAAATGCCCCTTTACTGTGGGAATTGACACTTTTCTTTCCTTTTTAAAAAGTAATTCGGGAAAATTCAATGCAAAAAAATTACCACCACATTAAAGCTGCACTGCTAAATTGCCAGAAATTCAGAATATACAGAAGTTAAGTTTCCTCCAGCAACAATAATTTAGTCACATTTCATACTTGTTAAATATTTACCCTACACTACTACTTATGCAGTGCAGCACTAGGGGAGATAATGTTGGTTTTAGTTGTGTGATAATATGGTCCACAGTTCTCTTGTTTCTGATGAGGTAGAATATTATTGGCTTTCTTTGTGGCACTGAAGAAAAGGTTTTCAGATGTAGCTTGTAGATTTTATTGTAGTTCTAGTAATACAGCTGTGGTGACCTCTCTGGTTTATACAGTTTTACAGTTATTGAGGAGTGTTGGGAAAATTACATTATGCTTACGTTTTGAGTGCAATTTTCTGCTCATCTGACCAAACGCATTCTGAGCCTTGCTACCAATCACATATATAGAATGTGCTGAGGACATTTATATAGATTTTCCCTAGGCAGTCTCAAAGGGGAACATCCAGCAGTTGAGGTTTGAAATAACTTAGCTTGAGGTCATAAAATGATTTCTGTGGGGAGGAAAGGAGGAAAATGGTTATCCTGAGTGTTGAAGAGGTCACATTTTTGAGGGTGGGTGTGTGGGTATGCGTGTATATATATTAAATCAATGAAAGAAACTGTAATGAATGGAATTCTGTGTGATGGTATTGACATTACTGTATCAAATAATCACTGTGAGCCTGAGTTTGTTAATAATAAGGAACCCAGAGCATATTTAAATGTAAGATGATATTCAGTATCAGTTCCTCTTTTACTTTGTTGAATTAGTAGATATGATGGTCGAAGATATACATCTTTTAATCCAGTTCAAGCTTCTATCATGCTTAACAGCAGGAGAAATAAGTGTTCTTGACATTGAACAGTTACTGTATAGTGCTTAAACAGTCAGCCATTGGTATATGATGGAGAAATATGCTAAACCCAGGAAGTATTTGTTTGAAATTGACATCTGGAAATAGAATGCAGTAACACACTTCATTCAAATATAAACCATACATCTGGATTATTTTCTATTATTTTACCTGTGTAGGTGGGGCATTCTTGTTCCACTTTAATGCTGCTCAGTGTTTAGTCTGTACATGCCAGGAGCTTTTTACAATCCATGACAGAGCATCTGTTCTTCACTACTACTTTGAGAATTCACCACTGGAGAACAGTCATCAGTTCTATCCTAACACACATTTACCATTCCACAGGTTTGGTAAATTGTCTGTGTGACCACACAAATGCCTTTTGTTTAAAACTGATCAAACTGGCAGCACATCACTTTAAAGCCGGTAGCACAGCATACAGTAACTCCAGAGTCTGCCTGCTGAAAAGTAAAGCTGAAAAGGATTTTTAGAATTTGCTCTTGGAGCAGGTAGTATTTCTGCATATTCAAAATGTCCAAACCCTCTCGCACAGTTAGACCGTTATCAGTTAATACGGCACCTAAATTGCTTTCATCTAGAAAAGAAGACTTTAACAGTAGATTGAGAAAAATGAGTTTAGGTGAAAAGATTTTGAGGGCCGGCAGTGAAGGAAACCTGGTTAAACAGCAGCAGCAACAGCAGGTTCAAACCACAGAAGTGCTTGTTCATCGGAGGTCTTCTATTCTGAAAGGTAATAATTTATTCCTTCTTCTAAATAAGTGACCCTGCAGTTATAGGCATTAAAAAACACCCAAATACTAGTTATTTCACAACACCACTGTACGTGTGCATGTGCAAAATAATATCATTCTGAATTACAGATTTTTCAATCATGTTTAACAGTTCATGCACTAAAAAAACTCACAGTAAGTTTATTTTTTTATTCATCTGTAACTGTTACTAAATGCAATCTAAAAATAAATAACAAGCATATTCTTAAACACTTCTCAAAGGCTAGTAAATCATTGAATGTTTTCTACAGCCTAGATGTACTTTTAAATTTTTGTGACTCTTTAATCTGAAGCTTCATCTTGAAGTGATAATTTAATGATGTCAACAAGGACCAGAATTATAAAATAATATAGGAAAATTTGAAGTAGTTTGATCGATTCCTTGCAGGAATGCCTCATTTGACATAGTAGGTAAAACTCTAGTTTATAGGTCCCAGCAAGTCAGTCTAAGATGGCTTCTTGTGAAACACCACAGAAGGATTCATTTTCAAAAATGATTGCTTTCAGAGAGAAAGAAATAATAATTCAGAGGACAATAGCAATATTGCTGATACGGTTATGATATTTTTCATTGGCCTATTAAGCAATATGCTTAAGAAACATTACTATGATGTCTTTATAACTAAGCTTTTACTACATTAATCTTTATAACTGTGTTGAAAAGTAGACATTTAATCTTTATTATGATAACCATTGATGAATTTACAAATGTACTAGGAAATAAACACATTATCATAATTTAATGTGTATAGACTATAGAATCTCCTTCATTTCATAATAAAAATTGCTGCTCTTTCCATTATAAAACCTGTAGAAAGAAAGTAAATCACAGACTATTGTAACTTGAAACTGTAGAGTTTCACTTCACATGGCATCAAAGGTTATAACTGTTGTTCTTGCCTGAGTAAGGTTTAAAAGATTTTTTTCTGCAGCATGACTTTTATTATTATTAGGGCTGTCAAGTGATTAAAACATTAATTGTGATTAATCACGCAATTAATTGCACTGTTAAGCAATAATAAAATACCACTTATTTAAATATTTTGGATGTTTTCTATATTTTAAAATATATTGATTTCAATTACAACACAGAATACAAAGTGCACAGTGCTCGCTTTATATTTATTTTTGATTACAAATATTTGCACTGAAAAAACAAAAGAAATTGTATGTTTCAATTCACCTAATACAAGTACTGTAGTGCAATCTCTTTATAATGAAAGTTGAATTTACAAATGTAGAATTATGTACAAAAAAAAACTGCATTTAAAAATAAAACAATGTAAAACTTTAGAACCTACAAGTCCACTCAGTCCTACTTCAGCCAATGGCTCAGACAAACAAGTTTGGTTACCATTTGCAGGAGATAATGCTGCCCACGTCTTGTTTACAGTGTCACCTGAAAGTGAGAACAGGCATTCTCATGGCACTGTTGTAGCTGGCGTCGCAAGATATTTACGTGCGAGATGCGCTAAAGATTCATATGTCCCCACCATTCCAGAGGACATGCGTCCATGCTGATGACAGGTTCTGCTCGATAACAATCCAAAGCAGTGCAGACCAATGCATATTCATTTTATCACCTAGTCAGATGCCACCACAGAAGGCTGATTTTCTTTTTTGGTGGTTTGGGTTCTGTAGTTTCCTCATCGGAGTGTTGCTCTTTTAAGACATCTGAAAGCATTCTCCACATCTCGTCCTGCTCAGATTTTGGAAGGCACTTCAGATTCTTAAACCTTGGTTTGAGTGCTGTATCTATCCTTAGAAATCTCACATTGGTACCTTCTTTGCATTTTGTCAAATCTGCTGTGAAAGTGTTCTTAAAACGAACATGTGCTGGGTCATCATTCGAGACTGCTAGAACATGAAATATATGGCAGAATGCAGGTAAAACAGAACAGGAGACATATAATTCTCCCCCAAGGAGTTCAGTCACAAATTTAATTAATGCATTATTTTTTTAAGGAACATCATCAGCATGGAAGCATGTCCTCTGGAATAGTGACCAAAGCATGAAGGGGCATATGAATGTTTAGCATATCTGGCACGTAAATACTTTGCCAAGCCGGCTACAAAAGTGCCATGCAAATGCCTGTTCTCACTTTCAGGTGACATTGTAAATAAGAAACAGTCAGCAGTATCTCCCGTAAATGTAAACAAACTTGTTTGTCTTACCAATTGGCTGAACAAGAGGTAGGACTGAGTGGACTTGTAGGCTCTAAAGCAGGGGTGGGCAAACTTTTTGGCCCGAGGGCCACATCTGAGTATGGAAATTGTATGGGGGCCATGAATGCTTACGAAATTGGGGTTTGGGGTGCGGGAGGGGTTGCGGTCTCCGGCAGGGGGTGCGGGCTCTGGGGTGGGGCCAGAAATGAGGAATTCAGCGTGTGGGAGGGAGCTCCAGGCTGGGGCAGGGGGTTGGGATGTGTGTGTGGGGGAGGGCTCCGGCTAGGGCTGCGGGCTCTGGGGTGGCGCTAGAAATGAGGGGTTTGGGGTGCCGGAGGGTGCTCTGGGCTGGGACCGAGGGTTTGGAGGGCAGGAGGGGGATCGGCTGGGGCAGGGGGTTGGCGTGCAAGGCATCAAGAGTGCAGCCTCTGGGCGGCGCTTACCTCAAGCAGCTCCCAGAAGCAGCAACATGTCCCCGCTCCGGCTCCTCTGCGCACTGCCCTGTCCGCAGGTGCCGCCCCTGCAGCTCCCATTGGCTGCGGTTCCCGGTCAATGGGTGCTGTGGGGGTATTGCTTGGGGCGGGGGCAGCATGCGGAGCCCCCTGGCTGCCCCTATGTGTAGAAGCCAGAGGGGGGACATGCCACTGCTTCTGGGAGCTGCACGGAGGGGGGTGAGGCCCCTGACCCCGCGCCCCAGCTGGAGCACCAGAGCGAGGCATGCCCCAGACCCCACTCCCCAGCAGGAGCACGAGGGCCGGATTAAAACGTTTGGAGGGCCAGATGCGGCCCCCAGGCTGTAGTTTGCCCACCCCTGCTCTAAAGTTTTATGTTGTTTTGTTTTTGAGTGCAGTTATGTAACAAAAAAAATCTACATTTGTAAGTTACACTTTCACGATAAAGAGATTGCACTACAGTACTTGTATGAGGTGAATTGAAAAATACTATTTCTTTTGTTGATCATTTTTACAGTGCAAATATTTGTAATAAAATAATATAAAGTGAGCACTGTACACTTTGTATTCTGTGTTGTAATAGAAATCAATACATTTGAAAATGTAGAAAATCATCCAAAATATTTAATAAATTTCAATTGTTCTGTTGTTAACAGTGCGATTAATTTTTTTAATTGCAGTTAATTTTTTTGAGTTAAATGTGTGAGTTAACTGCGATTAATCAACAGCCCTAATTATTACACAATGAACAGAGAGGTGAGGACACCTAATCTTACCAGTGAGATGGGCAATCTCTTGGTGTGTACAAAGGACATTGGGTTTGAAGCACTTGATAAAAGACAGAAATAGCAAATGTAAAGCTGTGTCTGGGGGGGCTTAACTCCTGGTTTCACTTGTAGACCATCTTGTGTATTTGGATGCATAATGTGGAAACTCTTCTCTGATCTTCTGATGTAAGGAGCTAAAACCTTTATTGGGGGGGAGGGCAATATTTTCTGCTTAAACTGGCTGTACATTGGCTCTACAGTAGACGATACAATGTTCCCTGTATTTCCCAACAAAGTTTTATAAAGTTTAAAAACTCCACCAGATGCCCTATGTAATTGTGAGGTTACAGTTTTTGCCTGTTTTTAAAATCAGCTATGCAAACAGAAACACAATTAAGGTTTTTTAAACAGTAGTCTGTCCCCTTTGTTCCTCATTTATTTGGTGCCTTGAGAAAGGAAGTTATACAGACTTAACAGCATATTAACTAGATCCTTTTAAGGGTTGTGACTTTTATGAAGCTCTTGGGGCATGTTTTTACCTGTTTTATTGAAATGTTTGTGGGGCTACATAATGCTCTGCAATAATAATGGCTGCACACACTGGTTGGTATTTTAGATGTGATTTCTATAAAAGACAAACCTAGTAGAAATCTTGTATGTGCTCTCAGTATTTATAGCATTCTGCTTGCTGTTTTCTGGAGCATGAATTAATCCCTGTTAAGTAATGGATTTATGAATTTTGATTATGTGGTTAAATTAAGCCAAATGTTTCTGTGAATTATTTTTTATAAAATATATTGAATAACAATGCCTTTTACTAATACTTATGAAAGAGCCCAGTGTTTGGTACATGGAAGTGTGTGGTGTGCTCCTTTTCTCTGACTATATGGTTGGTGGTGTTCAAGGCTGTGTTAGCCAATATGCTATGGAGTTTGGATCACAGTGATTTGGAAGATGATCTTCTCCAAGTATTCTATGTGGGTTTGTGCAGCCCGCACACCAGAGCCAGAAAACTTTGCCTAGCACTACCCATAGGGGTGGCACTCCTGCCCTGTGGCCATAGCCCATCCCCATGCCGTATAAATGTGGCACCTCCCTGACCACCTCAGTTCCTTCTCACCGTCCATGGCCTAGAGTCAGAGTTCTGTTTGGTGTCTTCACCTTGCACATTTGTCTCAATTTCTGAGAACTCCTTTTTGTATATAGTAGTAGTAGAACCTTAGGTCTAGTTAAGTGTTAGGTTAGTGTTAGCTAGAGTAGTTGGCTGCCCTGTGTGATGGTCTTATGAGGGTTCAAGCATTCTGTCGTGTAGGGAGCCTTCCCCAACAGCCATCCTCACATGAGGTGCTTGTTATGTCTCAGCAAGGGACACACTAAAGACAGGTGCTCCATCTGAAAGTTGTTCACAAAGAGGACCCACGTGGTGAGAAACTTATAGTTGAACTGCATCCTCTGGAGCAGACCATGAGGCCCACTTTGGCACCAAGGCCTTCGTCTGATCCAGGATCACGTTGGGACCCAACAAAATAGGCTGCTCATGTTTGGGCTCTGGTACGGCGAGGAAAAGGTCCCCTAAAATGACCCAGGATCATTCCAGGGCTTGGAGAGACTCCTCTGCCTCTGGAGTACTGACTGGCACCATACTTCTTCTGGCACATGGCATGCAGCAAATCCATCCACATCGCTTCCAGGGAGCACCAAGTGCCTGTATGGTTGACTCCAGTTCTGGCCATTGGGCATCTGTTGAGTCCAGTACTGATGATGTTGGCACCAGCACTGACCATCTCCATGCCAATGGCATACCAGCCAGCATCAGATCTACTTTGCCTCTCAATTCTGGGTTCACCACCATTTCAGGAGTTTTCTAGTGCTGTGGTGTCTACCGACTCATCCTATGTTGTGCCCTTGGCATCTTCTGTCTGTGTCTCAGAGCTGCCAGGTCCATTGGCACAGCAGCTCACACTGCCTGGGCTGTAGACTGTGGAGTCAAGACCAGGCCTGGCACTGACAGCCCCCTCGATGCTGGGGCATCCTTCGGCACTGCCATTTTCTTGGTTTCAGATCCCATCATCAAGTTTGGAACTGGCCTTGGAGCTGACACCTTCTTCAGTACATTTCGTGCCACCAGAGCCAGTTCCCCAGTCCTCTTCGGCACTGATGCCACCTCCTTATTGGTCTTCAGATGAATCTGACCGGTTGTTTGCCCTATCAAGGCTTGCTCTCCTGTTGTCATCAAAGAACCTCCATGATTCTTCAAGGCTCACTTTGGGGTCATCCTCCCCCTCCTCGCCAGATAAGTGCTAGAGGTCGCCCTCGGATCGTTATCAATACTGAGATCAAAATTTATCCCGTAGTCGGTACAGAGGATCTTGGCATTGGTGGCCAGTGGGCCCCAGGCCTTATCTATATGCCTAATAGCCTCCTTGGAATCCCTGAGATGTGTCTCCCTGAGGACCTGCTCTTCGACCTGCTCCAGAATGTGATTACTGGTCCTGATGGTGGCTCCCATGACTACTAAGTTTGTTCCCTCTGGTCCTACGCGGGTCTTCTGACTGGGTGCAGTGATACAAGAACAGGATCCATCACTGATGCAGCAGACTGCCTCCTCGTCCTCCCTGGATCATTCTACGGTGCTGGAATCTTCCTCTCCCTTGGTACCCAAGGACTTTAAGGTGTATCAAGACCTCTTGAGGCGTATGTCTGCTACCTTGGCTATCCAGGCAGAATTCCTCCAGGAGAATATGCATAAGCTCCTGAATATACTCCAACCATCAGCTCCAGGGAGAGTAGGATTCCCCTGAGGGAGCAGATGGTGTGCTTAAAGCAATAGGAGGGAACCAGTCCAAGTACAGAATTGCAAAATCCCAGGAACCATTAGGAAAGAGACAGATAAAACAGAAAATATCATAATGCCACTATATAAATCCATGGTACACCTACACATTGAATACTGCATGCAGTTCTTGTCGCCCCATCTCAAAAAAGATGTATTAGAATTGGAAAAAGTACAGAGAAGGAAAACAAAATGATTGGGGGAACAATTGAGGAGCGAGTAAAAAGGCTGGGACTGTTCAGCTTGGAAAAGAGATGGCTGAGGGGGGACATGATAGAGGACTATAAAATTATGAATGGTGTGGAGAAAATGAATAAGGAAGTGTTATTTACACCTTCACATAACACACAAACCAGGGGTCACCCAATGAAATTAATAGGCAGTAAGTTAAACATAAGAAAGTACTTCTTCATACAATGCACAGTCAACCTCTGGATCTTGTTGTGAGGGGATGTTGTGAAGGCCAAAATTATAACTGGGATCAAAAAAGAATAAGATAAGTTCATAGAGGACAGGTCCATCAATGACTATTAACCAAGATGATTAGGGATGCAACCGTATACTTTGGGTGTACCTAAACCTCTGGCTGCTAGAAGCTGGAACTGGATGACAGGGGATGGATCACTCGATAATTGCCCAGTTCTGTTAATTCCCTGTGAAGCATCTGGTACCATTGTTGGAAGACAGATATTGGACTAGATGGACCATTGGTCTCACCCAGTATGGCTGTTCTTAAGACAGTGGGTCTGGGACGAGACACATAGAAGGGTGGAGACAGGACTGGAACAGAGACATGTTGGAGTATCTAGAGGCAGAATGGCTTGAGTTTCAGGAAAATGGGGGCAGATGCGTCTGCGACCACTAGAGCACACTGCCATCCACCACTTAGAGTAGAACCCAAGAATCTCACCATTCCTCTGCTGTCAGCAAATAGCTGAGAAATCCACTGGCAAAGTGTGTGTCTCATCCCACTAGTGCCGATCCACATAGAGAACAACCACCTATGACTGTGATCTCTTACCTTTTTAGCGCATGTGGCAGAGGTCTGTATGGTGCATATAAGGTTCCAACCCTGCTCATGAACCTTGTGGATGTTAATAGATGCCACATGATAGAGGGTTTTTTCGGGATTTTTTGTTTGTTTGTTTTTAAACTAGGAAATTACACACAAAAATCCCTGTGTTAAAGGAACTTTAGGGTTGCAGAGTCAAACGTTCAAAGTTCTGTCATGCAGAATTAAGGTTGCCTATGCAACCTTAATGTGCCCCCCATTGTGTGTATGCATTTTGATACTGTCTTTAATTACATGATCACATACTGCTTTTCCCACAGCCCCCTGGATGGGCCTGCTCTGCTCTGGGGATTAATCTGGTTTTTATAGTGAAGTAGACTGTTGTCTGTAGGACTCTTGCCTCATTTGTTGCAGAATCTGAAAGGTGTGAAGTGAATGAGGCAGGGGACTGCAGGAAGAGAAAGGTCTCATTGTTAAGGCACTTGAATTCTGTCCTGGAGAACTGTGTTCTATCCCTGCCTTTCCCATAGAATTCCTATGTAATGCTGGGCAAGTCACTTAAACCAAACTTTTCTCACCTAGTCACTATTGTGTGTGCCTCATTTGTGGCTGCCCAACTTGAGACCTGGGGCCTGATTTGCAGAAGTGCTGAGCACTCACAGCTGCAGCTGAAGTCAAAAGAAGCTGTGCTTTGAACATACGAACTGCCGTCTGACGCCAAGTACTTGAAAAATTAGGTCCTAGTCATCTAAATTGTTCAGTCAAAATTAGGGGACACTTTTGACCTAAATTTCTCCATGCCTTAGTTCGCCATCTGTAAAATGAGGATAATGCTGCCCCCTCACTTCACAGGTGTGTTGAGAAGATCGTTTAAATTTCTCTCACTCTGAATCCTGTACAGTTGGAATCCTAAGGACCATAGCTTTGCTGATGGAGAGATGCAACAAAATATTCCCAATAAGTGTACATTCTCAAAATAGTTTTACTCTGAGAGATGGCATTTTACACAGACAAGAGCTGTGCTGAAAGAATATTAAAGATGTAAAGACAAGCACTCAAAATTCACCTTAATTCTTGCACTTCCTGATTTTTCAGTGTTTGATTCAGAGGGAGGGAAATTTAAACTAGTAAATATAAAACCTCTCCAAATATGATCTGAAATAGTTATTTGATACATGAAGATGATATGACCATAAGATCCAATATCTCTAGCTCTTCAAGTCTAGGAGTGATTTTTGGATGCCATTGGAGAGCTGGGAATCTCTCCTTCCCAGTGGTATAAAACTGCCATTTCTAACTCTGGAACATCCCACAATATCAGAATTTGGGTACAAAACCATTCCTGGCTCCTGGCTGAATCTTATCCATCCTGGGCCTTAAGGAAAATATAGTAGAATTGTCCTCCCAAAACATTTGGGTCAAGGAGGATACATGGCATGGGTAGGGGGTCAAGTAAGTCCCAGGGACGTGGGTTAGTAGGAAGAGGGCAGGTGATACAGTCCAACATAAGTTATAATTTTGTGAGACAAGATGGATCTTTTATTGGACAAACTTCTGTTGGTGAGAGAGACAAGCTTTTGAGCTTATACAGAGCTCTTTTTCAGGTCTGAGAAATGTACTTAGTGTGTCACAGCTAAATACAAGGTGGAACAGATTATTTAGTATAAGTAGTTAACACACATTTCAAGGGACCATTCCAGTTGAAATTACCAGTTAACCTCTCTCCAGTCGTAGGGGGGAAAGGAGAGCCCCTCCCCAAAAAAGCTTGGTCTGTGTGGTTTCTAGCGTGTTGTAATAAGCCATAAATCCAATTTCTTTATTCAGTCTATGATATTTAGTGTCTAGCAAAGTTTTATAAATTTAAGCTCCAAGGCTTGTCTTTTGACGGTGTTGTGAAGGTTTCCTTTGAGGACGAGAACTAATAGGTCAGATACAGAATCATAGAATTGTAGGACTGGAAGGGACCTCGAGAGATCTTCTAGTTCAGTCCTCTGCACTCAAGGCAGGACTAAGTATTATCTAGACCATCCCTAACAGGTATTTGGAGATTTTTAAGAGCATGTTAGACAATAAGAGATTCCACAATCTCCCTAGGCAATTTATTCCAGTGCTCAACTACACCGAGAGGAAGTTTTTCTTAATGTCCAACCTAAACAGCCCTTGCAGCAATTTAAGCCCATTGCTTCTTGTCCTGTCCTCAGAGGTTAAAGAGAACAATTTTTCTCCCTCTTCCATGTAACAACCTTTTGAGCAATTGCTTTGTGAAATGTGTTCACCTGCAGGTGATATAGTACTTTTATCTTTTTATCATTTTTCTGTGTGAGTTCATTCGAGAGTGTTGTGATTGTCTCGTTTCACCCACAGAGTTATTATTGGGGCATTTAGTGCACTGGATTAGGTATACCACATGTTGTGATAGGCATGTGTAGGACCCATGGATCTTGAAGTTGTATTGTGTATGTGTGGGGCGGTTGATCATTGTAGCTGTGGGGATATGTCTGCAGGTTTTGCACCTGTTGTTCTGGCAGGGTCGGCTGCGGCTTTAAATTGGTGTATCCTGGTCTGTGGGTAGTTTGCTTCTGATAATGAGTTTGGAGAGGGGGGTGTTTCAAGGCCAGAAGAGGGGGTTCAGGAAAGCTTTCTTTCAAGATGTGGTTCCCATCAAGTATGGGTTGAAATTGTTTAATGATATCCTGTATGGTTCCATTGTGGGCTGTGCAGTCGGAGGGTTTTTCTTTCCATATGGAAGCAGGTTCTCTTATGGTATTTGGATGGCCTGTTCCATGATACAATCTACTTCTCTGAGGGAGTGTCATTATTTGGTGAAGGAAGTTTTGAGTATGTTAAGGTACGTATACTGGGCTTTGTACTCAGAGCATATTCTGTGATATCTGAACACCTGGCTGTAGAGAACAGATTTCTTAGCGTGTCTGGGATGGGGAGTAGATCTGTGAATGTAGGTGTGGTGGTTGATGGGTTTCTTGAATATAGTTGAATGTAGGGTTCCATTGCTAAAGCTGATCATGGGGTCCAGTGTGGGACTATCTAGAGAGTTTTAATGTACAGTTAGTGGTTGTTGAAGTTGTGGTGGAAATCTGAGAGGGTGTTTAGGTCATCTGTCCAGAAGATGAAAATATCATCAATATATCTCAGGTATATCCTTGGTTTCATGGTTGATTTGTCCAGAAATTCTTCCTCAAGCTGGGCCATGAAGATTTTGGCATATTGGGAGCCATCCTAGTACTCATGGCTGTTCCCATGGTTTGGACAAAATGTTTGTTGTATTTAGCTGTGACACTCTGAGTACAGTTCCCAGACCTGAAGAAGAGCTCTGTGTAAGCTTGTCTCTCTCACCAACAGAGAAAAAAGAACTAGGAGTACCTGTGGCACCTTAGAGATTAACAAATTTATTTGGGCATAAGCTTTCATGAGCTAAAACCCACTTCATTGGATGCATGCAGTGGAATGCATTCAATGAAGTGGGTGTAGCCCATGAAAGCTTATGCCCAAATAAATTTGTTAGTCTCTAAGGTGCCACAAGGACTCCTCATTCTTTTTGCTGATACAGACTAACATGGCTACCACTCTGAAACCTGTCACCAACAGAGGTTGGTCTGATAAAAGATATTATCTCACCCATGTTGTCTCTCTCTAATATCCTGGGACCAACTTGGCTACAACAACACTGCATACAACAGTTACAATTTTGTGACATTCCTGTACAGTTTATCACCTGCTTCTCCAATGTGAGTGATAGAGAGAGAGAGAAACGACAAATGTTAAATATTGCATTAAAACCAAATAACATCTAGCTCATGTTCTGGACCTTCCATCTAGTCATGATTACTAGCATTAAGGGGTTGTTTAAAAAAAAAAAGGTTTTGCAGAATTTTTATAGCTTGTGGTGTATAACTTTAATGTCAGTGAAGTGAAAGGCATGTCACAGCTGGAAAGCTACTTAAATTACAGCTTATGTTATATATTCCCAAGGTTAGTTCACATAAAACACTAAAAAACATTTTTTTTTCTCTCATTGTTTTCACTAAACGTCCTGTTGGAAAAAAAGTAACCCTATTTGGATATCCAGTTACTCTTTTTTCCATAGTCTCTATATTTGTTTTTCCTATTTGATCTCTGCTCCATTTTTTGCCCTAGGTTTTTTTATCATATTTTCATTTTCTCCTCTGCATCTTGTTTTGTAATCAATGCTAACTGGAATGCAAATCCAGTAACATCAGAGTAAAACTCCTGGATTCACATGTTCAAGTGGGTCCACATTTAGACAAAACCAGTTTGCCCATCTCTGATTCTTAGGTGTCTAAACCAAAGAAGCCTAGGGAGTGTCACATTGTTGGTACAAAACTATCATTTACATCCTCTGCAAGAAATTGAACAAGTTACTAACTTTACACTTTTTTTTTCTTCTCTGTTACATTTTTATAGGATGCAAAATAAGAATGTCCATTAGTACATGTGCATTAGCAATTAACCATCCCCTTTCTACCATTTTTATAAAGAAATATTAAATCCTGGCCTAGATTAGAAAATTACCTTTCTGATGTACAAGTAACATCTGTGGATATTTTTAAGGCCAAGTTCTACATCTGTCAGGAATTTCTATTTCACGCTATTTCATGACAGAGATATACCTACAAATACAGAACACATGTAAGATTATAGGATAGCCTTCAGAGGAAGTTCATTACAAAAAGAATAAGGGAGCAACAATTTTTATGTTTAACCTACAGTATTTTTGTTTCTCTGACACTGTTTAATATTTATCAAGCTACTGTATGCAGATAATCCTCTAATAAGCATTTGTCTAGACACACATTCAGGAGTTCCCAAACTTAATGTTAGCTTTCCTCTCATTTTACTGCCATCATGTACTATTTTATTTGTAAACTTCTATCCTGAGAAGTTTGTACAGAGATCTTTAAAAAGTCAGCTATTATGAGACATTATGATATAGGATGTGGTAATATTTTAAGAACCAATGAGGAGACTAAGAGTTGTACCGTATAAACAAACATGATTATTATTTGTATTACTGTAGCACCTGCCAGCCTCAGGTTTGGACCAGGACCCCATTGTCCTAGGTGCTGCACAAACACAGGACACAAAGACAGTTGCAGTTTAAGTGTTTAAAGTTTCTTGCTCAAGACACATTTGCATATTTTGCACACCCACATCAGTAATTTTATTTGAGAAAGATTAACATTGGAAGAGGATCAAATGGTCTATATTATATTTGATTATCTAAATATAAAGACCATTAGATAAAAGTGTTTCTGACTGTTGAACTGGAGAAGAGTCTTATTAAAATTACTTAGGAAACTTACAATCACATAGTTGAGACAGTTATCGTTAAGCAGCTGTTGAAGCAGAATGCTTTCTTTTATCTACAATATAAATGTATTTGTATATCTACTGATGCATGGGTTTAAATGTGGAGTAAGCAGAGAAGTGGGGAAAGGAGAGTATATTTCTTTTCATTTGAGATTATACATACATTTCTTAAATTGGAACTCAGCACTTCTGAGAAGAAATTAGGTTACAGGTTTAGGTGCCTAACTTTAGGTACCAAAGTTTAAAATTGTTGTCCTTAGTTGTTGTCCTTACCAGGGGTCCGGCTTTGTAGGACTCGAGGGGGGAGACAAAAGCATCCACTCTTACTTTAACCATAAAAATATACATGTATCCACTTCGTAATCTTTTCTCTTGGGACCTCCTAGAACTACAAGGAGAGTGCCATGCATCCCACTGGGAAGCTAGCAGTCTCCCTTCCTAATGATATAAAGCACCTATTTCTGGTTCTATAAGGTTCCATGGTGCTGGATTTACAAGCCATAATCCTTTTAAATATAGAAGAGCAGTTGCTACCTCAGGACTTGATCAGGCAGGGGTAATTTTGGAGGGGTACGATGTGGAAATGCCACATTTGAAGGGAGAAGAAAGTAACATTCTTCTGGTAGGTCGGTTATCTTCAAAATGTGGCTGTTTGAAACTGGTCCTAGGTTTGAAATGTTAGAATAATTATGGGCAGATGGATAGGTGGGCAGAGTGCAGGTGAGGTATTTAACGGTGCATGATAAATTTACCACATGGTCCTGCAGTTTAGCATATGGATATCACTTCCACACATGTAATGTGTGTATAATTTCTGTATAGAGTTTTCAACATTTTTATGTATAATTTTATAGTAATTTTGTATAGTGTGTAGGTGCATCCCCTTTAGCCAGGGCTGAATTCAGTCCACTGTATTTTAGTATTAGGGTATATAGTAAAAATCAGTCAAATACCACCTTAATGTGGATTAATTTTAAAATAAATTTTGGGTTTGAGACACTAAATCTGAGCCCAAACTGGCAGAAATCTCATCAACTCGGATGTTTTTTGTGGGAGTTCAGCTTCCTTCAGACTTGAACCTGAATCTAGGTCCTTCCTAATTTTGGTTCTGTCCTGGTACCAACACCACAGGGTCCAGTTTGGATCTGGAGGGTTGAATCCTCTCCCTCCCCTTCCCCTTCCCCTTCCCCTTCCCCTATACTAGTTTCAGGTTTGCTCAATGTTAAGTGCTCTGTAAACCTTAACTGGATGTTGAAGTGGACCCTGCATTGGGAATGGATTTTTAAGTATCACTTGTCAAGTTCATTTTGGATAATTTTACTTGTGTAGTGTTGAAAAGCTGTGAACATCTCAAATAAGCTGTTATGCAGTGGACAGGTTTTCTTTAACCCCCATTACTTAGGCAACCTTGGCTGTTCATTAGGAAGTATGCTCCTTGTTTGATGAAGGAAGAAAGGACATCATGCCAGTATAATAAAAACAAACAAACAAACAAAAAACAACCACCCACAACACCTCTTCCACTTTTATTTAACATGTTTCTTTGTATGTTCACTTATCTGGTAGAATTGCTAATGGCCCCCTTCTATATATAAAAGTCTGCTTTTTGGGAATTTTTTTCATTCTCTCTATATATAATTCTTTGATTCTAATCCCTTCAATTAATTTTTTAAATCCTAATTCTCAAGAGCATTTGCAGCCCTACTGCATGGACTTGAACATATAAATCTCAAATCATCATACAAAAGGAAGCCTCTTCTCAAACTACTGTGTGTGGAAGGAACTGAATATCTGAGCAGTGCGGTGCATCTAAATCTGTGCTGTTATGATAAATATTAACAGTGCATATAACAGTAACAAACGTGAGTAGACATTGTTGCCCATTATTCTAAGGCTTCTTGATAGCAAATGGTACTAATAAGTGGGATTGAGTGGGGAGGGAAAAGAGATGGTAAGAAACCAGGCCAGCTAAGAAGGAATTTAGGAAATATAAAAAAATAAGTAATCACTTTTTTGGGGGGTGGAGGGGGTATTTATTCTCTGAAAATATACAGTAGGTACCCAGCAAAAAACAATACTCCTGCACCATAGTTATTAGGAATCATCAGATTGTGCATTGCTAACCTATGTATTAAGGTAACTGGATGACTTGGTTTACTGGGCTTGCCCTGGTTGGAGGGACTGTTAGTAAAGGGCAGGTCTTCACTACCCGCCGGATCGGCGGGTAGCAATCGGTCTATCGGGGATCGACTTACTGCGTCTAGTGAAGACGCGATAAAATCGATCCCTGATGGCTCTACCGTCAACTCTGGAAATCCACCGCGGCAAGAGGTGGTAGCGGAGTCGACGGCGGCGCGGCAGCGGTCGACTTGCCGCCGTCCTCACAGCCAGGTAAGTCGACCTAAAATACGCCACTTCAGCTACGCTATTCACGTAGCTGAAGTGGCGTATCTTAGGTCGACCCCCCGCTGTAGTGTAGACCTAGCCTCAGTTGGGTTAAGATAAACAGGAACGAGGCACTCTTGTTTCAGAATAATTGTCCTCACATGGAGTTGTTCAGGAATAGCTGTTCCTGAATAACTCCATGCATAGTTAAGCCCTTGGTGAATCTGAGAGTGTGTACTGGTTTCACTAAAACTCTAGGACATCTGGTCCTCTCTTAACACTCAGTACCAGAGAGAGGAGACTGGAAGCAGAGCAGCTCAAGGCTGCTGCTCCTTTAAACAGAAGGGGAGTGTGAGCATCTCCAGTCCCAATAGTTTTTTTGTGATTTGTGGTGTTTTTTCCCCTGGAGGGGAGCAATTGCACTGGCTGATGTTTTCATGGGAAGGGTAAAGGAGAAGCAAACTGGCCTCTGAGAGCTGCTACTTTTAAGAGACAGGAAGGGGACGTGACACGGTTGCCACCAGTCCAGGGTTTCCCAGGATTGTCCATCTTTTGAGGTAGCTGTCCTGGGAAATCTGTACAGGTGCTCAGTCTACACTGCTAGCTGTCCAGTTTTGTGTGTTCAGGATTCCAGATGTCCCAGGTTTTTGTACCTTAGACGCAAGAACCTAGAAGTGAGGAGAAGCAGAGATGCAGGGAGCAGTATTAAATGAGTATTGAACATGGCAGTTCTTTAACAGTGCATAGCAATACAACACAACTGTTTAGGAAATGAAGAAAAATTCCCTTTCCAGGTGAAATTGTAGGGAGTACTGTACTTGGAATTTAGTTACTGAAATTAAAATTTGTCCAGATCTCTATGGCTAGCACCATATTCTTCTAAATAGCACGGTGGGGATATTTAAGGAGCCCAGTTTTGCACTGCATCTGAAAGAAGAACCCACATCAGCACAGTGATCCTCTCCCACATACACACACACAAAACCCACAAACTTAATACCATGCTGGAGCATTGATTCAGTCCTGACTTACAAGAAAGAGTGCCACATATTGAATCAAAACCACAGTTTCAAAGAAGCACCTGGGATTTTTTTTCTTGGTAGTTTCTCAGCTAAGTTCTGACCATACTTGTTAAATCTCACAAGCTGGGTCAGCACAGCAGCCCGCTGTTGTATAGCTGTAGGCAAAGTTTGCCATAGGAGTTTCTGAAGTATTGCTAACCTCAAGAATTCAAAAAATCATGTATCAGGCCCCCCAAAATCATGAGATTGACTTAAAAATCATGAGATTTGAAAAATAAAACATTTTAGGTTCTTAATATTTGCCTTCTGTTTTTTTAATCTTTGGGATACACTTGGGCCATGTTTTCAAGTCTTTCTCCATAGCCATGCGGGTTAGAAACTTTTTTTTAAATGGAGGTGGAGGTTCTTATGTGTTCATGTGACTCCTGGAGCTGGGGCTTTATGAAAACCACCAAATATCATGAGATTTGTGATAAAATCACAAGAGTTGGTAGCACTTCTGCTGCCACCACTCATATCATGTGTTGCCAGGTCTTTACTTTTTATTACCTACACAACAGCTCCCTTTTGGTCTTTTATAACCTTAGTCACTGGGATAAATGACATCCCATAGTTTGTTGTTAGCACTCAGTTTACAGCTAGTTTTCTGTGCCGTTAAATTGTTGTTTAGACAGACAGTAACACAGTAACACTGAGCTGAAAGGTAGCAGCAGCAGTGGAAGTAGTGTCTCCAACAATTTAACTTAAATTACAGAACATATATAAAATGCAGCCACATGCAGCCTGGAGTAAGCAGATGCAACTCCCATGGACGTCTCTGGGACAAATTCAGCAATGATGTAAACTGTGGTGTAAGTTTCCTGTTGGTGTAAGTAAGTCAGGAGAAGGATGTAAATAGAAAAATAGTACAATAACTGACTGATTTATCCTTAAGTGAGTGTGCAAAATGAGCGTAATTTACAAGCAAAGTGGGTTTAGAAGGCCCAACCACTAACAGAAGTGTGTATGATAAAGCAAGCCCTCTGCTTTAGCTTAAATTACACTATTTCCAGCACTCTTAGGCCAAATTTAGCCCCATTGCCTGTATTTAGAGATGCACCTGCTTCACCAGGGACTGAGTTTAGGCTTTTTCCCTAGAAAACCATAAAGGTGTAAATTTAAACTGGTTTTGCACAACCACTGAATGCAAAATTACTTTGTTACATACCTTAGCCTCTTACACTCATTCTGACCAATTTACCCCAGTTTTAAGTCCCAACTCTGACTGACTCTGGGAATATGAAAACCAGAGGACTAAACAGTCCATGATTAAACTCTCTATTAACTTTCTGTGTATTGATTTCCTTCTCCCGTTCAAGAATATGTCTGAAATTTGTTTCACGCTAATTCCCTATGGCAATGAAATGAAGAAGTCAGCCATAGGACGCTAGTGAGGGCTGTTCTAAAACTAAGCTGTTTGATATTATAGCTTTGTCATTACATATTATATATATATAGTCAATCTCAAATTTGCTGACTGAAAGAGAAATCCAGAAAGGGTAATATTTCCTCCTTGGATGCTTGTCAAATCACTGCATTGTTAAGAAAAAAATCACATGAGTAGACGTTCACCAGGCATAGTTCAGAGTTAGGTTAAAAAGCACCTTGTTTTTTATACTGCTTGAACAGAAATTTTTTTCTAGTGAATTTTTTCCTTATCTTCTGTTTTTTAAAAACAAATCCACTATTTGACACGTTCCATTGCATGTTAAGTCAATGCAACTGCAAACAATACTCTAGAGGCAGACTGACCATGTCTACACTAGCACTTATGTTGGCAAAACATTTGTCGCTAAGGGATGTGAAAAAAAACACATCCCTGAGCAACATAAATTTTGCTGGCATAAGCACTCGTGTGCACAGCACTATCTCGGCAGGAGATGCTCTCCTGCCGACATAGCTACTGCTGCTCGTTGAGCAGGTTTTTTATTATGTCGACAAGAGAGCTTTTTCCCATCGGCATAACGTGGCTACACAAGGGCTCTTACAGCGGCACAGCTGTATCAGTACAGCTGTGCCACTGTAAGCTTGCAAGTGTAGACATGGCCTAAATCTGTATTTTGAGTGATACAGATGATTATAAAAAATTATGGCATTTCCAAATGAAGAGGCACTTTTATGAGTGCAACACTCTCAATACAGTCATGTTGTTGTGACACCTGATCTGAAGTGATTAGAAGCAACCCGCTCAGACAAAAGAGTTTAACTAAACATACCACTGCTTTTCCACAGAAACCACACTCCTTTATGGCTTGTGTTCACTAGAAAATGCAGTGGTTCTTCGAGTGATGGTCCCTATATGGATTCCAAACATGGGTGTGCATGCACATCATGTGCCGGAGCTGGAAGGTTTCATAGCTGTGTCTGTTGACCTGCATGCATTGTGTGTCACCGCATGCTCCCGTCTGAGGTTATAATAGGCCATGCGGGTCAACGCCTCTTCAGTTCCCTCTTAAAGCCACATGGCCAGAGTCAGAACTCCCTGTTCCTTCTCACTCTTAGCCTAGCTAAGAGAGTGACCTTTGTCCATTCTTCCGTGTATACAGCTGAAGTTAGTTGGTTTTTGTTTTCTGATTGGTTGTGTTAGTAGTTACTTCGGTTAGCTTGGTTACTGGCGTTCTTCCCCCCCCCCATTTGGGGAGGTTTCCCCCACTTGGGGATTGCGCACCAGCAAGCCAGTTTTAAGAACTGTGCCTTGTGCCCGCACTCCTTCTCTGTGAGTGACGAGCACCAATGTTGCTTGGACTGCCTTGGTGAAGCCCACATTGTTGTCCACTCTACTACCTGCCGATCATTTCCGCCTCAAATGCGGAAAGCTAGAGAACTTCACCTCTGGAAGTTCTTAATGGATCAAGTCATGCGCATGCACGCAGTCAGATCCAGGACCAGCAGAACGGCATTGCAGCGACTGGCACCACCAATGCAGCTGCCATTACTGGCAGCGAGTGCCCCTCGTCCACTTCTTGGATGCCAGATCTAACGGTACCAAAGAAGTTGGACAAGCCTCGCCATGAGACTAAGAAGCATGGCCGGGACATAACCGCAGCTCCCCATCCAGGACTGCCCATAAATACAGCATTGCCTTTCCAAGCTGTGCCAGGTTGGGAGAGAAATCATGCATAGACCTGGCTGCCCCAGCTCCCAAGCTTCTGTGGATGGAGCATAAGGAGAAGCACAGATGGGACCTGCCAGGGCAATTGCCTGCACCGGTGCACCTGCCACCTGCATTGCTGGTAGCGTCTACACTGCCTGGACCTTGGGATTGTCTTGCGAGGTCCCTCACACTGATGGCTGCATAGACCCGCTGTTGTCCACTGAGGAGTTACTTCTCCCTAACCTGGCCTCCCCCTGCTTTTGGGACCACCAGCTACCTGTCTTCTCTTCTCCAGTGGATGAATGCTTAGTGCTTCTACTGGAGCCCCTGATGGTACCGATGGCTCCGTCATTCCCAGCACCATCCTCCGAGTCTGAGCGTTTCTTGGAACCAGAGCCCTTTTTCTCCCCGGCCCCCCACCACAGTCAGGACTCACTGACCTCCTCCCCACCGGCTTATGACCCTGACGTGGCCCTTTGGGGCTGGCAACCCTTACCATTGGCCGCCTTAGGACCCCTACTGGACCTGCCCCACTCCATCCGTGCCTTTCTATCACCTGTCGCCTGTGTGCCCTCCAGCGCCATCAATGTATGAGGAGGAGGAAGGAGAAGTGGAACCGGAACCACCAGTACTGCTGGTTCCCATGGTGGCCTCTTCCTCCCCAGATGAAGCGATCATCCCAACTTCCCTCTCCCTGTCTGATGACCACCCGCGAGTACCAAAAGCTTCTACAGCGCATGGTGATGGACCTTGCACTCCTGTTGGAGGAGGTCCTGGACTCCCAACACCAATTGCTGGACATCTTCCAATGCCATGGACCCTCGAGAACTACTCTCTCCATCAACAAGGCCATCTTGCAGCTGGCTCAAATGGTATGGCACACCTCAGCCTCCCATGTCCCCACTCCTAAGCGGGCTGAGAGACAGTACTTTGCCCCTGCCAAGGATGCAGAATTTCTCTTTAGCCTCCCTCCCCCAAACTTCCTCGTGATCCATGCCACAGCAAGCCCGACAATGCCCTAAAAAATCCACCCTCCTGGACGAAATAGCTAAAAAGATTGACCTGCACAGCCACAAGGCCTACTCCTCTGTGGGCCTCCAGTTCAGGATGGCCAATTAGCAGGCTCTCCTGGCAAAATATTATTTCAAGAATTATACTAAACTCACAGAGTTTAAAGATTTCTTCTCACTGGACTGACACTAGCAGTTCCAGGCACTCCATGATGAGGGCCGCCAAGGTGGGACTTCAGGCTGCCATGGACACAGCTGGCGTGGTCTCCTGCTTACTTGCTACTGGAGTGGAGTTGCAGAGAGACTCCTAGCTTTAATCCTGTGCACTCCCAAAAGAGGTCCAGACCACCATAAAGGACCTGCCCTTCGATGCCCAAAAGCTGTTCAGTGCACAGACTGAGGAGTCCTTGCATTCTCTCAAGGACTCTCGCACCAAGATCTGGTCTCTGGGCGTCTATACTGCAGCTCCAAGACGCAGACAGCAACGGCAGCTGTACTGTCCTTGCATGCAAGCCCTCTATCCGCTATATTATCAGTCAGCTGGAGGCACCATCTTGCCAGCAATCCCAGAGACCACGCTACCCGGCCTCTGCCATGACCATCTCTTCCCTGCCCGCCCCTGCCTCCCCACCCCCAGCAGCTGGCCAAGCACCAGTTTTGATGATCATGTCAAGAACCGTCGCACCTCAGGTCGTCTTTGGGGACCGCCTTGCCCTATTCACCCGCAACTGGGGCAAGATCACCACAGACAGTTGGGTATTGGAGGTCATTGGCCATGGCTACTCCATAGAATTCCTGCCATTTCCACACCACCAGCCTCCACCCCACAGGTCGCCCGGAGGCCCCTCCCATTGGAGCACCCTCCAAAAGGAAGTCAATGTTCTCCTCCTCCAGGGTGCCATACAACCAGTCCCACCTCCCTACAGGGGATGAGGGTTCTACTTCCCCTACTCCCTCATCCCGAAGAAGGGCAGAGGGCACCATCCCATTCTGGACCTCAGAGTGCTCAACATCTTTATTTGGAAGTCCAAATTCCATATGGTGATGCTCTCACCGATTATCCCATCCCTTCCCTGCACAGCCTGGTTCGCAGCTCTTGACATGAAAGATGCCTATTTCCACATCAATATTCACCTGACCCACTGAAAGTTTCTCCAGTTCTGAGTTGGAACCAGCCACTACTAGTTCAGGGTCCTGCCTTTCGGCATAGCGATGGCTCCATGAGTCTTTACCAAAGTCTTTGTCATTGTTGCCAAACACATGCGCCGTCTTGGCTATGCTGTCTTCCCTTATCGTGATGACTGGCTCCTTGTCGCATGTTCCCATCAAAATCTCCTCACCACCATCCTTACGCTCCGTGCTCTCCTCGCCTCTCTTGGCATTTGTATCAACAAGGAGAAATTGGTCCTTGTACCTACCCAGACCATTGCCTTCATTGGGGCATGGCTGGATTCTGTTGCTGCATGAGCCTTCCTTCCAATGGACTGCTTTGCCACGCTCACGACCCTAATTGTGGATCTGCGCCGCAAGCCCCAAACTACTGTCTGCCACTGTCTCTCCCTTGTTGGCAACATGGTGGTGTGTACCTCAGTGACACCACACATTTGCCTCCACACACGTTGCCTGCATCTTTGGCTCCTTTCCTTCCACCAACCAAACACAGACCAGCCAGACAACAAAGTCCTGATCCACGGCAGGTGTTGACATCCTTTATCTGGTGGACTGACCCTTTAAAGCTCCTGATCAGTGTCCTCTTCCCTTCTCCCACACCACGAGACACAATCACAACAGATGCCTCCCTCACAGGTTGGGGAGCTCACCTGGACTGTCACACAGCAGATGGTGTATGGATGCCTCGATCGCCCAGGGTGTGCATATACGTCCTGGAGGTGAGGGCAATCTGCCTTGCCTGCCAGGCACTCCTCTCCCTCATCCGAGCCAAGCACATCCAATTACTCTTCGACAACATTGCAGCAGTGGTTTATGTCAACAAACAGGGAGATGCCAGGTCTCCCTCCCTTTATTCAGAGTTCATCCACACGTGGAACTGGTGCATCAAACACCAGGTCATGCTGCAAGCCATATACCTCCTGGGCACCCAAAACTGCCTTGCAGTTGCGCTCAGCAGGATGCTTTATATGAACCACAAATGGGAATTGCAGGACACCACACTCCAATGCCTCTTCCATGAGTGGGACACCCCACATTCGGACCTTTTTGCCGCCTGCGAGAACCACAAACTTTATTGCTTCTGAGGGGCAGTGGGAGAAGACTCCCAGCGTGACACCCTTCTCCTCCCCTGGATGGACTCCCTCCACCACGCTTTTCCTGTTTCCCCTCCTCCCGCAAGTCCTCCACAAGATTCATCAGGATCAAGTGAGGGTGGTGCTCATAGCCCCATTATGACCACATTCATGGACCTCCTGAACCAGTCCGCCCTCATACCTCTCCATCTCCACACACAGCCAGATCTCCTCACACAAGACCGGGGCTGTCTCTGGCATCCCAATCCCGTCTCTCTTCACCTCACAGCTTGGTTTTTGGATGGAGCTCAACCCCAATGCAACACATCCTTACCCAAAGCAGAAGGTCATGCACCATAGCCTGCTACCAAGCAACATGAAAGTGCCTTATTTCCTAGGCTCTCCACCACCAATACCCACTCACGACGATATCCATACCTATCGTCCTGGACTACCTTGTTGAACTCAAGACTTCGGGCCTAGCCTTCAGCTCCATACAGGTCCACCTGGCAGCACTCAGTGCCTTCCTCCTCCCCCAACAATGGATGGCTCTTCCACATTCACACATCCTACCAGAGTACCTACTAAAGGCCTGTTCCACATCTTCCTGCCAGTCCAAAAATCTCATGAGACCTTAATCTCATTCTCACCGCTCTATCGAAACCACCCTTTGAACCCATGGTGATGTCCCCTCTTTCACATCTCTCCACAAAGGTAATCTTCTTGGTGGCTGTTACCTCGGCTAGACGGGTCAGTGAACTGGCGGCTATGACGGCTGAGCCCCCCGTACACCATATTTCACAAAGACAAAGATCCTTGCATCTACACCCTAAATGTCTTCCTGAGGTGGTGTCCAAGTTCCATCTTCCAGTTTTCTGCCCCAAACCCCACATCTCCACTGCAAACAGACTCCTTGACTCCCCAGATTTCTGACTTGTGCTGGCATTCTGTCTGCAACGAATCCGCAACTTCCACACCTCAACCTGACTCTTTCTAGTGATTGCCGAACGATGCAAGGATTACGCCCTCTCCTTGCAACTCTTTTCTAAATGGTCTTTGGGTGCATCCAAGAATGCTGCACACTCAGCAACGTGAGGCCACCTGATGTTAACATGAAGCACTCTACCCAGGCTCAAGCAGCCACGTCAGCCTGCCTCACTGATGTCTCCTGGCAGGACATCTGTCGTATTTCACTGTGGCGTTCTGTACACACCCTCACCTCCCATTACGCCATCACCCATGCAATGGCAGCGGATGCAGCAGTAGGCTGAGCTGTACTGCAAACAGCACCTTCAACCATATCCTCATCCATGTCAATCACTGCTCGCTACTCACCCACATTTGGAATCCGTATAGGGACCATCACTCGAAGAAGAAGAGGAGGTTACTTACCTTTAACTGGAGGTTCTTTGAGGTGTGTGGTCCCTATTTGGATTCCAATCCCCACCCTCCATGCCTCTGCTCTAGACTGGACTATTCAGTGGTAACAGGGGCACTGGAGAGGTGTTCACTTGCACGGCCTAATGTAACCTTGGACAGGAGCATGAGATGAGGGCCAATGCAAGTGGGTCAACGGGCACTGCTATAAAACTTTCTGGCTCCGGCACATGGCGCGCATGTGCACCCACATTTGGAATCCAAATAGGGACCACAGAGCTCGAAAAAACCCCAGTTACAGGTAAGTAACCTCCACTTGCATTAGAACACAACTCTGAGGAGTCTTGAAAGCTATCCCAATGCTAAGCACGACTGTGCAGTCAATGTAGACAGGGAAAAGTTATGCTTAACATTGTGTTAGCTGCTTGTGATTAACCTTTTGGTTTCAGTGGGGCTTACCCACCACCAGCTGATCAGTGTTAGACACAATGATCGCTTTCTGCCCTGACTTCAAAGTAATGTTTAGCATTGTGTGTGTGGGGTGGGGGGTGTTGTTTTTTTACAGGAGCAAAACAACTTTATGGGTACTCAGTAGTTCTGGAAATGAGCCACTTTTATTTAAATGCCTTGATGTAGATTTAGGAGCCTAACTTTAGGCACCAAGGTTTGAAATTGTTGTTCATTAGTTTTCTTCTTAGTTTAATAGTTCCTGTTCAGTATTCCATAACTATTGTAAATTTTACATAATTTAATATAGATTATATTTTTCAGTCAAATAACCTCTGAAAAAACAATAGATCATCTTTCACCCCTAGAGAAAGACAGAAGTTGTCTCCAGCTCATAGCTGAAGACTTTAAAAAGAGAAGTGTGGGAAATTTCACATCACTTCTCTAGCATGTGTTATGAATCATTATTCCATCAGAGCTAACTAACGAAGATTCATAGAGGTGAGCTAGTTTAATAGTTTGTTAAAGATTTTTGCATTTGCCTCTTCAAAAAAGCAGTAGATATTTAAAGAGAGCTGGAGGAAAGGTACATCACTCAAATATTAGATAATAAATTCTAACTGAAAGCATGAGTGGGAATTTATACATGTGAGAGTCTTTATTCTTTCCCCCTCTCTGTCTGTAAGCACAAATGTCCCAGATGCAGTACACAGGTTTGACCTCAGACTAACATTTTTGGGAGAACATTTTTTGTAGGAGTCCCTTATTAAAATATTGGCAGCCTGTGATGGCGGCAACCTTAACTTTGGCACTGAGTATTGAGTGCTTAACTGTACAATCTTAATGTTCCTTAACTTAATTTTTTTTGTATGGAAAATCACTTTAACCTGCAGAGGCGTAGGGTGTTAAAGTTTTAGAAGTTATATAGCTCTAATCTAATCTAGCTCTAATGTGGCCCCCAATCTGTTCAATAGTTGTTTAGTTGCTGTAAAGTATAATTATATGTCATACCTCTGACAATCTGAGTTGTTCTGCGCTGCTCCAAAGAGTATTAATTAACTTTGATACAATGATGTAAAACTTGTTAAACTCAAGCCTGCTTATTGGAAAGTCAATAGTGAAAAGTTACGATCATTTTAAATCAGTACAGAAAGTCTGTGCACCCTACAGGCTTGTCTGTTGAATAACTTCTCTGGTGGTGTTCTAGCGTGATACCAAAGAAAGTTTGCTGGGCTACCTTGTCTTTTGCCAGGAGGTGTACTATGTCTAACTACAATAAGGGAACAACACAATCTGAAAGTGCACAAATGGAATTGGATGCACTTGCACCTTGAAGAAGCTGATTTATGAGGTGAAAGGTCCCTTAGGTCAGGACAGAGATTTCTAACTGTGGTCTGTGAGCTGCAGAGAGCTGGTGCTTGATCTCCTTATTTCTGACAGCTAAACTGCATTAAAAGTAGCTAGATTCATTTTAAGGTTTTTTTTGTTCATTTCATATAAACAACTTCTGTAGTTGCTACTGAGATGTTACGTGATTGTGAATGGGAGGGGAGTTTATCCACAAGATAATCTCTTGCATACAGCCTAGACATAGAGAGGAGTTCCTTAGGAAGATGCAGGGTTCTTGAATCATCTTTGAGAGATGATATATGTGGATAGGAAAAGGGACTAGGCATTAGGAGACCTGTTTGATGCTTGACTCACTGACTTGTGTGAGTTGAGGCAAGTTGCTTATCTTCTGTGCCTGAGTTTTCCCCATCACTAGAATGGGGATAATGATCTTTAACTCCCCCCCCCCCCTTGTAAAGTGCTTTGAGATCCTGGTATGAAAGGTGATATATGTGGAAAATATTACTATTTTTTTAATGGAGGAAATATAAACAGATGGGTTCAATAATGCTAGGATGGAAGTATCTCAAATGTGCAAAGAAAGTTGTTTGTGTAAGAAGTGTTGAAAATACTGTAATGTCTCTCTTAATGGATATTGCAACATTATTCATGCAAAAGATCAATACAAATACATTTTAAAAATGTCAATAATGACTTTTGAATCTTTCTGAAGGTGGGTTGAGTATTAATATGAATGGGATTATTATCTTGCCAAATTATAGATGCATTCAAACATTTGGCAACAGCCAAAAATGGTCCTATATGCAATGATCTGCCTTTATGCAGAACTATTTCATTTTTAGTATTAATTAAACTGGGTAAAATATATTGGGGAAAAAATGTACTGCCTGATTTGTTTGCTAGTGAATCAGGGTAATTGGGGAATAAAATACTTTAGCGGTGAGTCAATGCAGTGTTGCTGTACCCAGCAAATCATGCATGAAATATGTGTTAGAACATTAACATTTGGGGCTGGATCAGTAGTATTGTGCAATTAGTGTATCCAGCACCCAAAGCACACACAGAATCTGTCTGGAATAATTTTCAAATGTCTGATTTGATTCCACCCCCACCCCTCCCATAAAATGTGTTTGTTTTCATGTGTGTGCTGTGTATTTGAATCTAAACTCATTCAATAATAGATCTACAGTATGTTTCTAAACATGTTAGAACAACAAAGCTAAGTAATGAGAAAAGACAAATGTTTATTTTCTACAAAGATTGCAAGAAATGTGTGTAAACCCTGGGCTTTCCTCTTTCACAGACTTCTCAATTCATTGGATCAAGTGTTTTTTAAATAGACAAAAAACTCAATCCCCCCTCACAACCACCTTCTACAGAATAAAACCATTTTTTATTATGTGGTCTCGTGTTAGGAATCTAGAGAGCATGGTGATCTGGGGAATGTGTTTGAAAGATGATGGATGTTGTTAAGAATGGGATACTGTGAAGTTGTTACACCCATTCCCAACCTTTAAAAAACATTTATCAAACTGTCTGTACTGGGCTATCTTGATTATCACTTCAAAAGTTTTTTTTCCTCTTACTTAATTGGCCTCTCAGAGTTGGTAAGACAACTCCCACCTTTTCATGCTCTCTGTATGTATATATATATATATATCTCCTCAATATATGTTCCATTCTATGCATCCGAAGAAGTGGGCTGTAGCCCACGAAAGCTTATGCTCAAATAAATTTGTTAGTCTCTATGGTGCCACAAGTACTCCTGTTCTTTTTACGGATACAGACTAACACGGTTGCTCCTCTGAAACCTTTAAAAAACTAATCTTACTTGTCTAATCTTACTGATATCCACTTTAAACAGGACTTATTTCCTTTTGGTGCTAAAGCTTAATCCCTCACAGGAAGTTGTTTATTATGGATGTTGGTTATTGATTTTACAGCACCCAAAAGTGTGCCGGGCACTTTATAGTACAATTAAATAGTAACAGCCCCTACTCTAAAGTTCTCAGAATTTTATTTTTGGTGTGATGGAGAGTTGGGACAGGAAACTGGAAGATAGGGAAGAATATGTTACAGTGGTATAGTCCCATGTTACTCAGATGAGGTTTAGTCAAACACAAGTTATTGGGCTCAATATCGAGGTAATTGGGTGAAATTCTACGGCTGTGATATACAGAAGGCCTGACTATATCATCTATCTAATGGTCTCTTCTGGCTGTAAATCTATGAGGTATGTGCACTTCTTGGTGGTTGAATTAAAATTTAAAAAATAATAATTGCTAAAATGCTTCTCCCAATATACATAACTTTCCAAACATCTTTCCTTTACATTTCTCCCTTTCCCCTCAACCTCATCTGCCTCATGGAGCCTGGGAACCTCTTTATTTGTCTTTACTAGGAAGCCTGAGTGCCTAATTGTCTTGTATAATTAATACTATCATAATGCTGCTGTTAGGTTAGCAGCCAGGGAGTGCTTCTGGATAAAGCAGCTAACTCCTGAGGACTGCACACATCAATTCCTCTGGCTGAGGAATGAAAGAATGAAAGGCTTGTCTTAGATAGCATCCCTCGGGCAGCGATGAATTATGTTTGCATCCTCAGCCCTGCCTGCGGGAACCCAAGCAACTGATGAGCTCTAAGGGGACCTATGGTGAGAACACTAACACATAAGTGGATGTGTCTGTCTAGGAGATACCTACTTAATGATAGTAAATAACATTGACCATCAAAGAATCAACAGGCTCAAGGTGTCAAAATAATTTAACACTCTCTGGTTTAAGGTATATTTACTGTCTCTAACATTAGTTTAAAAACCTGTGGCTTGGTGAATCTAACCATAGAACTGTATATTATGTAAGATTCCCTCTTAGTATAGTATTGTGAATATTTAAAAGGCTGTGTGTTATTTCTCTCCTGTTTTTTCCCAATGCAGTAGGCTCCAAAGAAAATCTTTTGAACTCTTTCCATGTTACACTATTTTAAAGGAACACTGCCAATCTATTTAGGCCAGATGTGCCATTTCTTAAAGGAAGGCATTTCCAATGGAGTATCCCTGGAGAGATAATCTCTGTTTTTTAAACACAGTTCTAGTGAAATAACAATACCGGTTTTCTGCAACCCAAACAGTGTTAAAGGAATGTGCGGTGATTTTCAACAAAAAACCTCCGAGAAATACAACATTGAAAACCTGAGCAACTCCAGCGTAAGGTTTTGGCCACAGGAAGCAAAGAATGGAACATGCATGGCTACTTGGTTACATTCTTTTTGTTTTTATCTGTAGATTTACATTTATTAGTGGGAAAAATCTGCCCTTGTAATCTTCACACCTCCACCACTCTGATATGTTCAGGTCACTGCAGTTTTCTTCTGTCCTCCTGTATTTATTCCCTGTCTATTGTGGGTTTCATCCTCAAGATTTATGATAGTTGAATTTACACCAAAGAAACCCCTGTTAAAGTGTAGCAATCATGTTGGATGCAGGAGGCAGTTGGATTTTTTTAGTTTGGTTGATAAACACAAACCACCACCACCTTGGAAATGCTAAAAGAGTCCCGCTTTGGGCTAAAAAAAGCAGGAAGCATCACTGCTTCAAGACTGACAGATGCTTCATTATTGTGACAGAAGCAACTCCACAGACTACCTATAATTGCTTCACAGACCATAGTTTGAGAACCACTGGTTTGGACATTAAGCCAGGGACAGTGCTTTCTATCAAGGCTTGTGGTGGGTACAGCATGGGTTGGATAATGGCAGGTGCTGATTGGTGGTAGAATTGTGCAGGTTCAATTGCGGGATTCAGCAATGGAAGGCGAGAGGGACAGTCTGTGGCTGTTGGAGGGGAATAGTTGTAGAAAGCAGGCAAGGAGATGCTAATGCCTTTAGGGAGGGAGATATTGGAGAGAGCATTGGGAACATACAACTACTATCTGTGATGTAATCCAGAGAGTGTCTGAAGATAGGTTTGAGCCCTGAATGGGTTTTATTAGATGGCAAAAATCGGCCTGAAGCCATGGTGATTATAAAAGAGGAGCAGAGGGAAGACCAAAGTTATTGGCTGGGTCTACGTGGTGTTGTTCTTTTAAAAGATGAAAATAATTTGTAAACACTAATGTAAAATTTTGAAAAAGAAATGCTTGTGTCATGTTCCCATCTCTGGATATCAGCAATTCAGGTGCATCAAATATTTTAGGGAATAAAAGGCCATGTGGGCTTCCAGATCAGCAGATGTGTGTGATGCGGATGTCACCATGCTGGTGCATGCAAACAGATTCCAGGAGCTATGTATTAAATACCTTAATTTTCAGAAAATTTAGTACAAAAGAAGTTGCCTTAAAATTAGAGGACAACTTTAATTTGAAAAATTTTCAAGTTAAGTTACTGATGTGTAATTAGCTATAAATCAAGAAAGAAAATAGGAAACAAGATTGCCTCAAATAATATTCATAGAATCATAAAATATCAGGGTTGGAAGGGACCTCAGGAGGTCATCTAGTCCAACCCCCTGCTCAAAGCAGGACCAATTCCCAACTAAATCATTTATATAAATAGAATGACAGTATCCATTTAAATTGAGAAATGAATGTGTTCAGAGAGAGGAGGAAGGGGAGGAGCAAAAAGGATGGGGAGATAAATGCTGTATATGTTTCTCATCCCTCAAAGAAAAATAAATATAAATAATTGCATTTTGAGTACTGCTCTGTATTTTAGTTGGAGAGTCTCCTCACAATGTGAGGTATGTTAGTTAATATGCAGATATTTTTTGCTGAACTAAAACTAAAATATTTTAAAATTTCTAAACAGTTTCTGCTGCATATGGCTTCATTCATCACATGACTATTATTCGTCACAAGTGATTTTGCCAGTATATATCTGGAAAAAACCCACATTGCAGCTGGTATTATGCTAAATTTTTCATATAAAATCTTGATGTGTGCCAAATGTGACCACATCTTGCAATTTGTTTGTAACAGCAATTACTTTTGATGTTGGGTATCTGCAGCAAAATGCATTTTCTTGCACCTTACAGGGAGCATAAACTTTACTGCTGTCCTATTAGCATAGAGGGAAAAAAACAGAGAAAAGGAATATCATCTTTTATTAATCTTTCTATGAATGATATGAGGAGCTGAGCTGATTATTTTTATAGTATGATTTTTTTAAAAAAGGGAATACATGGGTTTAGTGCCGTGCTCTATAATGTAATCCCTTTCATGGCAACAATGTGTGGCGCAAATGAGGATGAAGGGACTCTGTTGGAAATGACTCTTGGTCTAGCTTCGTAATCCAATCTTTTCTTCAATGCACATAAAAAATATCTGCAGCCCCAGGCTATATTTTGTAATGTCATTTTTGCTCTGCAGTTCTTTGGATTTTCTTTTTCAGCTTTAAGGAGTTAAGTCCCATTGATCTGGAAAAGACCAATATCTAAAATAGCTCAAATTGTTTTTTGATTTGTGAAATGTAGAAGTCAGAACTGTGGGTGAAAGAACAGCTTTAACTTTGATGGCATTGTGGTGTGCTTTTCCTCCTACAATGCCTGTCCTTTGCTGCTGATGGGGTAGAAAGCCTCTGTGGAAGAAGATAAAGACATAACGTGTACTCCTGGGGGAAAAAGTATTTGGTTAAAAACATTTTAATCCAGTTCATTTTAGGTAAATGATGGCAATTTACACAGCCTTCAGTGATTTCAGTGAATAAATGTGTTACAAGGAAGCATTAGAGTGTCACTGTTATGCATAGTTTTGTTTGAGGACTAGGGCATTTTAGCAAAGCTATTTTAATCTTTTTTCACTGCAGAATGATTCCCACTAGAGTATAATATTTATGACTGATTGCATGGGATATCAGCCAGCTGTGCACCTCCTCTTCTTGGATTATTCTGTTTTTATGCTAGTGGGTTTTTTGTTGTTGTTGTAGCTGCAAGTGAATTGTCCTGTTCTACATACATAGGCATCACTCTGAACTTGGTTACATCAGTGCAACTGTGCTTCAGATGAGTTATTCCAGGCTTACAGCAGTGTAACTGAGATCAGAATCTGGTCTATAATATACTACTGGAAGTCCTGGGAAGGAGTGTACAGAACTCCTATGGACAGAAATCCACAGCAAATTGCCTTGGTCACTAACTCTGGTCAGATTAGCATTAACACTCTACAGAAGGGGTAGCAATAGCCAATGTCAGAAAATGGCCATGCCAGTGAAGTGTATATATATATATATATATATATACTGTTATACATACATAGGCATCACTCTGAACTTGGTTACATCAGTGCAACTGTGCTTCAGATGAATTATTCCAGGCTTTATATATATAGGTTTGAGATGATGTTTCATTTGTCTTTAGATGGGTCATAAACTGTGGGAGGGATTCAAAGGTTCAAATTTTGTAAAATAATCTCCTTATTATCTTCTCCTTTGTTTTTCTTACGTTTGTCTTTACTTCTGCTTTGTTCATTCTTTTGTGTGCCTAACTCTTCTTTCGCTCTTTACTTTTTTTTCCATTCAGCTTTCTGCATTTTTGGTTCTCTGCCATTTTAACGTCTCCTTTTCCCTCATTTTCCCAGATTGTATCTGATTCTCCTTCTCTCTTCCTCTTTCCCTCATTTTTCACACATTTTCTATCCTGTATGTTTTCCGTAGGCCACCCTCCTTTAATTGTATGTATTAGAAAGGAATATATGGTTGGTGGGGTGCATAACAGTTCTTGAACAGCTAATTCAGCAACTATAAGTAAGGCTGCGAGTTTGTCACAGAGATCATGGAAGTCACAGATTCCGTGACCTCTGTGACTTTTGCAGCGGCCGGTGCACCTGGCTCAGGGGTGGCTCAGGCAGCTACAGGGACATGCGGCTCAGAGCTGGGAAAGGAGCTTGCCAGCCCCGCCAACCCTTCCCCCCTCCAGCATCAGAGGGGGTCCCGGGCCACCCCCCCCAGCCCACCCCCTCCCGAGCACCTGTGGTCCCCCAGCCCACATTTTAGTTAGGGGTATATAGTAAAAGTCATAGACAGGTCAGGGGTTGTGAATTTTTGTTTACCACCCGTGACCTGTCTATGACTTTTACTAAAAATACCTGTGAGTAAAACATAGCCTTACTGATAATCAGTTGAACATGAGTTCCAAGTTCCCTGCTGTATCCAAAAGGGCTAATGTGATCCTTGGGGTGCATAAACAGGGGACTCTCAAGTAGGAATAGAGAAGTTATAGTACTTCTGTATTTGGCACTGGTGTAACCACTGCTGGAATCTTGTGTCCAGTTCTGGTGTCCACAGTTCATAAAGAATATTGATAAATTGGGGAGGATTCAGAGAAGAGCCATGAGACTGATTAAAGGATTAGAAAACATAGACTCAAAGAGCTCAATCTATTTGGCTTAACAAAGAGAAGGATATGGGTGACTTGATTAGAATTTAAAAGTATCTATAATGGGGAACAAATATTTGATAATGGGCTCTTCACTCTAGCAGAGAAAGCCATAACCTGATCCAATGGCTGGAAGTTGAAACTAAACAATTTCAGACTGGAAATAAGACATACATTTTTAACAGTGAGGGTAATTGACCATTGGAACAATTTACTGAGGTTCATGGTAGATTCTCCATCACTGACAATTTTTTAATCAAGTTTGGATGTTTTTCTAAAAAATCTGCTCTAGGAATTATTTTAGGGAAATTCTATGGCCTGTGCTACACAGGAGGTTGATTAGATGATAGCAATGAAAACTATGAATCTACAAGAGAGACAAAATAGCCCCTTTTGGAATTGGAGTGTTGAGCCCTCTGTGGAAGTTGGTTCCATTTTCCCACATCATGAACTTATGGGATGCACCAGGTTTGAGTTTAACATAGTTTAAGACCTCGTGTAAAGAGAGGGTTTTTTTCTTCCTGACTCATAGTACTATTTGATTTACATATGAGTTTTTTTGGTGGTGGCTGGTTTTTGGAGATGGAGCAGGGCAGAGGAAAAAACCAAACACTTCCAGTCTCTAATATGTTGAGTGGGCCTATATTTCAGCTCTATTCAAAACACAAAAGGACAACAATGTTTACCATTTGAAAATGGGACAAGGAAAGTGGTAGGGATTTTTTTTCAAATGCCTAACTAGTATTACAAAGAATAGATAGTGAAAGAACTCAGTTTAAAAATAATTAAAAATATGACAGTGCCTTTTAGAAGCTTATTTTCTTTAAGGAACTGTTTTATTTACTTTTTTGCATGTTTATCTATATCAATGAGCTAGACCATACTACTGTTACTTTGGCAGATAAAGTATCCCTGGAGTATGATTGTGTAGCTTTCGTTTTGTATGGATGTTAGGTGCTCCTCTATGCCAAAGTGGCCAGTGGCTTCAGTTCTTAAATTGAAATGTAGTCTCTGGAAGCAAAAAGTATTTGTGAAGGGAGAAAAAAGACATTAATCCTTTCACGATTTAATTTTCCAGACCATGCTTTTACAAGGTACTGTGTGTGTAACCTGAGGCTGCTTATCTTAGATAAGGAGGCAGAGGCAGGGAGGTAGGGGGAACCTTAGGGAGGTCGTGGGAGAGGAAGAAAGAAACACATGGCTATGCTCAGCATCTGCATGCAACACATATATACATTTCTTTTGCTCTTATGAGTTTAAATAGGATCTTAAAAAAATAAAAAATCCAATTGCCTTTAGAGACATTAGAAGGCAGAGGAAGCTAATTCTCTATTTTCCCCCAGTTATCATATTTGTTAAGAGCATTTTTTAGGGATGGGGGTGGTATTAAAAGTTATCTGAAGAGCAATAGTAATCAACTCATCCATTCATTGCTAGACACTGTGGATACAAGCAGACAGAGAGCCTTAACAAGTGAATTCCACACCCCCTTGAATTTGTGCCTCAGTGGGGAGTCCACAGCAGGAAATCCTCCACATGTTTTTCTTTAACACACACAACTTCAGAGGCCTATTTCATTTTGCTCCAAATGTCCACACGGTGCTGTAACATAACACGAGTTGGGTGACGATAAATGTCACGAGGAATACAAGGTACCCGTTCAAAAGGGCACTGTGATTCTGCTGGGTTAAATATTCATACTTACGATAAGTTTGTTTAAAAAAAAAATCCAGTGTTAGTGGTAAAACTGTGGCATGGTGAGAAACGTAATGTGAAGAAGTCCAAAAAGATTCCACACACCCGAGGAGCAAAGCACAAAAATTCTCAAACTCTTTCCATTTATATACTGACTGGAAATTCTGGATTATTTTAACAACAAAATTGCAAGTAAGTAGATTTTCTTTGAGTTTTCATTACTGTAAATGAAATGGGGAATTAATCTTACAGAGCAGCAAAAGTCTGTTTTGTAAATTAGTGAGTTTCAATGTAGTTTGTATGTTGTAAATCTAAATAGAGTTTATAATTCACCATCACAACCTATTTATAAATACATATACATACAGGTATTTTTTATTAAAAATGTGTTTGGGTAAGTGCTGATTTTCTGTATCTAATTAGTATGAATCAACTTTTTAGCCTGCCTTTTTTTAAACTAGTATTTATTACACTTTTTAAATGCCTTTTTCCCCCTTATTTTTAAAAATATAGGTAGATTCCTTCTGTTTCACTAGGAAACAAAATAATGAAAAAACTAAGTTGCACCAAAAATGAAAACATTGTTAATGTGTTATTTAGTGAAAACTCAGTCCCCTCAAGATTCTGCATCAAATTCTGCTTTCAGTTCCTTTCATGCAACCCAAATTGTCTTTAGTGTTCTTAAAGTTTGGATGCATTTACTTTTCAGTATCTGTTTGTGGCCTGCTCTGCTGAGCACTAACCAGCAACTGGCTTACTGCAACCTCTTAAAATCAGTAAAGATGCTGCTAGCTGTCATCAAAACTGTTTTTGGTCTATCTTGGCACATTGGGAAGTAAACTAAAATGCTAATCAAGGTGTTATGGCTTTTACAATCAGTCAAAGGAAATTAACATTTTTATTGCGTTCTCTTTCACAAACATCAGTATAAAAAAAAGCTACTGAGCCCCTTGTGATTTTTAGCATGAGTCTTGCAAAAGGGGTTGGTTTTCTTAAAGCCCCCATTCCTAGAGTCATGTGACTACATGAGAATCACAGCTTTCATTTAAAATTAAAAGTAAGTTGCTGGCCCCTCATGGTTGCAGAGAAGAGCTTGAAAATGTGACCTGACTGTACTCTAAAGGTTCAGAAACCAAAAAGCAAATACAATTTTTAATTTTTATTCTCATATTTTTGGGGGCCTTGACTCGTAATTTATGAGCACTTGTGTTAGCCACTACTGTAGCACTTTGCAGTAGATTCCAATCCCACACCACAACATAGTTTTATAGTTAGAGAGCTGCAAAACTGGCAAAAAACAAACAAACAAACCCCAAACCCCAGAAAACCCAAATCCTGTTTGTTTGTTTGTTTGTTTGGGGGGGTGTCTCCCTAGACCCACCCCGCAAGGTCCTACTGTCCGTCATTTATGCTGTCTTCTACCCCGTGTGGTAACACTTGGGGAGCTCTCTGAGGCAACTGCACCCAGGCAGAGGGCTGATTCTTCTTTCTCCTTTCCCCTTGCAAGAGATGCAGATCTGGCTAGAACAAGGGCCAGTCTCTCAGACAGTCCTGTTTGTTTAGCTTTACAGGCTTAGGGCTTTATAGGCTTACTCTACAAAATTAAGTGGAGTTAAGTTAGGTTGACCTACAGCCATCACAGTAATTAAATTGGCTCTTTGTGTCCACACTACACTCCTTCTGTCAGCGGTGCGCGTCCTCACCAGGAGCGCTTGCACTGACTTAAGCAGGGTATTGTGGGGCACTGTCAGTCCAAGTCCTGACAGCCCGAGCAACACTGACCAGCTCTGGGCCTGGGGGATTTGGGTTGTCAAAATCAGCAACAGGAGATGTAAGCAATGCAGTATCTACACGGGCTCTATAATTAACCGAAGTGCTACGCCTTTCATGGAGGTGAAGTTATTAGATCAGTGTAGTGGACGACTTACATCGGCAGGAGGAACATTATAGTATAGACACTTACCGAGATAGGTTGACCTATGGCAGCTAACTCTGTAGTGTAGACTAGGCCTTAGTCTCTCAACATTTATTGCCCCTTTGTGGGCTTTACCTTCTACTCCTCTTCCTGGGGCATATTGCTTTGCTGTCAGCCAAGATGGCTCCAGCAGTGGTGTATCCCACAGCTGTCTCCTTCTCCACAGAACTGCCTCTATTACCCTCAATCTCTGGGTGGAGCAGCCTTCTTCTCATTCACCATCCTTTCCTGTGGTAAGTTTCCCCTTATAAGCTCCTCCTACTCCAGGCTGACCATGCTGGGGGGAGGGATAGCTCTGTGGTTTGAACTTGGCCTGCTAAACCCAGGGTTGTGAATTCAATCCTTGAGGGGGCCATTTGGGGATTTAGTGCGGGATTGGTCCTGCTTTGAGCAGGGGGTTGGACTAGATGACCTCCTGAGGTCCCTTCCAACTCTAATATTCTATGATTCTATGCCTTGCAGATGCATCTCATTAGGGTAGCACAGGCCCAGAAGCGCTCATTAGCCTCCTCCTGACCAGTGTGATGGCGTGCCCCTTCACACTGTTCTTTGGATTCACGAAAAGTGAAAAACCTAGTATTTTGTCATTGTATTTTTTGGCTCTTGCAAAGGCAGTTTTGTTCTTTTACCGTCACAAAACTATACCTCTCCTGGCATAAAGCCTTCATTAGGTCTGGGTCTGAAGAAAATATGAGAAAACAAGTCTTTTTTTTTGGGGGGGGGGTGTTAAGTTTACCCCTTCAGCCACTCACTTTGCCTGTTTAGCAGCTTTCGTTTGTATTTTCATTTGTTTAGTGGTGGGCCTTGCATAGTTCTTCTGACACTTGGGGATTGAGGTAGTGGAGTGTCAAATTCAAAATTGTCATGAAATCCTTGTTATTGCCAAGCAAAGTTTTGCAAAGCAACAGCATTGTGATACTGTGGTGATGTGTGGTATTATGTAGGCTCCAGAGTAAAGACTGAACTGAGTAATTTAAATATCTCCTTAGATATTGGCGTTGCACATTGAAGGGTGTGATGTGGTGTGGAAAACACTGCCCTTCACATTAAATTGTGATAACTTTTTGCCTACGTCCAGAGGAACATTTCAGGCCCAATATTTTAAACAGGACCCCTCTGTTTCACACCAATGATTACCGTATGGCATCAGCAAATTGGATAGTCCAAGGACCCTCATTTACAACCATAGTTATTAGAGGGTCCAAAAAAAAAAAAGGCCAAGTTAAGGCACATTTATAAATGAGGCTTTTAAGAAAATAGTTAGGCATATCCTCAGACTCAATCAAACTGACTAACAACCAAGGCTCTTTGTGGCCTACTGTTGAAAACATAGTGATTATTGCATTAACCTACAGAGTCACTGTTCTGATTGAATTTGCTGCTAGGTTAAGCATTGATTGTGAGAAGTGCAGTAAAAGAGTGAAACTCGCACCATACTCAGTGTGGGATCCTGTCAAAATTAGAGTAGGGAATGAATTTCTGCCCCATCCTTCAGTCTGTGAGGTGGCAAAGCTCTTCCGCTTTTACAACCAACAGACTAGAATAGCAGTCACCACCACTCCAGAGCTTATGTGTGGAAGTTTTGTGGCTCCAGAAGCCCTGCCCCGGCCAGCCCCAACACCCTCCTTAGACATTAGCCAGCTCTAAGAGTCCCCTGCACAGCCTTTCTGCCTGCACTCTCCCCAGAGGTTCGAAGGCCCTCTCATGCTACAAAATCAGCTTATATTCTATGCATATTTCTGTGATGCATCTCTCAAGGTGCAATAACATAATTTGTGATGATATCTGTCACATATGGAATATTTTGCAAAATATTCTGTCTGTAGTATAAAAATATGCAAAACAGCACCATTATCCTGCCTCTGAATTGTAGAAATGAAAATATAAGTTGAAAGGTGGAGTTTATTGCCTCCACTAAGGTTTATAGCACACTGCCAATATGAGATGTTAACCCTAAGACCTCTCTGGAAGCAACAGATTTGCTATGGGGAAATGCTGAAATAAAATCCTGGGGTTCATAAAAATGTAATGTAAATTTTTTGGCAGATGTTTCCTAGGATCTACCATTCTAGAATCACCTTTTGAAAACACAACTCAGTTTTTTTCCCAAAGTATTTACACCTACAAGTAAACTTCTCCCTTGGGGAAGTTGTGATTCAAGTGACTTGTCTATAAAAACTGCACTAGTTTAAATCGGTTTAAAATGTACACACACAAATCAATTTAATCCTCACTTAAATCCATTTATCTTAATTCAGTGAATTAACAATGCAGTCTAGACAGATTTTAGCAATGGTTTAACTGGTTTAAGAGCATTTACATTAAGAGTTTGCACTGATTTAACTGGGGCCTTTTTATAATAATATAAATTAGTACAACTGTTCTAATACAGACAATGCCTGAGTCTTCAGAATTCTGGGGTCCTTTGCATCATAACTGGGTTACTGACAATCTCTTGCTCTTAGCTTCCCATTATGTTACCACATGAAAAAATACCCAAAAGTTAAAACATGGATTAGAAAATGATATATTAAACTTATGACAAGAGGTAACACTCTTTTTAAAGTCTTACATTAAATATTTTAGTTTAGATCTCAAACACAAATCATTACAAAAATAAATCTGCATGTGTGTTGTATTCCATTCTGTTTTGATTGAGGCAGAGTCAGTTGTTAGCTGCATGATCTGAGCACAGACGCTGAGTCCTGTTATTTTCTTAATTAAGAATTGCTGTTACAAACACTTGACAGTGGTTTATAATGGCAATAATCCCTTTTGAAAATAGATGTTGTTCTAGTTCATAAGCAGTTTGCCAGGGCATTAACCCCAACTTCACCTCTGACGGCTAAGAAAAGAATCTGGTCAATAGCCAGAGGTCATGTTTAATATTTTTTTTTTTAGGATTATCACATAAGAATGCATTTAAAAAAAAAAGGTTTTCTTTAACATTGCTTTGGCGAGAAGAAAGATGTTGGCTGTGGAAAATATTTGAATTCTTATCAGTCAGAATTAAAAACAGTTGCTTACTAAGAGTGCTGACTTAAAAATTCTTGTGCTTCTTTTGTTGATCTTGCATGCTGATGCACACGACCTACTAATGTGATGCTTGGCGTTCCATACAAAGCCATTCATCCATGTTATATGTGAAAGAAGCTTCCTGGTCTGTACATGTGCTATGTCACATTCCTCTGGTTTTCTAACAAAGCTTTTAATTGGTATGCTGTGACTAATGAGCATGAAGTCCCAGAGGAAATGGAGCAGAATTTTCTATTATCCACTAGGATGAGCTTCAAGCACATTGATGATCAGGGCTTGAACTCCAGGATGAGCCAGGGTCACAGGCTCCAAATAGGGCCTAATAATAGAATTTTTTGCTTCCATATATTGCATTGATAATTTTTAGCTAAACTGTGTTGTACATTCAGTAGTATTGCTTTAACTGTAGTTGCCTTTTGGGTCAGACCTAAAACAGAGTCCCTCACCACTCCCCATTAAAGTTCCCATGGTACTTTAATGCTGGTGCCTTGGCCTAATTCCAGTCTGGGTAATTACATGGTTGCATGTGTTTTGTGTGTGTGTGTGTGTGTGTGTGTGTGTGTGTGTGTGTGTGAGAAAGAGAGAGAATAAATCCCCCTGTGGTTTCACATGGCTGCTCTGCCACTGGTCTGCTGGGTGACCTTTGGCAAGTCATTTCACTTCTCTTTGCCTCTGTAATATGGGGAAAATGATACTGACCTGCTTTGTAAAGTGCATTGAGATCCACTAATGAAAAGTGATATATGACAACTATGTACTATTATTATTAATATCCCTTCCTAAAAACCTATGTACAGTGAATCTAGTACAGAACAGCAGCCACATTGCAACCCAGAGGTCACTTCATTTCTGTAGGGGGTGAGTGATCATCAATAAAAAAAAAAAAAGCATAGGATATTATACATGTTTTAGATTGCTTCTAGTTGAAAATGATATACAAATATAGCGTACTGTACTCATCATTATTATTACAATGTATGACAATTTCTAGTTTTAGTCTTCAGTGGGTTGGGCACTTCCTAATGCTAGTGAATAGTAAACATTTAGTTTGAATTGAGATGAAATTGTTTCTGTATTCTGTATTTACAGTTAAAAAGTAATGGGGAACAATAGGAAGACATTATCACTGACATATACAGTAAGCCTGAGCTCACTGGTCTAGGATTTTCTCTTGGACCAGTTTGTTAGAAAAGTGTGACCAGAAAAGTGGACTTTATGTTGATATATTTCATACTGATGTATTTTGGCATGTGAACAGAGCTTTTCAAACACATCTCTTCCAAGGACCAGGGGTGGACCAAGTAAGATGGCAGCGTACTGGACAGGAGGGGGATGATATGGGCTATGTGAGTTCGGATTGGATGATTTCTAACATTAATGAAAAAGAGTCCACCTAGTCCTTCAATACTGACTGCCAATTTGGGAGGGTTGTGCTCCTGCTTTTGGGCCTAAATACCACTAAATCAACATAGACAGGGGACAAGATGAGACAGATTAAATGTAAACAGTCAAAAATGCACTGTCTGCAGACCTGAGTCAGGGCTATTGTGTCAGAACCTTTGCATTTTATTTATTAATAAAACATCTAGTAAAGAACCAAGCCATTTCAGAATACAAACTGACAGTAAAATATAAAATAAAATAAAAAATCCATATAATGATATGAGCTGAGTAATAATAAATAAAAATGTGCTGGAAATTGTTAATATAGATGTCCTAATCATCAATCCCTGTCTTACCATCCTCCCTGTTCAACAGACCAAACTCATTGAGAAATGAATACAGATAGGTTTACTTTATGTTCACGTTTTCAAATTCATTCCTGACATAAGCCAGGGAGAACTGTACATACTGGCCAAGTGTCCCAGGCCTCCAGCTCTACTAAAGGAAAGCAGAGGTAAATCCATAGTTGTATAGGGTTTTTGCTGCCTGCCATCACTGCTGCACACTTAATTATATGTATTATTGCAGAAGATTTTGCAGAAAAGCTCAAATATTAACTCTAGAGCTTTTCGTAGCGTCTCCTCCAGGGGCAACATCAAAAAACACTTAAATTGAACTGCTCTAACTCATAGCAGATTAATATTGCCACAAACCCAGAAGAGCAGAAAAATGATTGCTTAATTTTCTGATACAATATATAGAAATACATTTTCTCAAATTTGTCATTTCAGAGTTCTCCAATGCAATTTGTGGTTAAACCTTTCCCTCCCTCCCTATTACTAGAACATCAAGCTGAGCTACAGAATCCTTGCAGGCTTTATGCTCCACAAATTGACAATTTTCAGGGAAGGAAGCCTCACTCTTGGGGGGAAAATAGTTAAGTACACCGCTACCTCGATATAACGCGACCCGATATAACACGAATTCAGATATAACGCGGTAAAGCAGTGCTTCGGGGGGGGCAGGGCTGCGCACTCCGGTGGATCAAAGCAAGTTCGATATAACGCGGTTTCACCTATAACGCGGTAAGATTTTTTGGCTCTCGAGGACAGCGTTATATCAAGGTAGAGGTGTACTTAAAAAAAAATCCAGTATTTTACAACCCATCGCCCAAGAAAGGAGAGAGAATTGCTAACCATCTCTCCGTACACAAAAATATATTGTGATATAGAAAGGTGGTAGCCTCCTCATCACGTTTGAGGTTGCAACTATTTTCCATTGTAATTCCCTATGATTTTAACTTGGGGAAAACCCTTTGGGCTGAAAAATACTGTATGTACTCTGCAGGCAAAGGACAGAATATTTCTGTAAATCTTTTGAAGAAAATTCTTACAAATGTTTTTGAGGTACAGTTCATTAAAAAAAATTACCCTGAGTACTGGATCAGGTGTAGGTCTGGTTGGGCCACTAACTCGCTGTCCTGCTAGTGCAGCAGCTCTGGCTACCGCTGCTGCAGATTTTGGTTTCCTAGGGCCCTGCTGCTTACAGAAGTTCTTTGTGTCTGATTCCTCATGGCTGATATGTGGGGTTGCTTTGTGCCCCATTGTACGTGTTCTCCTCTCCCATCCTGCTGGTCTTCAGGTCTTGGGAAAGGGTGATAGAAATAGATCCCAGCTGGTACAGTGGTTCCGCTTAGTTGTGTAGTGAATGTGTGCATCTTGTAAGGGAGAACTGAATGAGGCACAACCCAAAAGGAGCCCTGGTCTCACTCATGTACATTTCAGAAGATATAATAAGAATGCATGATGTTCTGGTAGTGGTGGAATTGCAATTGTATGGAATTGTTTCCCTTTCCAATTTTTTTAAAAAATTAGGAAATTCCATATAAAGAACTATGTTAAGAGAATGTTAATGTAGCATGATAAGATTCAAGAGTCAGGGAATGCAAATTCAAAGAGTTGTTATATGTGTTGTTCATATTCATTACGATACATTGCTTTATTATGTGAAGATGGCTTTACGCTGCCTCTGTGACTGAAGGGAGCAGCATTCTGTGAAACTGAGATCCAGAGCCTGGATATCTGTGGACCGTTATTAATGCTGTTATTAACGTCACAAGCTATATTTGGCAACACTAACAGCTCTACAAATGCATAATAGTTTCCATGTATGTAACACCTTTCAACTCATAGGAACCCAGAATAGCTCAGTGCTCAGCTGCAGCCAAGCACTGTTCAATGCCGCTGACATGGGATGGGTGCCTGCTGGAATGCCAGCTGCTACAGCCCTCAGAGCAACTTAGAGCAGCTTTGGGACTGCTCTAAGTTTTGCTTGGTTGTTTTGATCCTCAAGTGGCCATTCCACCATCAGGAATTGTGCTCTGGCCACGCCCCCCTTTGATTGGCCTAAACCTCAACATGCCCCTTATGCCTAGGGTCTGCAACAAGGACTACTTACCCTGCACCAGCTGAGGAGTCTTCTACACTAAAGAGATCCTTAGGAAAGGTGGGAGAGGCTATGGCCAGCCTGCTTCCCCACCAGTCAGTCTACGGAGGGGCCTGCTGACTTCTTCCTGCTCCTTTAACTCCACCCCTTCCTGCCTGTGGAATGTGGGAGGGACAGACATGAGGCCTGAGGCAGTAGGTGCATTTGTTGAACATCTTCCCATTGAAAATTATGACAAAACTCTAATTTCATTGTGAGCAGTTTCATGTCAAAGTGCTCTGCACTGTTGCCAGACAGATAGTGGGCTCTCTATCATCTAAGGCAGGAGGGAACATGGAGTTGGATTTTTCTATTTATTATTTATCTTCCTCCTTGAAATGTACTCTGACTACATACCAGCATGATCATCTGAAAATACAGTTGTTTCCACTAGGGCTCTCAAGTGATTAAAAAAATTAATCGTGATTAATAGCATGAATAAAAAAATTTATTGTGATTAATCGCACTGTTAAAGAATAATAGAACACCAATTAGTTAAATATTTTGGATGAAAAGACATAGTATTTTTCAATTCACCTAATACAAATAATGTAGTGCGATCTGTTTATCATGAAAGTTGAACTTACAAATGTAGAATTATGTACAAAAAAATAACTGCACTCAAAAATAAAACAATGTAAAACTTTAGAGCCTACAAGTCTGCTCAGTCTTACTTATTGTTCAGCCAATCGCTCAGACAAACAAGTTTGTTTACATTTGCAGGAGACAATGCTGTCCACTTCTTGTTTACAATGTCACCTGGAAGTGACAACAGGTGTTTGCATGGCACTGTTGTAGCCGGCATCATAGAATCATAGAATATCAGGGTTGGAAGGGACCTCGAAGTCATCTAGTCCAACCCCCTGCTCAAAGCAGGACCAATCCCCAACGAAATCATCCCAGCCAGGGCTTTGTCAAGACGGGCCTTAAAAACCTCTAAGGAAGGAGATTCCACCACCTCCCCTAGATAACCCATTCCAGTGCTTCTCCATCCTCCTAGTGAAAAAGTTTTTCCTAATATCCAACCTAAACCTCCCTCACTGCAACTTGAGACCATGACTCTTTATTCTGTCATCTGCTACCACTGAGAACAGTCTAGATCCATCCTCTTTGGAACCCCCTTTCAGGTAATTGAAAGCAGCTATCAAATCCCCCCTCATTCTTCTCTTCTGCAGACTAAATAATTCTAGTTCCCTCAGCCTCTCCTCATAAGTCATGTGCTCCAGCCCCCTAATCATTTTTGTTGCCCTCCACTGGACTCTTTCCAATTTTTCCACATCCTTCTTGTAGTGTGGGGCCCAAAACTGGACACAATACTCCAGATGAGGCCTCACCAATGCCGAATAGAGGGGAATGATCACGTCCCTCGATCTGCTGGCAATGCTCTTACTTATACAGCCCAAAATGCTGTTAGCCTTCTTAGCAACAAGGGCACACTGTTGGCTCATATTCAGCTTCTTGTCCACTGTAACCCCTAGGTCCTTTTCTGCAGAACTGCTGCCTAGCCACTCAGTCCCTAGTTGCAAGATATTTATGTGCCAGATGCGCTAAAGATTCATATGTCCCTTCATGCTTCAACCACCCTTCCAGAGGACATGCATCCATGCCAATGACGGGTTCTGCTCGATAACGATCCAAAGCGGTGAGGACTAATGCATGTTCATTTTCATCATCTGAGTCAGATGCCATCATCTGGTTGTTTTTCTTTTTTGGTGGTTCGGGTTCTGTAGTTTCCGCATCAGAGTGTTGCTCTTTTAAGACTTCTGAAAACATGCTCCACACCTTGTCTCTCTCAGATTTTGGAAGGCACTTCAGATTCTTATACCTTGGGTCGAGTGCTGTAACTATCTTTAGAAATCTCACATTGGTATCTTCTTTGCGTTTTGTCAAATCTGCAGTGAAAGTGTTCTTAACATGAACAACATGTGCTGGGTCATCATCTGAGATTGCTATAACATGAAATATATGGCAGAATGCGGGTAAAACAGAGCAGGAGACATAGAATTCTCCCCCAAGGAGTTCAGTCACAAATGTAATAAACATTTGTTTTTTTTAAACGAGCATCATCGGTATGGATGCATGTCCTCTGGAATGGTGGCTGAAGCATGAAGGGGCATACAAATGTTTAGCATATCTGTCATGTAAATACCTTGCAATGCTGTCTGCAAAAGTGTCATGCAAATGCCTGTTCTCCATTTCAGGTGGCATTGTAAATAAGAAGAGGGCAGCATTATTTCCCATAAATGTAAACAAACTTCTTTCTCTGAGAGGCTGAACAAGTAGTATGACTGAGTGGACTTGTAGACTCTGAAGTTTTACATGTTTTTGTTTTTTGAGTGCAGTTAGGTAACAAAAAAAATCTACATTTGTAAGTTGCACTTTCACAACAAAGAGATTGCACTACAGTACTTGTATGAGGTGAATTGAAAAATACTATTTCTTTGTTTATCATTTTACAGTGCAAATATTTGTAATAAAAATAATACAAAGTGAGCACTGTACACGTATTGTGTTGTAATTGAAATCAATATATTTGAAAATGTAGAAAAAAATCCAAAAATATTTAATAAATTTCAATCGGTATTCTATTGTTTAACAGTGCGATTAAAAGTGTGATTAATCACGATTAATTTTTTTGAGATTGCGATTAATCTACTGCCCAAGTTTCCACAATTAGTTAAAAACATTTTAGAAAAAGCAAGGTTTCAGGTTATGTCTAATACACACACACACACTCTCACACACGCGCACACACACACAATATGAATGTGAAGTGTGTGAGTTGTGATGGACAACGAAAAGTAATAAGGGTACTCCGTGCGGATCATCTGTACATCTCAAAATGTATCACAATGGAGTGTAAGGATCATTACCTCCTTTTTACAAATAGGGAAACTGAGAGACAGGGAATTGCTGAGGCTCATGTAGCTAGGAATAAAGTGTAGGTCCCTTGACTCTCCGGTCCAGTGCTCTATCCACTTGACCACACTGTCTGCACTGGGAGTTTGCAGAGTTCCCTGGGTCCAATTTGTTTGCAGCAGGTGAGTCATGTGAACCCACAAATGACCTAGCCACAACATCCCCATGAACTCCAACTACTACTTAATAGAAAATTGCAGAAAAGTCTGTAAAGAGCCCATCAAGCAGTGCCAAGGATCTCTCAAACTGCACTGCAGCAGAGATCCTACAGTATTTAGTTGTTGGCACTTTTATCTCTCATAAAATATTTTTAAAAAATTATACATTTTTGCTGGTTTAACTTGGCAGCGGCTTATAAATGGCTTCTTTCCTGTTGGTAATTTAGGTGCTCATAAATGTGTGTGTTTGGAGCAACATTGGTTCTAGGAGGAAAATAAATGCTAATAGAAGTTAAATTCTTAATGCTTTCAAATTTATATTGTTTTCAGTCTTTCCATTTAAAAGCCCTATACTTTTTTCAAAAAAACAAATTTAAAATTACATTTTGAAGGAAATGTAGCACTGTGTCACCAAGATCCCTGTCTAAATCATCTGCTCTTTATACTATTTAACAAAGTTATGAGATCAAGACAGGTTAAATATTTATAATGGGATCTCACCTCCATTCGTCTCGTGGGTGTAAAGAAAGAAAAGGTGTGAAGATGTGAAGAGCTGCAGCTTAACTAAATTAATGTAAAAGTCAAGCTCTTTAAAGAGAAGCAAATATTTGTTTCTAACGTGTGTGTGTAACTGGTTGTCTGATGCTATATTTTAATGCTTTCATGGTTGGTTGAAAAGACCAAAAGTGCAACTGTTACTAAGTTTTATAACGGTTAGTGTAAATTTGCAAAGAGAAGAGCAATTTAACATGTAACTGACTTTTTACAGTGTGAAATGAAAAAATGTACTGTTAGGGTTACCAGTGTGTGGCAGGATGTTTAATCAGCTTCTTTGCTTTAAGGAACAGTAGGAAGGAGATGATGTATTAAAGATGATGACTTCTTCTAGACCTTAACTTGTAATGCCAGGATCTGAATACAATAGCAGATGAAATCTCTCTACAGGAACTTCCTACTGAACCCTCTATTTTTAGGTTTTTGTGGTTCCTTTTTCCTTAGCTCCTTTCTACTTGCCTTTTGCTCCTCCTAGGGCTCTGAAGTTGTTTCTTCCCTTTCAGTTATTCTTCTAAAACCCTGATAAATTATTGCCCAGTATGGAGGTACATTATCAATAGTGTAGTGCACACAAAAAAAGGGGAAAAGACCACATGATCAAACCCATATGTTTTCAGAGTTAATGTTGGTGGTCCCACAAGGTGTTAGATTAATAGTACTGGAGATTAACTATCACAGAACCATTATCACACTGGCAGCAACCGTGCAAACTTTCCACACTTTTGTGCCACTGTGCTTCACCAGGGGATTACTTTTCCAGCAGAGTAGAGAAGATAGTTTAGGCATGTTGCCCATTCAGTCTGTAGACTTTCATCTGAAACTGCAAACAAGAGTGCCTGGCACTGCAGATTATGAAGGCATGGGGGTTTAGAGGGAATTCTACTATAGGTGACTAAATTCTGATCTCCAACATGCCTAGTATATCTGAGAATATAACATGGTATTTTAATTACTACTAGACTCTCATCCTTCTCTTTCTTTAGAACATAAGAATGGCCATTTTGGGTCAGACTAATGGTCCATCTAGCACAGTATCCTCTCTTCCAGCAGTGCCCGGGGCCAAATGCTTGAGCATGGATGAACAGGGCAACCTATCAAGTGATCCATCCCCTGTCATCCAGTCCCAGCTTCTAGCAGTCAAAGGTTTAGGGACACCCAGAACATAGGGTTGCATCTATGACCATCTTGGCCAATAGCTATTGATGGACCTATCCTCCATTAAAATTATCTAATTCTTTTTTGAACCCAGTTATATTTTTGGCTGTCACAGTGTCCCCTGGCAATGAGTTCAACAAGTTGACTGTGTGTTGTGTGAAGAAGTACTTCCTTATGTTTGTTTTAAACCTGCTGTCTATTAATTTAATTGGCTGACCCCCTAGTTCTTGTGTTATGTGAAGTGGTAAATAACACTTCCTTATTTACTTTCTCCACACCATTCAAGATTTTATAGACCTCTATCATATCCGCCCTCAATCATCTCTTTTTCCAAGCTAAACAATCCCAGTCTTTTTAATCTCTCTTTGTATGGAAGCTGTTCCATACCTCTAATTTTTGTTGCCCTTTTCTGTTCCAATTCTGATACATCTTTTTTGAGATGGGGTGACAAGAACTGCACGCAGTATTCAAGTACCATAGATTTATGTAGTGGTATTATGATATGTTCTGTTTTATCAATCCCTTTCCTAATGATTCCTAGGATTTTGCAGTTCTGGACTTACTCATTGCCTCCTGCTGCTTCAGACACAGCTTCTGCTCCCTCAGGGTCTGTTCCTGCTCCTTTTCCACTTTGCTAGTGTGCCTCAAGAATCCAGGGTCCCCTACTTTTTTTCATCCTATCCCTGTGTAACTTACTGGTATATCTACTTTTAAAGTGTCAGTGATAATTTCTACACCTACAACTCACAGGTGATCAGCCTTTTACCACTAACTCCCACTCCCACTCCTGCCTGTCTTTGCTCCTTTCAAACCTTTAATATAATATATATTATGTTAAAAATACTCATATTATTTAAAATATCCTCCCAACAATTTGTGTATATCACAAAGGCATACTTCTTTGTTACACTTTCACAAAACTCTCTTCTACTGTGACTTCTTTCCTTTTTCCATCCTCTTCCTGCTCCCTCACCTCTCCCCCTCCCCACACACATTTTTTTTTGCCCATACTCAGTGTCCTCAGTTTAAATTAGTCCTTGATCTTGCTCTCTTTGAAGTCAATGGAAAAACTTCAATTTACTACAACAGGAGAAGGCCCTAATATTGATTGTAAGCTTCTCTACGCTGGGGCCTGTTATTTTACTTTGTCCATAAAATGCTATGCAGATCTATTGTGCTCTAGAATAAATAGTAGCAATGGGATGAGGAAGTGAGGTTCAGATTCATAATAGGTTAAGGATAAATTTTGGTCTGAGCCCAAATCAGGTCGTACAGCTCCTGTGAAATTTTGGCACTAAATAATGGGAACCTTGGGAGATTTTGCCTATCTTCTGTGCCTCCCTCATCACATGGAACATCCTTGTGAACATCTGTGTTGAACCGCTTTTCTCCTGCATTCAAGTCCTGCCTGAAGACCCACTTCTACTGTGACTCCTACAGGTAGCTAACTGGTTGATTTTAGTGAGGTTGTTGGATACTTGGGGGTGTGTGTGTGTGTGTGTATGTGTATATATATATATATACATTATATATATACTTGGGGGTGTGTGTGTGTATGTGTATGTATATATATATATATATATATATATATATTAAAATGATACATTGTATTATTATTAGAACATGGCCAGTCCCTAACTGACCATGTTACTTTTATGTTGTTCTCATTTCTCTATTGTTCGTTCTGTTTTGACTTTTTGGACTGTCAGCTTTTCAGCGCAGCAATTGTGCCTCCTTCTGTGTTTGCAAGATGTCTAGAGCATTGTGGACACTGCTAGAAACAAATGGCAATTATTATACGAAGCATTATCAGAAATGAAGCCGCTCAGATTTTGAATCCAGCATAAAACCCAAACAGTATGGTCGGGGTCAGATTAGGGAATTCATGAAGCTTCCCCCAGAATTCCAGGAAGTCTGGATTGGAGACTCCATTTGTGGTGCAATTCTAATAGTGACCTAAACTTTATGTTTATCTTCGGGACATCTTTCTTGCCCATCAATTAGATCATGTCACTGCCCTCCCAGAATCCCTCCATTGACTCCTCCATCCACTGTTCTCTACGTTTCTTGTTACCGCCTGCAAAGCTCTACATGTCTCAGCTCTTTTCTCTTTAACCTCCCTTGTCAAGCTTTGCATCATTCTCCCCCTCACTGGTCTGCCCATGTTCTCAGGCTTGTCCTCCCCTTTGTCAGCTTCGCCCATGCATTCTCTTGTGCAAGGTAGCTCCTTCAACTCATCTGCATGCAAGGGCTGTATTTTGTCTAAATTTAAACAGTCCCTTTTAAAGACCTGCTGCTGCCATTCAATTTGCCATGAATTGAGTTGATGTGTATACAACTTTCCTGTTGTTCCCTTCCACCTACCTCTGTCTGGTCTGAGACTTGAGCTCTTTGGAGCAGACACCATCCCTTCTTGAATGTATAGAAAGCATGTAGCACATCGTGAATGTTGCCATAAACAAATAACAAATAATAATAATAATGAGTGTGTATATTTAGGGAAGATAATGACCCTTGCGATTGACATCATAAAGATTGTAGAATACTGAATCCTTATCTGTGCACTCAGTATGTATGTCCTCTGATTCACAGTCAAAATCTAAATACTGCTTGTGTTATACTATAAAATATGTAAGCACACGTTGTCTAAGATATAGATTTTGGTGCTGTATAAATATACAGCTGTGCATGTTGTAAGGAGGATGGAAACCAGAAGTGTAAAAAATGAACTGATATTATAAGATTAACATTTAGGTAAGAAAAGAATTAATTGAAATGTACTGAAATAGATGTAGGTCTTTACAATGATACTTGCACCTTTCCTGTGCAGTACATTAATCTGCACAGGATACTTGTGAGTGTTTGAGATTCCTTGTAGACTGCAGAATTACTTCTTCAAAAATAATTCCATATCAGGGTGTAGTAACTCCTTCTCTTTCCCGCCCCCCTCTCCCTCTGCTTCCTAGATAAACAATTGGTAAACTTTCTGACAGAGAAAGTAGCAGTCTGTCTTCCTTTAGGTAAGAATTCTATTCTGTTTACCTCACTGGCTAAAATGCATTGTAAATACTATAAAATAGGCTTTTTTTGGCCTTTGGACCTTAATCCTTTTTTCTATTTTTCTTGTTCTTTATCTAAGTGTGTCTTTAATACTATGAGACTGCAGTGAATATTTCTTATTGATAGCAGAAAACCCCATATTATACTAAACAAGTCTGTTTAAGTTTTCTGGTAACTTGCTAAGAACACATCTCCTTTATTTATTTATGGCTTCTATTAATAAATAAATACATAAATCCTTTGATGTACCTTAATGGCACGGTTTACAAGGATCTAGTAAAGGACATAATTGAAATATATTTTCACTGCTTTAAGTTGCAGTTTTTATATAGGATTTTAGGTGCAGCCTATATCTTAGATTTAGTTGTGTTGGCATTTAGCACAATATTTAGAAAATCCTGGATTTTAGTATGGAAATCAAATTAGCCTGAGGGTGTTACCTTTTTTTTTTTTTGATGAAATAATCATAATCTGAATTGATGTGTATCATATTTTATTGAGATTACAAGAGATACAAGTGTTGCCAATGTTAAATAAAGTACAACCAAGTATCAGCCCAGGATAAGGCTTCAGCATATCAGTGAATGTTTGTACTTTGAGTCCATTTGGTAGTAGCATTCATGCAAAACAGATAGCTGGTAGTCGCACATTGTCAAGGCATTTCTGCTGTCTCTTTGACTTGTCCTAGAAGTATGCTCTGTTTTATTTCCTTGCTCTTTAGTGGAAGATTTCTTACTTTGCCAGATAATTTGAGGAAGTATCTTTTCTTTATTTCTTCATACTTTCTACACCACGGGGAAAATATTTTTCAGTTGCAACTCTCTCCCCTTCGTCACATTGATAATAGTGTGGTTCTTTCTGGGTTGCCTGTATATTTTGTTTCTCTACATTTCTGTTTCTAGTTTATCACTGCCTCTGTGCTTGGTGAGCATCTGCCTATACTCTGCATTTTTCCATTTTAAAAAGTAGTTGTTAGAATGACGCTTTGATTCAGGGATCAACTTCAATTTAGTGTGTTGTTCTCAAAGTATCTTAGATTTCAGTTGGTCAAATTGTCATAGATCTATATATGGAGGGTTGTCTCCACAGGTGGTGCCCTCCTTCTCCCCATGGATTCGTTACCTCTGTGGCACTTCATCTGCCCTTCCATCCCCTTGGTTCCCCTCTGTGTTCCATCCCCTTGGTGCCCCCCTTTACTATACCCATAGTAAAGAGATGAAAAAGATAGAGGTAGCAGGGGCAGTGCTCAGGCCAGAGGGGGATAAACACTGCAGAAAATCCCTGAACAAAAGGTACGAATTGTTCCATATAGTCTCCTCAGGCTGGCCCTGATTCCCTCATAGCACAGCTCTAGTGGAGCTGGAAAAGGTGAATACCAGGGCAGAGATACAGAGCCGCTCCACAGATGACCGTGGCCTCCCACATCTCCTGGGTTACACCAGATTTGCAAATGTGCCCTGTGGCTCTCTCTGCTAGGGAACAAGAGAAGTTATCATATAATGTGGGGGCATCTCCATTAGAAGATCCTCATGGATATTTGTTCCTACAGAGGCCCCTTCTTCATCTTTTAACACAGGAGAGGATTTAGAGGAATGGGGGGAGAGAGACTAAAATGCTGATCATTATGTGCATTGCTTGTAGGGGGACACCCCTATTTTTCTGTTACTAGACACAACGAATCGCCAGTTGATGTGAAATGTTTCATTTTCCTGTAGAACTGGACAGTTGTGTATGCTCAGACATAAAGATGAATATTGCCCACAGTAAAGAGTCCAGTAGATTGTTTAGGGGTTGACTGGGTTTCCACATCACTGCATTCTTAAAATCAAGGCTCCTCTGGATAGTGTAGTTCACATTTTAAAGCCAGCTGTTAAAAGGGTTGTGGAACATATTTTCTTGCTTTGCCCTGCAGTGAGACCTTCTTTGAGCAGGGTTAGTACACAATGGTAAAAAGACCGGAGTCCTTTGTTTATTAACCACTGTTGCTCATGCAGTAGTGGGAGGCTTTAGTTGACCGTGTCGATTCAGCTGTTTTGGCTTAATTTAATGTTTGTTTAACATTCTGGAGATGAGGCAATCTCTCCCTTATTACCCTTCATAAACTGTTGCTGGATTATTTATCAGGACTGATTCATAAGAGTGCAGTTGTATGCATCCACATGTCAGGGAAGACTGACTTCCTTATTAAAACTGATCTCAACAAAGACCTTTTCTGGACCTGAGAGGAAAGGAGAGTAAGCACTGTGCCATAACTTCATGCTTCTGCAGTTGTGAAGTGTTTTGGAAACTGTTTGTTCAAAGCTCAGAGATCTTCTTTCTTAAGTTCTGTGGCTATGCTGACTTGTAGAGAAGCTGCAGCCAAAAATGTACGTGTGTGTTGTTCCTGCCTATGGATGAGTGTAGGGTTGAAATTAGCTTCCTGTTGCTGTTGAAAGCTAACTTGAAAAGGAAGACTTATTGAAGTCCGTGTCAAGAATAGTATAAAAAGGAGGAAATTCACTTTTTCTTGCTGATAGCTGGGGCAGAAGGCTTTGTTGGAGAAGGATGATAGTTAAGTAAGTTAAAAGTTCAGTATGTAGCTTTTGATTCTGTGCAGCTTGATTTTATCTGCAAATTAAGCTGCCTGAGCTGTAAATCTAAAACGATTTACCTGCTTTCTTGGGGGAAGGGGCGTGGCAAATACTGTGTATAATTACAGTGAACTCAGTAGAAAAACAGTCTGGGGATCTGGGAATGATGTAATATTTTATGAAAAAAATACACTTATTGCACATTAACTGCATTTTTTAATGTAAAACATCAAGACAGGCTGCCTAGGTGCTTGGCTGAGACATTTGGAATACGCTTCAATATCCAGGAGCCAGGATGAAAGGAGACCAGTACTATCAGTACTCTGCACCTATAACATCCACATTCTTCTTAGATTGTTCAGATTCTTTTTGGGTGCCTTGGTGAGTCAGATGGTTCTATTCAAATATCTATTAAAGAGTCAGTGCAATATACCCACCCCTCTAAGCAAGCCCAGGATAACTGATTGGATGTGACCTTATTAAAGTTAGTGTTCACATAGCTATACTTTTCTCTTAGCTTAATTGAAAACTAGCAAGATGATACATGAATAAATCTTTGTTGACCTTATTCAGAAACATCTGTCCTAATGGCATAAGCAATTTGTACTGTTTTCAGTGTGAGCAGGTAAACAGCTTTGGTAAAAATCAGAACAGGTCCAAAATCCCATGCAGTCAGTTCTGCATTCCTCCTTGCCTCCTGGTATGACATTTGCTTTCATCCCTGTGACTTTATCATTAATTGTTCTCTGTGTCTGTCTGTCTCTCTCACTCACTCACATGCACACACGCGCACACACACGCGCACACACACTATGAAGTCTGCCCCACAGAGTTTAAACTCTGGGAAGTATAAGTTTGCTACACCTTTGAAGGTGCCAGGGTTTTTTGAGTGTGGGGATCTTTTTGTCTTTTCTGGTTGCAGCAGAATAAATAAATAAAACAAATAAGAAAAAGTGAGATTGAAAAAACAAACTAGGCCAGGTAATTTATCAAAACATCCTCTGACATTGCCTTCAAGCTGCCAGTGTTTATTTTACACATTGAAGCTGCTCTTATGCGCCAGTGTGCCGGCCTCTGACATTTATCACCGTTCGCACATGTTAGCCAGCAAAAGGAGTTGTTTCTTCTCCCCCCTCCCCCAATAAACTAAAACCAAGCATGGGTGACAAGACTTTTTTTTTTTAATCTTGCACATCAAACAGCTGCTTTCAAAGGCTGCTGTAGCATGTGTGCCTATGTCAGAGACTATTTGTGCTATATTTATGAGACAGATACAGGTTCATTCATGTGGACATTGAACAAGATTTATGACTGAATTTGTTTAGATGGGAACTAAACATTTTACTAAGAAGGGATTATTATACTTCATTGCTATATCAATGTTTCTCAAATGCCGCCACCGTGGCCGCATGCGGCCACCAGGGGCTTTTCTTGCGGCCACAGCCTCCTGGGCTGTGATTGGGGGAAGGGGGTAAAGTAGCGGCCCCTCCCCTCCCTGTTGCTCCTGGATGCACCGCCTTGGTGTTAGTTGCTGGGGCCACCAGCAGGGGTTGGGCCCCGCCCCCGCCCCCGCCCCCCTCTGGAGACACCTGGGCCACAACACTGGAGGAGCAGGCAGCCAGTGATTTCCCCATCTTCCCAGTGGTGGTGGAGCTCAGGCTTTGGGGTTCAGCCTTGGGGTGGCGGGGTGAAGGCTCTGGCCATGGGGCTTCAGGTTCCATCCTCAGGCTCCGGCTGCGTGATGATAGGTTCCAGGCTCCAGCCACATGGCTTCGGGCTCCATTCCCAGGCCCCGTCTGCTGGCCATGAGGCTTCAGGCTCTGGCTATGGGGCTTCAGGCTCCAGCTCCCTGATGCTTCCCTGGGTCCCCACCCACCCATCCCCATAGTCCCTGGCCCCTCTTGCCTCCCTCAATCCCCCATTCGGAGCTTAATTTGTCCCTAGGTTTGCCAGGGCTGAGTAAGTCTGCTGTGAAAAGTGATACTTGTATGTTTGTTAATATCACTTTTCACAATGGACTTACTAGCTAGCAATAAATAAATTACAATGATTTGGACATGTGTATGTGCATATTTATTTGTTTTTCCTAAAGCTAATTAAGTGTTTTAGGAAAAAGTGTGAGAGTGGTCACCAGCAAGAATTGGTGGCCGCACTCTGAGGCCACCAAAAAATTTGTCCTGAGAACCCCTGCATAGATTCACAGATTCCAAGGCCAGAAAGGTCCATTCTGATCATCTAGTCTGACCTCCTGTATAACAAAAGCTATAAAACTTCCCCAAAATAATTCCTAGAGCATGTCTTTTAGAAAAACATCCAATCTTGATTTGAAAATTGCCAGTGATGGAGAATCCACCAGGACTCTTGGTTCCAATGGGTATTTACTCTTACTGTTAAAAATTTACACCTTATTTCCAGTATGAATTTGTCTAGCTTCAACGTCCAGTCATAAGCTCTTCTTATACTTTTGTCTGCTAGACAAGAGCCCATTACCAAATATTTGTTCCCCATGTTGGTACTTATCGACTGATCAGGTTACCCCTTAACCTTCTCTTTGTTAAGCTAAGTAGATTGAGCTTCTTGAGTTTATCACTATAAGGCAGGTTTCTAATCCTTTAATCATTCTTGTGGCTGTTTTCTGTGCATTCATGGATAGCATCCAGAAGCCCCTGTCAGGATATAGGACCCCATCATGCTAGGTGCTGTACAAATGCAAAGGCGCTCTCAGTCCCTGCTTGAAGGAGTTTGTAATCCATCTGCAGGTAAGCAACATAGAGAGTTGTATGGTGTAATTTTATATAACATAAAATAGATTTGATCAATGTTTAATAATGAATAAACAACCTAGACTAGACCAGACTATCTTCCAACTATATGAGTTTAGAAAACTTTTCAAGTGTCTAGTAAAGCAGATGTTGCAATTTTTAGTTTGAAGATTTACTTTGCCCTACTTTTCAGTTTGCTGTATTTTTCTTTATATTGAAATACTAAAAGCATAAAATCCAAAACAATCTTGCAAGCCAAAATCCCAGATTTCAACTCTTGAATCAAGTAAGAGCCAAATTCCATACTTTCAGAGAGCAGCAGTGCTCTCTTAATCCTTTGAGTCATCAAAGAAAATTGGCAATGATCAATTCTCAGTACTTTAATAGGATCATAAAGCCTTTTAAAAATATATTAGACATTGCCAAATATAAAAGCAGTTATCTTGTTTTTATAGAAATGGGATGGTTACCATGCTGCCTATGAAACAATAAAATTGTGAGGCAGTCTTTGTGCTGGTAAACAAGCTTTCATAGATGGTTTATTTAAGGGGTTATTTTTTATCATGCCATAACTGTGCATTATGATAAAAACATAAAAAGTTCCTACTCCTCTCCAAACAGAATATATACCTTGTGTACACAATCCAAATTTATCTGCTTTGTTTTTATTTTTGATTTAAGAAAACCACCACAAAACAGAAATTTCAACCTAAGCTTTCGCCCCAAGCTTGGCTGTTCATAGGCTTTCCCTGCCAAATCTCTTGTTCCTGACTGTAGTTACCACTGCCCCAAAGAGACACTCCCTCCCTTTTATTCTCCAAATTGGCGCTGTTTGGACTCTCATACCTGATCTAACACCAGAGTTTGTGTGCAAAATACTTTGACCTCTCTATACAGGGTTGTAAGTGTAAGACTGACAGACCCTGGCTGTCAGCAGGGGGATCGAACCTGGGACCTCTGGAGCTTAGTGCATGAGCCGCTACCATGTGAGCTAAAAGCCAACTGCCTCTTAACTAAAGCTGTAGAGCAGACTCATTTAACTCTCTCTAAGTGGTCTCAGTGCCACTAGATGGGACAGAACACCACACCCAGAATGCATGTGGGTTACATACTTCCCCTAGCTGAGGAAGTGCGTCCCGAGCTTCAGAGACTTCCCATTTGAAATCCCGGGTGAGCCCCCACTTGTAACGCCGACAGACCCCGGTCATCGGGCGGGATCAAACCGAGGACCTCTGGAGCTTAGTGCATGAGCCTCTACTGCATGAGCTAAAAGTCAACTGTCTATTAGCTAAGGCTGTATAGCAGACTCATTTAACTCTCTCTAAGCAGTCTTGGTGCCACTAGATGGGACAGAACACCACACCCACAAGGTGTGTGGGTTACACAAGCACCTAGCATCAGGATGACTGAAGTGTACTTTCCAAAACCTGCCATCCTATTATAGGTAGGTGTAAAACAAGGTTAAAATAAAAAATAAAAAACATAAAATTAGACTGCACCAACAGTCTAACAATCTAAAGTAAGTTTGCTGTGATTTTAAAAATATTTAGTAATGTTTTAATTTCATTTGTACTGCTGTTTCAAAACTGGGATGCATTAGAGCAGAAGCTTGCAAACTTAAGTCTGTGGAGCATTTGCTGGATGTCCATGGAGAACAGGCTGGTCACATGTGCTGCCTCATTCCCCTTTTTTCCAACTGAGTGCACCAGAAAAGATGGGAAAATGGAGATGAAACAAATACTTACTGAATTAAAGAGCACTACAAATATATCCAGTATTTTCCTAATGTTACTTTTCCATATAAATAATTGCTGTAGTTGCTACACGGGTGTTATGAGATTGCAAATAGGTAGCCAGACATACTCTTTCTCACTCTATTAAGATGTTGTTGATGTTATGGAAGGTTTGAGAACTTCTACATTAGAGCTCTTATATAGATTTCATAATCTTGCAGAAAATGTTTATTATTTTGACATTAAGGAGACACAATCCAACAGTGATGCTCTAATTATAGTTATTAGCCAGCTTTTTTATTTTGACCTTCTAAACGGAAAGAACATCTTTTCTTTTGTTTAGGCTAAAAAAAACAATTAAAAAATTGAGTTAAATTGGACATGCTATTTCTCAATTATGAGACTTTGAAAAGTTGGTGTTTTTCACCTTCTGAAAATTGTTCTAACATTAAGTTGTCCATTTATAACTCAAAAATGGCTTTATCTAAAAGTTTCAAATCTGTTCTGTATTTTAATCCTCAATGAGAACTAACACATAGGATTGATTCTACCATGGCAAAAGGTTTCCAATAATTTCCAGCAATGGAGGTGTTGATGTGGACAGTGGCAAATGAGAACAAACACGGGGATGGATTTTAAGGGGCAGGACACAAATTTATTAAACTTAACACAGGGGAGGACTCTCCCCATCACCCAGACTCTCAAGTACCAGGCATTTTAAATGGTTCCAGTGAACAGGTTACAGGGCTCCTACCATAAACATAACTGGAGGTAGAGTCTATTTAACTTACCCCTAGGACTCGGCTTGTTCTTCTGAGTCCTACCACTCACAAATCCCACATGGGTGACAGAGGGTACTAAAAGGAGGGACCTCAACCTGTGAAGGTCACAAGGTCTTCTCCTATCCTGTGAGCACAAGGCCCATCATTAAAATATCAAGTCTTTTACTTTTGGAGCCATTGCTTTTAACTGCACTGGAAACCAGCTGCAAGTTGTGACAAACTAACATCCTTACCAAGTACTATCACTAATTATTAAATGCTGTGAGGATGGAAAAAACCTGTGCAGGCCTCTGCCAATTTGGCCCCAATAGGAAGCAAAAATTCCTTCCTGACCCCAAAACAGGCGACTGGTCAGGCAACGTGCAGCATCTCCAGAACACAGTCCGAGGCTATTTGTACAGGGTGGGGTTGCGGGAATGGAGCAAAAAGAGACTCCACATGGCTTGCACTAGGGCTTAAATTAATGAAAGAAAGGGACTGCCTTCCTCCCCAAGCCAGCCAATGAGTTGCTAGAACCTGAGGCTGTCCCAGTTGCTGCCGGGTCCATCAGGTTTCCCACCCATTGAGGCAGGTGAATGGCAATTTCTACGTCTGAGCTCACTTCAGTGAAAGGTCTGGTGAATCTCTCTGCTTTTACACCATCTAACCTAAGATTTCATTAAAAATATGAAAGACTCTGGCTCTTTCAATTTAAAAAAATAGTTTAAAACCCCCCTGCTTGCCAGGCTTGGGTGTCCATCGTGGTGATTTTTCCCACCCCTAAAATTATTCATAGTGATTTTTAAATGAAAAATCTCAGCATTTTCCCTCCTACTTTATTAGTCAGTGGGCAGAACAAACAATGTAAATGTAGCTGAAAGAGCTACCTTAGACCCTAGAGAGAGATTATGCCATCTACTAAGTACGGGGTATATGGATACAACAAAATGGATGTGGAACAGAGCTATATTGAAGTCGGACAACAATATCAGAAGCCATTAAGGTCCAACAGATGGATGGTAAGTAAATTATACAGATAGAGGATTGATGGAAGCAAGAGCAGCATGAACAATGCTATTTTAGCATTTAAATACATTTCTAGGATTAATTTTTTTAAAAAAATTATTTTCTTCACTAGGTGAATGTTACAAGAATCATATTGCAGATGAACTATAATGGCTCTTCAGGAGACAGTATGATCTACCGTATGGCTAATAGGTGGTCCAGTGGTTCAAAATTCACATTTATAAAAATGTATTTGAAATAACAAACTATTTATTTTACATTATGTTAGAGTACAAGCCAAAAAAATCATAGTTTAGTATCTGGCCTCTATTGTGTATTCAAAGATGGGACACCATCTAATGATGCTACCCAGCTACATAAAATTTTGCCTTGATTGTGGAGATTTGACCTGAACTAATAATTTATCTGGTTACAAACTCTTAGCAACATTTTAATGTTGTAGTTTTGAAGTGAATTCTAATGTACTTTCAGCAACTTTTGAGTGGTGAAAAAATCACCTCATTCCTATAAAAATATATTTAATTAAATTCACGCATTGTATGAAGCCCTATGAAAATGTGGTTTTGATAAGTGTCTAAATGTGTGACAGACTTTTCAACCTTTTGAAAAATCAAAATGGCTTTTCTAGTCACTTCTTCATTTCCTGATAAATTTAAAAATGTGGGGATGAAAAATGACTATCACACGATTCCACATCAATGGCTGGATTTTAACAATAGTTCCTTAGGAAAAGACCATGTAAATAGCAAAACACACCAGTATGACTTTGCAAAGTAGTACCATATGTTGGTTGATTAACAAGTTGTTGGGATATTAGAAGCTCTTGGCTGCTAGGAAGAAGGAGCATCTGTTTTCTAAGTCCTTTATCTAATATGTATGAAGACTTTGCCAGGTTTAAGCTTTTTCTGCATATCAGACATAAATTCCTTGAGTATTTTTCCTTCCGTAGGCAACTCTACTGTGCTCTTGGGATTTAAACTGATCCACATCTCTGAAAAGCAAATGAAGTAAGGTTAAAACATGATATGAAATATATAAGGAATAACTCATGTGCAATTCAAAACTGTTTTTTTGCATTATGTTGTATCTGCCATTATATTTGATGCTTGATTAAAAACTTTTACCCTCAACCAGTGAGGAATGACTATATCCAAAGAAAGCAATAACAATAGCTGAATATCTCTTCAATGGTTAGATCTTCATGGTTCATATTGAGGGCATTACGGGTGGTGTTTGAAAATGAAATATGCATCATAAATGCGAGTACAAGAACTACTCCTGGGGGAATTCTGCATCAAAAATTAAAAATTCTGCACACAGTATTTTAAAATTCTGCAAATGTTATTTGTCATACTAACACTATATAATTATGCCAGTCTCAATTATTTTGGTAATTTACTTCAAAATACTCGTCAGCAAGTATGGCTGTAACAATACAGACACACACAAAAAAAATCCCTCAGGTGTAGAGAGTTAATTAAATCCCTATGACAATCCAGTTCCTGCTTCTCTGCCCCCTCCCCTCCAGAGCCCAGCTGTGCCCCTCCGCGGCCCAGACACTTAGAGACCCTATCGTCCTAGAGCCCAGGGTTCAGAGGGAGAAACAGCCTGAAGCTGGGTCCTGGGCTTGCATGGAGTTTCCTGCTCACTGCTGCCTCCTTCCTTCAGGGCATGCTGGGAACTACAGCTTATGGAAACCCTCCAGTTCCCTCTCCCTCCCCCTCTCCCTGGCCTTGTCTTCTATTTGTGAGCTGGGCTCTGCTGGGTCCAGCAGCCCCTAGTAGTGGCCAACATCTCTGCAGCCCATTTCTGGGGGGGGGGGAATTCTGTGAGCCCAACATTAATTTCTGCAAAATTCTGCATTGTGCAGTGGCGCAGAATTTCCCCAGGAGTAAAGAACAAATGATATGAGGAAGAGTCTTCTGTAATACAGTGAAATTCACCCCTGTAGAGAAGCCAGACACAAGGCCTTAATCACATAAACAAGTAACCAAGATCACTGGACATAAGTGGTTCATAGGTCTTCTGCTGGCCTTCCGCACAGTGGTGAATTCTACTCTTAGTGCCTAGCTACGGTTGGAAGTTGGATGAGGGTGAGCTAGCTGAGGCTGAAACCTGAGAAGATACAGAGGATGCTAGGGAACAGGGAGGGGAGGTATTCTAAAGTTGTCATGCCCCCCTTATAGAGAAGTTTTGACCTTCCTTTGCTCAAGAAGATGACAATTTGAGGGTAAGCTATTGGATTCCGCGTCCATATCAGTTATTCCAGAGTGACCATGCCTAGGAGTTATCCAGGTTTCTATTCAGGATCTTGCCTTAACATTCAGTGCCTCTGTGACTTCAAGACTAGATCATTGCAATGCATTTTACTTGGGGCTGTCTCCGAAGGCCATTGGGAAGCTAGAGCTGGAGCAGAATTTGGTTGGCTGTTAGATGGTGTAGGAAACAAGGAATATATCACAGTAGCTCTCTAGGAATTGCACTAACTCCCTGTTTGCTAAATCAAAATGTTAACTTTAATCTATAAAGCACCATATTTGGTTGGCTACCTGAGTGACTGCTTCTGTCCCCATGCACCACAGTAGCAGCTGAGGGTGTAGAGTTAACACTTCCTAGATTTAAACATCAGGAAACTGGTGTTCTCTGGAATTCATCTCCCCTACTGGTCTGACAGAACTTGAGCTTGTTGGCCTTTAGACTGAATGAAGTGCTAGGCTTTTTTTTAATTTAATTTTTTTTTCCATACAGCATATAAACTGAAAAACAGAAAGAAAAGTTTTCTGAGCATGTGTTAGAGTGGGAGGTCAGGTTTGTGGGGATGGTTTATTTTGGGAGAATATTTTTCCTGTTGGTTTCTGATGTAAATTTTTTTTATTGGATTGTGGATGTTCTCAGAGACATGTTGGAAAAGCTCAGTTTATAAATACAGGCAGTGAAACAGCTCTAGGACACTGGCTGTCGGCGCTCAACATGTCTCTATGTCTCTCTCTCTTGGAACCAACTCTTTTTCTGTCGGCTTTGATGTATCTTGAGACACCCCTTACCTTGTGTAACTCTGCAATAATGTCATCTGTGATCATCATTTCAGGAGATCTGTTTTTATTGCTGAGTAACTCAATTAGAGAAACTATTGACTTGTCATTCAGTCTAAACAATCTAAGCTCTTTGAAGTGAGGACTCTGTCTTCACTTGATTTTGTAAAATGCCATGAACCTCTATGACACTATCTCAGTAATAAATAATAACCTCTCTGCAAAGCCCATTTATGTGGAGGGGGGCAGATGTTTCCAGCCCCACGAGGAAACTGCTAAACATTAATATGAAGCTGAGATGTATTCCATCCAGTAGAGGGCAGTATTACACAAGTTGACAAGCCATGGTGCTGAGTTTCTGGAAGGTATTCAGCCATACAGTTCACAGCACATCTTTCTGCATAGTTAATAGCCAGAGGGGAAAATGGTAGAATGTAGTTTAGTTTTATGTAAGCTTTCTTTTGTGTTTTTGGAGATGAGGAGAAATATTCATCAAAAAGATTCTTGGTCTTGAAACAACTCTGGGGTTTTTGAGTATTATTATTATGGCTGAAATCTGACATCTTTGTTCAGCTGATTTCCCCTTATTTCCATTAGAGTGCTGTAAATTGAAGCTGCAAAGGAAGCTTTAAAGCAGACAATGGATGGAGGCCAACATATTATCTCTGAGTGCTTTGGGACTTTCCAGGATAGGAGATTTTTGTTTGTTTTTGTAAAAGAAGTGTATTTTATTGGCAGGAACTAAAAAGTGATACCATCAGAATTAGTACACAACAAAAGAGAGGGGATCAACATTAAACCAAATAAAATGTGAATTAATTCCCTTAGCTCCTTGTGTAGCACTTACACCATTTTCTGCTTAAACTGCAGTTGCCTGCAATTGGTGGTAGGTTTTGTTGTGTGTCATGAAAAGTCATTTTGACAGTCTGCTACTTTCAGGTTTTTCAGTATTCTATATTTTCAAGATCCAAGGTAGAGACTAGATATATTCTTTTGTCCTCAAAGCAGGAAAGAACTGTATTGATCTGGTAAGTGTCAGCCTTGGGGAAATGGCATGGAGTTAGTGTGAAAGTAGACATAGTTGTGAAAAAAAGTACAGGGAAAAATGACTAGCTTGAAGGCTTGGTAGGAGCATGTGGACAGCAGATGTGGGTCCCAAGATATGTCTTCACTGCAAAGAGTGGAGGGTTTTTATTAAATCAGCTTAGCTAACTGAATTAGCTAACACTGGTTACAATAGCCGTGAAGACATGACAATTCGGCTTTTAACTTGGGTGAGCAGCTTGCGTTAAAGCCTATAAGGATGTCTACGGTTGCATTCAAGCTGCTAACTGGAGTTAAGAGCTGAGTTGCTGTGTCTTTACAGCTATTTTAACCAGTGTTAGCTACTTCAGTTTAGCTAACCTGAGTTAAAAAACAAAACAAAACATCTTTTTTGCAGAGAGAAGCTGGCATTCCCAAACTTATGACCTTACTGGCTTGTCTTCACAGCAACATTTAGTTTGAGTTACTACACTTGAACTAGCCTACTTGGAGTGACTGGATTAGCAGCTGAAGAGTTGTACTAACTCAAGTCTGCAGCCTGCAGCTGCGTTCCCAGTGCACTACTAGCTCGAGTCAGCAGCACTGGAGCTTCAGTCCACGCCCCCTGACAGGCCAGCTAGCTCATGTTTAAAGCACCAGTGTTTAATTCAAGCTAGAGATTTTTGTGTGTGGAGGGAGTCAGTTTGGGGCAGCACTTGAGTTATACCTTGAACTAATTCTGCAGTGAAGACAAGCCCTAAGGCCCAACCCAACTTCCACCCCACCTGTGACCACCTCCTCCTCTTCATTTATCTACAAATGCCCATGAAACCCCTGGCCACTTCTTATCTTTCATCATCTCTTCAGTTGTGTGTGAAGCACTGTAGCTTCTGGTGACCCACTTTCACACAGGAGCTGGAAGGTGTCTGAGGAAGAAGGCAGTGTCAGCAGCAAAATACATTTTAGAAAATGAACTGAGGGATGAGAAGAGAAGCAGACAAGAGAACAAACTCACAAGCTGGCGGGGGGGGGGGGGGGTCAGGTGTGGTTATCTGGATGAGCAGTGCCCTCTCTGATTCCATAATCTGTATAGGCCAAAGGGCTCTGCTGTGCTCAGTGGGGGAAAGTAGCTTGAATGAAGTAGCTACTGAATGAAGTAGCTTGTGCAATCGGGGCCTAAGGACATATCTACAATGCCCTGTAGTTTGGACTAAGTTGGTATGAATAGCAGTGTGCACTTAGGACCTCTAAATGCATGCCTGCAGCATCCACATGGGGCAGTGTAGACATGCTCTTAGTGTGGAAGGGAGTACTGTCTACACCTCCTTTAGCACAGCCCTGACAGTGAGTTTCTGGAGTGCTACAAACAGAAGTTTGAATGGGTTTCATGCTCCATTTTTTAAAGTCATGAGAGTAAATCTTGAAACGCTTCAGCTCCATCTGCTATTGGATTGGAAACAGAAATCCATTTTAATGAGGTGAAGGTCCTACAGTCCTTGTAAATTCTCTGCTTTATGGTGATGATGGCATCCCTGGCATATGCTCCGGGTTGGATAGCTACACAAAAGATGGCTGGGGGCGCCTCCTCCTAGAAAGAAACATATTTTAAAAAAAGAATTAAGTTGATTTGTGTCTGTTTGTTGCAAAGCAAATTGGTATTAAAACAGTGAAATGCAATGGAAGTTGCAAAGCATTATATAGTAAATAGTGTGACCCTAAAAATGAAGGTCTTTTCAGGATCAAATGTATACATGGTTCTTTAGGAAAATGATATATGCTGGAGTCAGCAGACGTATCATATTGCAGTCTAAAAATACAGGGAAATGTTTCTGGTGTGTGGTGGAGGGCAAAATAACATTTTAAATATTTGTTTTAATATACTACCCTAAAACATGAAGGCTTTACACTGCCCAGAGATGCTCCACCTCCCCATCCCTGTGCAAAGGTTTGAGGTGGACAAGGGGCAGTACATTGCCCAATTGAGGGGTCAGTGATCTGATCTACCTTACTGCCCCTTCAGAATTAAATAGTGCCTCAACTCTTAGGGGCAAGAGGGGAAGAGGTTTCTGAGCATAAGTTTCTCCAGCCAGCCCTTATGGGGATGTAAGCTCTCTAATTTTCCTCATAGCTGCACTGTCAGTACTGCAGATGATGGCTAAACTGCTTTAGCGGGACCTCCTCTTTTTCCTGCAGCCACATCCCCTGGTTCAGATCTGTGTTCAGGTGCAGTGATCTCCAGCAGAGTGCAGGTTTGGCTGCTCTGAACACACAGCAGCATGCAGTCAATGCCATTGGAAGAAATGACATGGCTTGTAGGTTGTATCCATTTGGGGCTTTTAGGTATTTCTGCGAACAATCCCACAAACACTTCTTCAGTTTCAGGTAGTAAAGAAATGGTGCTGTTGGGATTCTTGATCACATAAAATGATGTGATATGCACCACATTTTGGAAAGCAATCTTTAGTCACATTGATAAATGGATTGCAAATGTTCTTATCCCAGTAGATCCCATATTGCCCTGGTTTGAGGAAACCATTATTTTTAAGATAAAGATGTCTATGCTGACAATAGGTCCCCACACACAATGTTCCATATTGGTCTGATCGCCTTCCCTATTAAGGTGGAAGTATATTACATAATCTCAGATATTAAACTCCCATCAGCTTCCTGCACGTCTGATAATTCAATGTAAAGGGTTTTCTAAAGAACTTGAAAATCTGATGCTGATTTTCTGGATAGGCTTCTTTCAAGTCAGTCAGTCATAACATTGTTAGTAAAAGTTTCTTATTGTGCATAGTTGCTTAATAAAAGATTATTATTCTTTGCCCTTCCACAACCTCCAGACTAACAAAAACTTTCTTAGAAAGGGAATGGGGGAGTAAGTTAAAAACCTTGATAATGTAGTCTAGTTAATAGATTGATGTATTGATTAATGATTCATCTCTTAGACCGCAGTGGTCAATAAAAGTTCAGTCTCTGAGGGCTACAGCACCAGGAATTTTATTATTGCCATCATCACAATGAGAGGCCCTAGAAGCACCCAAGAAACAATTGCAATTGATCACAAATCCACTAAGCAGATAGACAATCCCATAAACACTGAAATACAATAACATACAGAGAGCTAGTGCAAAGTATTTAGCCCTATGACTGGCATCACTCATATCTCCTACTGGTGAACCCCAGAGTGTCAGTCATCTTCCTCTTCATTTTCATCATCATTGTCATCATCACCCGGGGTTGTCATTCTGATGTCTCTCTGTGCATTGCCCCCCAGCACACAGGCTGGGCAACACCTTTTATCCAGAGTTATGCTTACCTCCACTGAGACTCAGACTCAGGTGTAAAGAGTTCCAGCCCCTTTTTCCTTATCCGTACTTTCACAGCCCACTAATTTTGGGGTGCCCTGTTTTTCATAGGCTACCTCATTAGTTATGTTTTTACTCATTGACATTTATATCAAATAGTTACCATAACACATTATCAAGTTAAAATTCCCCAAGATGTTACTACTGGTCATCTTGCGATAGTAACTGAGACACTGCAACATATTGGCCAAAACTTCAGCAGTTAACACATCTTTTACTGGAATTTTGCAATTTTTGGATACAGGGTTATTGCTCAGTGAACTACATGTCAACCTATTTCAGACCTAAGGCCTTATGTGGCTAAGCTGAATATTTTATAGGCCTGAGGCCTGTAGGCCCTGTGTTACAACTTTAATTAATGCTTATAGTTCACCTCTATATCCTAAATATATTTGATATCTTTTATCCTTGGCTACAATAAGCTGAGGAACTAGGAAGCAAATTAATTTGGGGGAGAATTTCAGGGACAAAACATACGGTGTTTCAAGAGTAAGAGCATGCATCTTAGTTGTGTGTTCACAGTGGAACAAGAAATAAAAAGAGGATGGTAGAACAGAGCTTTCAACAAGCAATGCAAATTTAAGAAACTCTGTGTGTGTACACATTATACTCCTGATTATCCGAATAACATGAGGGACATGGATTTTATTAGGTAAGGGAGTTCAGATAATCGAGATGGCAGGAGCTATTTAGCAGTGGGTTGGCCTCCCTTATGGCTTGGGGCTCATTTGTCTTCTCTCAGTCCTGGCCGGCTCTCTGCTCTGTCTGGGTCATTCACTCCTGTGACCGCAGGACTGCAGAATGCTCCCTGCACTGCCTCAGAGCCTGTGATACCCAGCCCTGCAAGGGCAAGGTGCTAGGCAGAGAAGAGATCCCTGGTCAGGACTTGGCTCTGCCCCACCAGGACCGCAGACTTCCCCGCACCTTGTGCCTGCAGGGATCAGAAGTCCTCTGCAGCTCCTCTGTCATGACCCTGCTCCCTCACTCCCCTGACAGCGGGGTTGCAGAAGGCTCCCTTTGCTGCCAGGAGCCTTTCAGCAGCTGGGTGGCCTCCCCCAGGGCTGGGGGCTACTCATTCTCCGGATAGTCCTGGCCAGGGGTCTCTGCTGTATTATCTGAACTGCACATTATCCGAATCCCTTTCTTATCCCCCAGCATGAGATACATGGGAGACAAGGAAGGGATTCAGATAATGCAGAGGTTTGGATAACAGCATTTTGGATAAACAAGAGTATTCTGTGTGTGTGTGTATTTACTATATCTCTGCTAAACAGTACCTATGGGAAACTGCTTTAGATTTGCAGTGTTTGCTTGAAGTGCTTTTTAAGCTAGTTGGGTTTGCTTATCACCTTAATTTACAAACAAAGTACATCACATGCAAGTGAGTGGTTAGGAGTGTGCTGTCACACACATGCTAGTGTTTACAGGTACAATCTTGTGTGCGGTGGCAGCATTTCCACAAAGCCATTTGAGTTTGTATTTCTGCAGGAGACTGAGAACATGTTTGTTTAAAAGAACTGTCATTTTATTTTTAAAGTTGGGATTTTTTTTTATCAATTTAATTTCCCTTCTGCCTGACTTGCTTTGGCAGGGTTGGTGGGAAAGCAGAAATGCAGATTAGGTAACCTTTAAAGAAGATTATCTAAACTGCCAACTTTTTGGAACATGGAGTATTGCTATGTGATTAGAGGGTTATGAATGTACAACCTCAACCACTACTTACCACACTGAAGTCTTTTAATGATTTTATGATTTGAATGACTCTGAAGTGAAAGACCTGGAAGCCCTATTGCCAATCAATTCCCTGAATAGTCCAATCCCTGCGATTAAAAGTTTGAGTTGGGAAGGAGAAGTTACTTTTAGACACCTTTTTGAGTGGATGAGATTTCTCAAATAAGAGTTGATGATTTGAATCATCAGTGGGTAAACAAGTTACCTTCCCAAGAGCATTCCTCAAGACTGGGTTCTATTCTATTCTGTATAGATCCTTGTATTGACCACCATCAGTGCAGTATCTTTCAATAGTTTATTAAGTGACATGGCTAACATCTTTCATGTTTGGTTCATTCTCTCTCTCATATCCCTCTCCCTGGGGGGAGAATTGTGTGTGCAATGGTAGTGATTTGTTTTGGTAGAGTTTGGGTTTTGAGTTGTTGTTTTTTTAAATGTACATGCTATTATGTGCTGATATTAGAGAAGGCAGGGCCAAAGAACAATGAGCTTTTTAGAGCTTCTGCTCTGTCCCATATGGAATAAGAAATGGGAGAGTTTGCACTTTAAATTCTCCTGCTACTTTGGTGACTCCATGGAATTGCTTGTTCCAGGTACTCCCAAGGGCAGCACTGCATTAAAGTTTTGTCACTTTTTATCTGACACAATGTGCTATGTAGAAATAACACAAATAGGATTAATTGTATTTATTATCTTACACTGACCTCTTCCACTTGTATCAGGCTTCACTTGTCCACCTGCAATGTGCTAATGGCCCCTTTGTGGATTATCACATACTGCTTTCTGGAGTCAGGAAGAAGTGTTTACAGTTCCTATTTTAGCTCCTTCAAGAAAAAACATGAGTTATAAGTGGTGGCGCCTGTGTGGGTAAATTTGTGGTTTATTAAAAGCTGTGTCCGAGCCCACATGATTAGAAAAGAAGATAATGGCTGATTTAAAAAAATCAGCTGTTAGCTGCAGCTGCAGCTTTCAAAAGCTTTCCACCCCGTGTGGCTGCCTCACTTTTTTTTTATATAACTTTCTTTTATTAAAAAAGAAGTTGAATTGCAAGAACATTGAACATCCCATGATTTAGCTTTTTTAATACATGAGCAATTTAAACTTTAAAATGACATGGCTACGAGCACAGGTATTAACAAAGATACATTATCGTAGGAGGAGGAAGCAGGACGCGATAAAAAATAAATGAAAATTTTAAAATACACTCTAAGTTTAAATACGTATCCATATATTACACACTTTAAAAATAGATGGTGAATGGAAGGGTCTTAAATTGTCTGTAAGGAGATGAACTTTATGTTTATAGTTTATTGAGATGTCAGCTCCTCAATGAATTAATAGCCTTAAAAGTCACAGTTACTCATATTGGGCTTGAAAGGATTAGATTATCAGTAAAAGACAGTTAAATGTTGATTTGACCATACTCTCACAAATCAATGAAAAAATATTTCAGTCAATAATAATTAAAATTTACAGATAGGCAAAGTAAGAAAAATCCTACTTTAAAGCTTAGTTTGATTAAAGGATATTTACTTGGTATATTTTGGCATGATGTTGAAATTTGAGAAAGTATTCGCCATGTACCTATTCTATCGCCCACCGCTGTCCCCCCTCCCGGGAGATCCTCTGTGCTCCTCGTGGAGCTCTGTGGATCACTCTAAATTTCCCCCTCCTCCCCTTTTATCCTATTGCCCTTCCATAAAAGCCCTACACAATAGGGAACCTTCCTTCCAATGGAGGAAAAATGGAAAATGGCACTTTCTAAGCCCCGTCAGTGCAGCTTAGTGCCTGAGGGAAGGGCCCATGACCACCTGGTATGAAGTATGCTTCCCATTCCCCGAGGGGCCCAGGGGGCTTCCTCCACAGTACTTCCTGTCCCAGCTGGTGAGGGAGTAGGATTCTGAGCTTGGGACCTGAGTTTATTTTCCCCACGTAGCAGTATATTGCACTCTTGGAAGACCACCCAGCTAGCCCTGCTGTATGCCAATGTTTTCAGAGGTAATTCCTGGTAATATATTCATTCATGTTGATATATTGAATCTGAAAGTAAGGACAATTCTAAACACTGAACTGTTTTGGTATGTCTGGGCTGACTAGTTAAAATAGGTGGGTATCCCTAAAGATCAGAGATAGTAGCATTTAAACAGAATATGAGTACCTCTATTGTCAGCTGTGATTGCTTTCCCACTAATCAGCTAGTTTAATGATGGCATCAGTATACAGTGGGAAGGTTCAAAGGGCAATTTTTTTCTTTTGGAAGTTTACCAAAGGTGCAGAATGTAGGAGAAGCCATCAATATGTGTTTTTACAAGTAGGAAGGAGGTGCAGTAGCATTCTGTCCTTAGATGGAGTTCATGCACTCTAAGGAATACAAAGGGAACCTTTATAAATGAAAGCCTGTGGGGCTGCATCTGTTTATATGAGGCCAGAATCTGCCCGTGACATTCCAGACTGGGTTAGAATCGGATCCTTATGGAATCAAATCTGTAAGAACGTGTTCTCCTAGTTTTTAATCTCCTTTCAAAAGTTTTATCCTCTTTTTCTGTCATTTGCAATGTCTCATTCCGAGTAGGAATGAGACAGAAATTACAATAAAGACCAATTAAAATAATGTCTAACTTACCGACATTAAATCTAGCACAGTGTTGCTGAGTCTCATGATATTATCATGAGTCTTGCAATATTTAATATTTTTACTTAAAGGCCCAGCTCCTGGAGTCAAATGATTGCATGGGGATCTCAGCTTTCATTTAAAAACAAAGTACATTAATAGCCCTCCTGGTTGTGGTGAAAAGCTTGAAGCTGTGGATCTAGTGCTCAGAAAGCAGAAGGCAGATAAAACATGGAAGCATATTAGCACAGTAGTGAGAACACGACTCATCTCTGTTTTGTTATTTTTGTATTTATTTTTTTTAAAGACCCAAGGGCCATTAGAGTACACTTTGTTTTATTAATTCAAGAGATATTCTTCAGGCTGTGCCTGAAGAAAAATGCCATCTTCTGACAATCTCATAACCTCCATGTGTTGTTCGTAAGAGCTGCATTAAACAGTCTGTCATGATTTTTTACAAATGGAATTGTAATTTATAGAGATGAACTCACTGCCTTTGATCACCAGAGCATGTCTGCAAGTACTTTTGCAAACAGATCTTGCTGACATCAGTAAAGCCAGCATTAGCCTGTGTTTCAGAAATTGCCTGTTGTTCTAGCATTATCCAAAAGCTGGACCTTTAGAGCTCACCACAGCCTTGCAGTTCTTCCAAAAGGGAATGTTTCAAAACCAGAATGCTTTACTTTGGGGAAAAATAGAATTTGAAGATATAGCAGATGGATTTTAAAGTGACCTTCCCCTCCCCTGCCTTAAATGTGTACGTTGAAAAATACATAAAACAGTTTGCAAATGTTAGAGGTTACTTTTCCCTGCTTCCCCCAAGAACAACCCCACGCTGTGTTCCCTCCCACCCAGGGACAGCTTTTTATTTGATTAAACTGTACTTATTGCAGCTGCCAAGAACAAAAGGTCATTTTATTTCTACAGCCATTTGTTTGGTGTCTACAAAAGCAGAAGTTAACACTTCTGAATTGTGTACAGTAGAACCTCAGGGTTACGAACACCAGAGTTACAAACTGACCAGTCAACCACACACCTGATTTGGAACCAGAAGTACACAATCAGGCAATAGTAGAGACGGAGAAAAAAAAAGCAAATACAGTACAGTACTGTGTTAAATGTAAACTACTAAAAAAGAAAAGGGAAAGCAGCATTTTTCTTCTGCCTAGTAAAGTTTCAAAGCTGTATTAAATCAAAGTTCAGTTGTAAACTTTTGAAAGAACAACCAAAATGTTTTGTTCAGAGTTGCAAACATTTCAGAGTTATGAACAACCTCCATTCCCGAGGTGTTTGTAACTCTGAGGTTCTACTGTATTTGTAAACTGAACTAGAGAAAACTCAGTTAAGCTGATGGGTGGGGAAAGTTTGGAGAGATTGCAGCTCTCTCGCATTTTGAGTACAGTGTTGTCCTGGTGGTGGCAGCAATGTAGCAATATAATCCTAGTTCAAAGTCATAAAAGTACATGAAGACAAGACCAAATTAAGGGTAGCCTTATGCTACAAAGATATTCATGTAATTTAATTATCTTAATGTAGCTTTGTTCTATTTTACCATAAAAACAAAACCCTTATTACAGTACTTCAAAGTTTAGCTTTGTTGATGTTGTCCAGGCTTATTGAGGGAGATAAGGCTAAGTAGGAAATAGAACATTTGTTATACTATGAGTTGTGTTAACTTTTGTTCAAGTCAAGTAGTAATGCTGATTCCTGATGACCGAAACCTTTTCTGTGACTAAACAAACAGCACACACAAGTGTTAACTGTTTTTAAGGCTGCATCATTTGTTTCAAACACATGAGGGTTGAAGTGTGGGTTGAAAAAAATCTGTCTCACGTCTCATACAAAAGTATTTGGTGGTCTCAGTTTACTTCCTAGCGGTTTCAGATGTCCTTCCATAAAAACCCCTCACACAATTTGGCACACATCCTGAAATTCAGACAAGAAAAAATGTAGGCTGAATATCAAGAAAATCTTCCTCATTGTGATAAGTATCAACTTGTGCAGTAGTCTTCCAAGGGAATTGAAGGAAGCCCCATTGGCAAGGAACTGAAGGAAGCTCCAGGTTTGCCTGGGGAGGGCACTATGACTTGCAGTCCTATTTTGGCAGGGAGATGGATTAGAACCACTCAATTCTCGGTATTGGAGGAAGACCATCAAATTGTTCCACTTAGGCCACCAAACAGCCATCACATGGTTGTTACTACAGATAACTACCCACATAGGCTTTACTTGAACAGACAATATAAAATCAAATCTTGAACCACCTAGACACCCTTTTTAATAGTAGCTGTAATACTGGAAACTGGTTATATCTATTTTGGGCTTAATCCTAAACAGAGCAAGTGCAGTATTGTACATAAAAGCAACAGGTGTAAATCGGTGAGTGGGACAGAATGCACAGGGGAACCTAATCTTGCATTAATGAGTGCATAGGCTGCTGGTTTTCTTCTGCCACGTACCTTGATTAAGACCTAAGGGGAAGCACGTACCTATGTGCCTCATTAGGTTGATACGGGTCACTCTTAAACCTCTGTCTCCTTAGAAATGCCTATTCTTCACCCATGCCCAGTTTCTTCTTTACTGTGCACCAGGGCAGCAGAAGCTTCCTAACAGTGGGGACCCACGATTGCCCGAACCATGCCTCTTTCCGCCCTCCCCCAGCACAGTCCCTTCATGCCTCCCCCTCCCCCAAGGTACCACTCCCACGCTGGCCCTTCCCCTGAAGCCTGGTCCCACATCGCCTCTTCCCCTAAGACACCCTCCCCTCCCGTCGCTTGCCAGTGTGCAAGGGGATTGAGTCTTCTGTTCAGTGAAGTGGATTTCACCTAGAGCTTAACCATATTTATACCCACATATAGCCTCTCCATGAGCTTGTACTAAGACATAATGATCTTGTGAACCTGCTGAGCTCCACAAAATGATTTGTAGGATCAAGGCCTTAGTGTATCAACGATGGTTGCCTACAGATCCAGTAGCACGCATGATCATGGGGAAAAAACTGATTGATCTTCCTTTCATTTTCTCTTGCCTTCGCAGGAAGATAAGTTGAATGATCTCATTGCCAATAACAGTGCATGTTACAATTGTGTAAAAATCAGAGAATGTTCTGTGCAGAAATGTTGCAGTGCAGTATCTCTTTATGCACTCTGTTTATGGATTAGAGCCTGGCTTAGCAGGGAGTTGGATTCAGTGCTCCAGTATATCTTTCTATAACTAACTTCTGTGATTTTAAGAACTATTTTATAATTTGGCACAACTGGCAGCCTCTTATCTGCTCTAAAGAAACTAAATTCTGGAGGTGTAGTGGGTCATGATTTAGATCCATTGCAGAACCGTGCAGAGAAGCTCATACTGAATGCTTATTTTTTAAATTATTTTATTTTAGGTTTCAGCTACAATATTATCACCAGTCCCTCAGTAAATACTAATATTTCTCAAAAAAATGTTGGTTCTTCATATGGTTCCATACATTTTTTTTTTAAATGGAGATATCCTGTCTCCTAGAACTGGAAGGGACCTTGAAGGTCATTGAGTCCAGCCCCCTGCCTTCACTAGCAGGACCAAGTACTGATTTTGCCCCAGATCCCTAAGTGTCCCCCTCAAGGATTGAACTCTCAACGCTGCATTTAGCAGGCCAATGCTCAAACCACTGAGCTGTCCCTCCCCCTCATGTGGTACACACATGTATTCAGATAGCCCCATGACAATGGCAAAAATGGAGGAAGGTTGGGGACTATCGAATAGTGGCTTCAAAAGTATTATTGAACTGTTACACGATCTTTGTGTAAACTGACCTCTCACAGTAGGTTATTGTGGTATAATTTGAAATACATCCAAGGGCCTGCCTGTCCCCAAACCACTGATCAAGATTTAGTAATGGTTTATCACAGTGGTGGTATAATTTACTTGGCAGGTGAGAGCTGGGGTGTGTTGCACTGTGATAAAAGGTTATTTAGTGGTAGATAAAATAATAGATTTCGTTGTCAAAAATAACAGGGATTTTATTTAAACTGGAACAAATGGAACTGGATTCCACCTACCTATGATAACATTAAATATACAAAGAATATATATGTATAATAAAAAAAGATTCAGATACACACACATTGTAAAACTACATAAAATCCTCTAAATAAAAAAATCTATCTCTATCTCTTTATGTACAGGCAATTATCTTATAGATTATTATTATTAGTTCAAGGTTCCCCTTTCCCCAAACATCACACTGGGTTCTGTCTGATGACCAGGGCCGGCTCCAGGCACCAGCTTAACAAGCAGGTGCTTGGGGCGGCCAAGGGAGAGGGGCGGCACCTGTGGCAATTCGGGGGCGGCAGGTCCCTCCCTCCCTCTAGGAGCGAAGGACCTGCCGCCGCTGATCGCGGCTTTTTTTTTTTTTTTTTTTTTTTTTTTGGGGCGGCAGAAAGGCTGGAGCCAGCCCTACTGATGACCAAGTCAGTCTTTGAGCCTCAAGCCCCAGTCATGACTTCCTGAAGAGGTGGCCTCGACTCTGGTGTTGCCTGCTTGTGCGGGTACACATTAAACCAGACCCACTGGATCTGAAGGCCTTTGGTTCTCCTGTTTCAGATCTCCGGGACTACATGGATCAATGACAGGAGATGTCCGGAATCAATGGTCAGGAACAAACAGGAATAGAACATATCATGAAACACAGACTGACGTGACCAGTGAGCTTTAAACTAAAAGTACTCTCTTGTGATCGTCTGTCTGTCCTGCTCAGTTTCAGTCTCTCCACTTACTCTCAGTTTCTCTCAGTCCCGGTTTCCCTTCAGCTGTCCTGTCACACGCACCCTCTTTTTCACCATTTACTCACAGACTCTGGTGCTCTGTGTGTGTCTCTCTCTCAGGCTCCCCACTGCCTGCCTCTGTCCTTCAACTATTCTCCTCTACTCCAATTGTCATTTCCCCTCCCTCTGAGGGAGGGGTCACCTCCTCCCACTTTCTCAGAGGGACAGGCGACTTCCTCTCCATAGAACAATGACAGTACATTCATCCTGAACACACCCTAAATTATATATCCCCATACAGGGTCAGGTTCCTTTACCATATTTACATTAGAGCACTCAGCACTGTATGTAATTTAGAGAAACAGAGTCTCTGACCTCAGGAAGGGATGCTGAGATAAAGTTTCTTGACACCTTAAATGACTGCTTCTTGGAGCAGCTAGTCCTGAAACCCACAAGAGGAGAGGCAATTCTTGATTTAGTCCTAAATGGAGCACAGGATCAGGTCCAAGGGGTGAATATAGCTGGACCGCTTGGTAATAGTGACCATAATATAATTAAATTTAACATCCCTGTGGCGGGGAAAACTCCACAGCGGCCCAACACTGTAGCATTTAATTTCAGAAAGGGGAACTACACGAAAATGAGGAGGTTAGTGAAACAGAAATTAAAAGGTACAGTGCCAAAAGTGAAATCCCTGCAAGCTGTGTGGAAACTTTTTAAAGACACCATAATAAAGGCTCAACTTAAATGTATACCCCAATTTAAAAAAACATAGTAAAGAACCAAAAAAGAGCCACCGTGGTTAAACAACAAAGTAAAAGAAGCAGTGAGAGGCAAAAAGGCATCCTTTAAAAAGTGGAAGATAAATCCTAATGAGGAAAATAGAAAAGAGCATAAACTCTGGCAAATGAAGTGTAAAAATATAATTAGAAAGACCAAAAAAAGAATTTGAAGAACAGCTAGCCAAAGACTCCAAAAGTACTGTCAACCTCTGGAACTCCTTGACAGAGGGTGTTGTGAAGACCAATACTATAATGGGGTTCAAAAGGGAGCTAGATAGATTCATGGAAGATAGATCCATCAATGGCTATTAGCCAGAATGGGCAGAAATGGTGTCCCTAGCCTCTGTTTGCCAGAAGCTGGGGATTGCGTGACAGGGCATGGATCACTTGATGATAACCTGTCTGTTCATTCCCTTTGGGGCACCTGCCATTGGCCACTGTCAGAGGACAGGATACTGGGCTTGATGGACCTTTGGTCTGACCCAGTATGGCTGTTCTTATGACCCAAAGATTTTAGATTCAACATTAAATAGGCATTATCGATAGAACACATAACCAATCTGGCCACAACCAGCTACAAATCGTCTGGGCTTAAAGGGGAAGTGAAAGCAGCAATAAAATATAAAACACAATATATAATTTGGTAAAAAATGGTCAAAAGGAAAAATCGATTACAATGAATACAAATTAGACAAAACCTTTAGAAAATTGATAAGGGACACAAGGAGAAATCTATGGCCGGCTGAGCTAAATACAGTAAGGAGGATATTAGGAACAAAAGGAACCCTAATAATGGGATTGATGCATTACTAGATCGATATTCTAGAATAGTCAATAATATAATGCAGAAAAGACTGAAGTGTTAAATATTTCTGGTTTGTATCTGGGAAAAAGTGAGGTGATCTATTCATATGGTGATTGATGATGATGAAATACTCTCTATTCCAAAATTAACTCAGGAGGTTGTTAAAAAAACTACTACTAAAGTCTGACGTTTTAAAATCTGTGAGTCTGGATAACTTGCATACAAGAGTTTTTAAACAGCAGTACAAGGACCTTTCTGGACTTTTAATGTTGATTTTTTTAAAATAAATCTTTGGATGCTGGTGAAGTCCTAGAAGACTGAAAACACTAATGCTGTGCCATTTTAAGAGAGTAAATGGGATGGCACAAGTAATTATAAATCTATCAGTTTGACTTCAGTCCCAGACAAAATAATGAAATGGCTGATACAGAGCTTGATTAGAAAGAATTATAAGATGGAAATATAATTAATGCTAATCAACATGGGTTTATGGAAAATAGATCTTGTCAAACTAACTTTTTATGACGTTAAAGTTTGGTTGATAAAGGTAATACTGTTGATGTAATAAACTTATGTAAGGCATTTGAGTTGGCACTGCATGACATTTTGATTCAGAAACTGGCATGATAAAAAATTTAACATGGCACATATGGATTAAAAGCTGGCTCAAAATGTAATTGTAAATAAGAAATAATCATAGAGTTGGGTGTGTTTCTAGTCGGGTCCTGGAGGCATCGGTTCTTGTCCCTACTATAGTTAATATATTTATGAATGCCATGGAAGAAAACATTATCATTATTGATTAAATTAGCAGATTATACGAAGATTGGGGGAATGATAAATAATTAAGAGGACAGGTCACTGATACAGATCTGGATTGCTTGGTAAGGTGGTTGCAAGCAAACAATACGAGTTTCAATATGGCCAGAAATAAAGTCAAACATCTAGGAAAAAAGAATGTAGGCCACACATACAGAATGGAGGACTCTGTGACTCTGAAAAAGACTTTGGGGTCATAGTAGATAATCAGCTGAAAATAAGTTTCCAGTGTAACGCTGTTTCCCAAAAGAGCTAGTGTGGTCCTTGGATGTAGTAACGGTGAATATCCAAGGGGGGTTATATCATTTCAGTATCTGGCACTGGAATGCTGTTGTCCAGTTCTCATGTCCACGCATCAAGAAGGATGTTGAAAAATTGGAGAGGGTCCAGAACAGAGCCACAAGAATGATTAAAAGATTGGAAAACTTGCCTTATAGTAAAATATTCAAGGAGCTCAATCTATTTAGTTTATCAAAGAGAAGGTTAAGGTGTGATTTCATCACAGTCTGTAAGTACCCACATTGGGAACAAAATTTGATAACAGAGGACTCTTCAATCTAGCAGACAAAACTATAACACAATTCAATAGCTGGAAGTTGAACCTAGATAAATTCAGACTAGAAATAATGTGTAGATTTTTAACAGACATGGCAATTAACTACTGGAACAACATACCAAGGGTTGTGGTGAATTCTCCATCACTGTGAATTTTAAAATCAAGATTGGATGTTTTTCTAAAATATATGCACTAGCTCAAGCACATCTACTGGAATTAGAAGCAGGAATTAATTCACGAAAGTCTTATGGTCAGTTTTATGCAGGAGGTCAGACTAAATGATCATAGTGATCCCTTCTGGCCTTAAAATCTATTAATCTGTAATACACCTCATAACCAGAAATGGTTTAATCTAAACCAGTAGCAAAAAGCGATTCTCCCTTGCAGTACTGTTGGTGAACGAACATCAATAGATTTTACTGATTTTGTTTTTGTTTTTGTTTTGTTTTGCTTCTGTGAGCTAATTTCCATAATATTAACATTGGACACTACTTGAACACAGTCATTTTCTTTTAGGAATGAATTTAGGTTCAGACAGTGTTGGCCACTGAAGTTCATTCCCGAGCCATAGAATATCTACCACAGCATATAAACATCCCCATGTTGCTTGTCAATGTGCCTCAGCACTGAGCAGGCAAGATGACCTCTAGGAGTATGAGAGCAGTTTAGTCTCCAAACCCATTCAGCCCCAGGCACCTCTGCGGAGATTATTAATAAAGGTAGAAATTAGTGCTAACATGCACATTGTTTTTGCAAAGTGATTCTATAATTAGTCCAGTTTATTATAGTTACTGAAAGTTGTTTTCTCTTATATATAATCTACCAAATCTGTCTGGTAAGAATGACTTTTGTTTACTACCAAGAATGACCAGATTTCTATCAGTCCCCTAGAGTTGAAGGATTCAGTAGCCAATTGTATCTCTCTTCAGCTATTCAAATCCTCAAGGTTATGTGAGAACAATTGCTGACTGTTTAATAGCCTAGACAAACACTGCAGCAAGGGCCTGATCATGCAAAGTGACTGGCCTCATCTCCCATAGACTTCTCACAGATTCAGGCCTTACCAATATTTAATTTGTGTCTTTGAAATAAATGAAATGTGAAAGCCACTTTTCAAACCCAAATACTGTGTATGTTTTAGTTTGCCTGAATGTTGAGTTTAAATGTATGTTACTTGTATGTTGTACAAAAGGGGTAAAAGAACAGGATTTCTCTGATTTAGTGGTAAATTACCCAGAAAGGTAGACTGTTGATTGGGTTTCTCTAGTGCAGATTATGCTATGTTGTGCTAGTTAATTTTGAGTAATTATATGATATATTTGTCAAGAGTTACACAATTTCACACAAATTGAGGTGTCTGTGTGATGTCAACATGTCTTGTGATATAGCTGTTGATAGTTAACTCTCCAGTTTTTTCAGATGTGAGTAACCACTTCAACCAATGTTGCATAATATACATTTTACTAATTGAGCTCATCAGCATTTGTTGTTGTTACTTTATGTTCATACTAAAATAGAAGTATTTTACATAAAGAAGTTCTGGACTGCTAAATTTAAATATAATTAAAGATGAATATTCTGTTCTCTTAATTAGGCCTATGCTTTGTTTTTTATATTGATAGCTCCAGATCGGAATACAGTAATTTAAAAGAATTGCTTTTTATTGTAGGTCAGGGGTTCTCAAACTGGAGGTCGGGACCCCTCAGGGGGTCGCAAGGTTATTACATGGGGGGTCGTGAGTTGTAAGCCTCCACCCCAAACCCTGCTTTGCATCCAGCATTTATAATGGTGTTAAATATATAAAAAAAGTGTTTTTAATTTATAAGGGGGGTCGCACTCAGAGGTTTGCTATGTGAAAGGGGTCACCAGTACAAAAGTTTGAGAACTACTGTTGTAGGTCCTATAGATAAACAAAATTTGTTTGCATGATGTGACCTGGTGAATCAGGATTATTTTGTCTATGATTAGTGATCATCCTAGTGGGGAGTTTATTTGAGTTACACTACCAAAAATAGTAATTGGATATGTCAAAAATAGTTTAAACATGACCACAAAATCATTATCTGCCATTATGGTTTTATCTCATAGCTCTCTTTACTGGTAGATGACACATGCTTTGTGCTTAACAATTTGAAGGGTACATTTTCAGCATGCTATTGTATTTGTAGACTTAACAATAATAGCAGATACACGTTTAACAGGAATGGTGTATTTAATGCCACACATGCTATACTGAAAGTTTACCACACCTGCTAAGCTGAAAATTTATCATTGCATATCCAGATTTTACATGTTATCCACATCTTATTCTTTGAAATCCAGGAAAAAGCAAATTTATCCTTTTCTTAGATTTTTGGCAAAATTGGGTGGAATTTTAAGCATAACTAAGGCCATGTCTATATGTATAGTGCTGCAGTGGCTGCTGCAATGTTCCACTGCAGCGCGTCTGGTGAAGACACTCTATGCCAATGGGAGAGAGCTCTCCTGTCAGCATAAAAAAATTACCTCTGCGAGAGACAGAAGCTATGTCGCTCGGAGAAGCTCTCCCGCTGACATAGCGCTGTGCACACAAGTGCTTATGTCGGTGAAACTTATGTCACTCAGGGGGTGGAATATTCACACCCCTGAGTGATATAAGTTTTGCTGACATAGGCTGGGGTTCTGAGGAGGAAGACTTTGTGGAGATGCATTCAAAAATTGTGCAGTTGAACTTTATGGTATTGATTACAATGGATATATTTGTTTAAAAGAAAATTAGAACAAGACTACATGCATCTCCAAAGCTGAAGGAAAGTCTGTTGTTTGTACCTAGAACATGGCAGAATTGTTTAAAAATAAAACAGCTCATCCTTATATGGAGATTGTCAGGTAATGCTGCTGCAAAGTCAGTGAGACCTTGGCTTATTTGCTGTGTAGGTCCAACTCTGCATATTAATGTTGTCAAGGGGCCAATTTAACTTGCTGGAAGATTCATCTTGCTAACTTGAAGTTTAGAACAATGCTCTTAAAGTTTTCCATTCTCTGTGTGTGGAACTTGCCTGCTTTGATTAATTCTTCCCTCTTGCCCACATTATCTGCCCCTTTTGCACTTCTGTTATCTTCTCCTTGTGTACAGGAGATGTATCCTTAAGATGTGATTTAAAAACACAGGTCAACTTGAGTTACTTGGGACAGCCATAACTTTTGGGCTTAATTTATGCAAAAATCAGAGTAGACAGAGTATAACTTGGAGTCAATAAAAATACTACAGTAGATATACATCCCACTAAATGTTTTCTTTAAATTGCTGGGCTGCTATAGAATAATTTTATTCAGAGCAATTAGTATACTAGGTTCGAAATCTTAAATAGCAGCACAAATATTTAGATTGCTTTCCCCATCTTTTCGATATGGGCATTTTGTGTGATACTTTGAGTTTCTGGGAACATTGCCAGTTTCCAAGACTGAGTAAAAGTTATTGGTAAGGAACAAAATAAATATTTGTAGGTAGTTTTAATAAGAGAATATGTGTATCTGATCTAATCCAGAGCATATAAAGAACAGTGGTTTTGATTATTTTTCAATTGTGAATAGTAATGAACTCAAAGGATTTGGAGTTTCTCTTACTATGACTGGGACCATTGGATACGGGGAGTGGAGAAGTTGTGTTCTTTTAATTTCTGTATTGAATTTTCAAAAATGTAAAATTTTTCGGTGTACACAAGTCCAAATTGAGAGCTCAACCATTTCACCCAGATACACTTACAGAAGAGAACCTCCAGGAGCAAATCTCTTCTGGTATGGGGGGTGTAGAGATGTCAGTCTCCTTCACATCACCTTCCTCAGACTTTGCAGAAGGTTCTCTAGTTGGGTCTATGTATCCCGTTTGGAAAATCTACACAAAGTGAGAAATCACCTTTAATAGGGCGTTCCAGAGGAATCTGTGTCCTGTGAGAGATACTTTAAAAATTCATCTCCCAGTGGATGATAGGAGGGGATGCAGAGGGGCACAGGGCCAGTGTAGATCATCCTGTAATTTGGCCAGGTGCCCTAGATCTGTTGGGTTTGGGAGCAGGATTCTCGGTTTTTCAGTAGGAATGGGGCAATTCGTTTTCCATACGTGACTGACATTTACACTATTCACACAGTAGAAACATAAACATTTTTAATCTGAATCAGAGCAGTGATCCATCTATTCTACTGTTCTGTCTTCTCTGACAGGAACTAGTAGTAGCTGCCTAGCGGAAGGTGCAACAGATCCTGAAGTGGGCAATTAAGGAAGAACTTGCCCATCTAATGTTACTGTGGGTTGGTTTTCTAGTTATCCATATCTAGGGTGACCATATTTCCCTATGCTGAATATGGGACACCTGGTAAAATTACTCATATTCAAACGACTTCAATGGCAATCAATCAGAACTTTGCAGTACAAATGTTCAAATTAACATCAAGTTGACTGAGCCCCTGTTAAAAAGAAATACTGCATAGTTTGCAGGGCCGGCTCCAGGCACCAGCTTAACAAGCAGGTGCTTGGGGCGGCCAAGGGAGAGGGCGGCACCTGTGGCAATTCAGGGGTGGCAGGTCCCTCGCTTCTTCTAGGAGCGAAGGACCTGCCGCTGAACTGCCGCCGCCGATCGCGGCTTTTTTTTTTTCCAATTGGCGCCGCCGATCACGATCGCGGCTCTTTTTTTTTTAGCTTGGGGCTGCAGAAATGCTGGAGCCAGCCCTGATAGTTTGATTCTTTTTATTTACCTTCTTATCTTTAAGGCTTTAGGGTTCACACAGGGAGAGGTGACACACACACTCACGTACACCTTTCTCACATGGAGGGTGACCGACCATCCTTGCCTGGCGCGCTCCGCTCTCCATGCCTGGCTGGGCCCCTGGGATGGACCCGCTTCTCCTGGTACCTGGCACTGCATCTTCCTGAGGCAGCACTTGGCGGGGGAGGGCATGCAGGGTCACATGCCCCCCCTCTCCCCAGATTTCTGCCACAATTCACACCAGAATGTGGCCAGCAGCAGCCTGTCAGCACTGTGCGGGAGGGGAGGGCCGAGAGCTGCTTCCTGCCGCAGGGAAAGAGGAGGGGGAGAAGGGCTGATATGGCCCATGTCTTTGCAGCACTCATCTCTTCTCCCCACAACTCCAGTGTGGCTGGAAGCAGCTTGTCCCTTCCTGCCGCACAGTGTTGAAAGGCAGCTAACACCTCCAGGCAGCTGCTGGCCACTGACACAACCAGCCACCTCTGGCTACAATGCAGGCAGGAAGGGGTTAAGCCCTAAGGATGCATTGTGAACCAGGGCCCAGGGGCTTCAGCAAACCCAGCCAGAGAGGTGGCTCAGCAGGGGAGGGTGCCTGGGGGACAGAGCAGCCCCGCGCTCCCTGGGGCAGGACCCATGGGGAGGGGGGATGAAGAGGGTTGCTAATCCCCTGCTGCAGGGGCTGCTGTGGAGCCTGCAGCTTTGGGGCATGAACAGGCTGGAAATCGCTTCCCCCATCCCAATCCAGAGCTTAGTTGAGGAGCGGATAAGCTTCCCTGTGCCAGTGCTGTGCGGGGCTTTGGCACATGTAGTGCTTGGCTGCTCCTGGCCAGCACCCCAGGCCAGAGGGTATTGGGCTTTCCCGGGGTGCTGGCCCAGCCAGAGGCAGTGGGGGAAGGAAGGAGTCTGCCAGCCAGGCTGATGGTGAGCTGAGTGCTCTGACCAGGGGCTGGTTCTCCGCACAGCGCTGGGAGTGGGACGCGTCCCACCAGGGGGGATATGGAGGAGCAGCGGGGGGGGCTCTGGGGGCTGAAGGGGCAAATCAGGGAGAGGACAGTGAGAGGGAGAGCATATAAAGGGCTGATGGGTGGGCAGCAGAGGCGACACGTAACCGGACGCTGCCTGGCGCCTGCCCGCACGCACCAGCCACTGCAGCTCACAGCGCGCAGTCAGTGCCAGCCGGAAATGGGACGGGGGGCGGGAACCTGCCGGCTGAGAGCTGGCGTGCAGTGGGGCTGTGCTGACGGATTACCAGGGGGAGTGGTCAGCCCCACGTGCTGCATCTTTGCCCCGCCACCAGCTTTGCACACCCACCCCCATCGTTGGCCACTGGACCCCTCCACTCACCGCTGGTGGGTGGCTGGCTGGCAAGCAGGGATCCGGCCAGCAGCAGGACCTGCCAGTACTGATGGGGGGGGGGGGGAGACAGAAACCATGGGACAATTTGCCCATTTTTAAGAAAAAGTCAGGACACCTGCAGGAGGGCTTAAATACGGGACTGTTCCTTTAAAAACAGGACATCTGGTCACCCTATCCATATCAGTGTTGAATCCTTTTCTGAATCCTGCGAAACTCTTGGTTTCAGTGATGTATTGTGGCAATGAGTTCCCCAGGGTTTTTATTTATTTTATATATATATATTTAAGCATTCCTTTTTTTAGTATTACATTTTTTGTCTTTCAGTTTCATCAACTTAAAGCCCTTTGAAGTCAATGGGAGTTTTCCCATTTATTTTATAGGTTTTGCCTTTATACCTCCTCAAGAGACAGTAGACCGGATCACCTGATTTACCTTCTGTGTTCTATTAATTCTTTTGCATACCCTTTATCCCATCCTTTTATTTGTCTCCTCTCTAAACTGAATAGGCCCAGTCTTTTCAATCTATTTTCATAGAGAAGTTTTTCCATATCTCTAATAATTTTCATCACCCATTTCAGAACCCCCTCAATTTCTTCTGTATACTTTCTGAGATGGAGTGTACTAGATATCTACAATATTAACTTGCCTCTGGTGTTCCAGGACAGTATCTGAGTTTATTGAGAGAGTGCATGATTTCATTAGCACCTCAGCCGACCCCATTTATTCTTAAATTCCTTCAGAACTCTTGGGCAGATTTCCCATCTGATCCTGTTGGCTGCTTGTTCCCTAATTTATCAGTTTGTTCCAGCACCTTGTTTTTTCACATCTGAATCTCTGACAACACCGCCATTTTATGACCTTAAAAGAGTAGGTTCAGGTTTGGTATACTCCCAAAAATTAACTGTGGTGGAGACTGATGCAACATCTTTATCTTCCTCAATAATTTCCTTTACTGCCTAATGATCCTGTGGGTCTACTGTATCTCATGCAGGCTTCTAATGTCTGAACTAAAGAAAAATAATCTCTTGATATTTATTTGTATATCTTTGACTTTCCTCATCAAATTCCATCTACGCCAAATTTCCATCTTATGTATTGCTTGCTATGGTTTACACTTAGTTCTATTGGTTTCACTAACGTAGGATTTATATATCTTAATTACATTCTGCTTGGTTTCTGAGCAGCTTGAAAGAATTCAACAGAAAAAAATCCCTCAGTTTTTACATAACGAATTACGTTTAAACTGCACATTAAAAAAAGACACAGGAGCATTTATCAGGATGTTTGTGGGCTCAGTGGTTATGTGTTTAAAAAATATTTTGTGGAATGGCTTTGTCCCATGACAGAGATTTAGAAAGCTAAGGATTCAGATTCCAGCTGAGATTCAGGCCTATAATCTTGTTTGAAATGTTCCCTTTCATAATGCTACTTGGCTGCAGTATATCTGTAGTTGGGAGCAGTGGAAAAGAAGCCGGCTAGAGTCTTTCCCGCAGAAAAGACCATCACCTGTTGGGGCCCTCACTGAGAAGTGCTCAGGGACTATTCCAGCAGCAACAGCAGCAAAAGCAGCAGCCTCTGAAAGTACTGCCCACCATTCCATAACGGATACTTGTACTTCTGGAATGCACTTCATTTTTGAAAGGAACTTTGTACTGTAGAGAAGGCTAGTTTTCTTTCTTTTCTCCTGGAGGCTGCTTCTGGTAGTTTTTAAACCTGCAGTTTAAAAGTTTTCAAGGAAAGCTTGTGAAGTAGGCAGGGACAATGGAGGAAAATGAAAGCCAGAAATCTGAGCTGTGCCTGGCTTGTTCAACAGACAGCAGACAGATGAAGGGTAAGTAACAGAATCAGTCGAAGATGGAGTTACATTTAAACATGTCCCTCATTGCTGCTTTTTATAACTAGAGGTAGAGAGAATAAAAAGTGTGCTTCTTGTGCATGTGACTTTTGAAGGTTTGCCTGATACTTTGGGGATTTTTATGTTTAACTTTCTCTTTAGAGAGATTTTTATTTAATAGCTAAAGCAGAGTGTATATTGATGTCACATTTTGTGACACATTAAGCAATGTGATATGGAGTGTGCTACTTCCTTAGGGAAGGATAAATACTATCGGCTGCCTTTTAAATTCTCTATACTCCCAACAGCAGAAGCAGAGAAACACTTCATTTTATAGAAGCAGTATTGAGATTGTTGTTTTTTTTCAATTCCTATTTTAGAACACACAGATCTACAGTAGATTGTCATGAGATTAATTTACTTTGTGTGAAACGAGTTGGGTTGATTTTTGGAATGAAGCCAAGAAATTATGAGCATGGTTTTCATGTAAGGTCAGCTGTGGTTCATTTGTACAATTACCATTGCACTGTATTTTGTCTGAAACCTAATGCAAACAGTTTCCTGATGTATTTTTATGTAGGGTATTCCACTCTGTACAAACATTCAGGTGACATGACAGATAGCTAATCTAAATTTATCTCTTATAAGTATTTATAGAACACCAATCATGATAGCTTTTGTGAACACTTCCAATACACATGCATGTATTGTATTTCTCATACAGATTTCAGTGAAACATATATGCTCCTGTGTTTGTATAAAATAAACATAATATGTTTGGTTATAAATGGTAATTGAAAATATATTTTGGTATTTCACAATATTAAAAGTCGGTAATATCTGTGACTATCATATAGGTGGCATACTCAGAAAAAGCACATAATAAACAAACAAAACTCCAATGTGGTCATTAATACTGTTTGACATTCTGCCAGATCATAGCAAATATGTGAGCAATGGGTAACTCATAGTCCACCCATATCATTTGGGTGTGTGTATGTGCACACCTTTGTATGTACGGAGAACAAAATGTTCACTAAAATGTGTTCCTGAATTGCAAAAAGAAATAACATGCTATTACCATACTACTCATGCAAAATATACTGAAATTCATGTGATGGCAGAAAGCAGAGGTCAGTCTGGACCAGCTCCTGAAACTGGAAGATCCAGGTCACAACAATTAATCCAAAAGATTATCATGATGGAGTATCATGGACATACCACTTGTAGGCCAAAAATTAAGTTAAGTTAATTTTTCCTGTCAGTTTTCTCCATTAAATTATATTTCCTATAGTGATGGATGAATCTCAGAAAATTTTGAATTTGGGTTTAATTCAGATAAGCACCCAGTTCCGATTTTCAAGCCTTTTGAGCACTAACCCAGTCCCCACAAAGCCTTTATCCAGTTATACAACACACCCCATTTGCCTACCCTCCACCCACCAGGATAGCAAACCTTCTTAGAGGAAGGTCCAGCAACCCACTTATTTCTCAGGTAAAAGGTCTCCTCTTCAAGAGCATGACAGGCTTATCATATGCCTATCTCTCAAATCCTCAGAACATTCTCTCTCACCTACCCCTTTTTAAGGGGTGATACATTTATCCTCCTCCTGCCTACAACCCATGCAGTCTTCTAGGGACAATCAGATGATCCTTTACCCATTACAAAGTTTTTTTGGGGGATGGTTGTTAGGCTGACTCTTTCCTCAGTGCCCTCTCATCCCATATGTATTTTCTAAGGTATGGAAAGCGTGCCCATTCTGCTGTTCAGTAGTAGCAGGATCCAGAAACTTGCTGTTGGATTACGCTGCTTCTGACCCTATGATCTTTGCATGCACCCGGAGCTAAAATGCCCCAGTGTGCATTGTAGTATTTCACAATCACTGCTCTTGCCTTCCCCCAAGGTGACCTGCCACCAGGTAAGAAGTGCAAGGGAAGTACATTTAGGGGGGGATTTGGGAAGGGGATCTCTAATGCAGACATTCCAGAGCTTCAGAAAGGGTTAGAGTTCAGTTTGTTTCAAATTTCAGGCGGGGGTGTGTGTGTTATTTTATTCAAATTAGTTTGCCGGATTCCTAATCAACATAAGTTGTGCACCAAAAGAAAGCAATAGGGACTGCAGTGTTTTGTAGTATGTTACATGTCTGTCAATGCCATGAAAAGAATGTGTCACGTAACATCTGTATTAATAACCTAGCCTAGACATGGCAAAGGTAACAATTAGTTTGCATTTGTTTCCTTTCAGTAATGTGTGGGGGGAAACTGTTACATTTTGGATCATTTTAGGAATTGAATGTTTTTCTCTCACATGCAGTGCTAGAAAAGGCTAACACAGCACCATGCATTTTGGTTCCTTCTTGAAGTCTCCATATATAACAAATAATAGTAAAACACTTCAGTGTTTCTGAGTCTCTTCATGCTGACAGAAGAATCTTTAGATATCTCTAAGAACTCAAGTGAGGAGTATGGATAGGTCTTGCATGAGATGTAGAAGCAGGATTACAAATTTAATGAACTTTCTGCTGTGTTTTGTGTTATACAGGTTAAGGTATATCTACACTTATGGCAGTGTGTACAGTACAGACACTGCACACCCAGGTAGCATGGGTATAAACAGGGCCGATGGGGGGGGGGGGGCGGAAAGCCGGTACAAATTACGGGGGCCTCGCTGTCCGGAAGGGGGCCCAGCTTCCCCCCCACCCTCGTCGGCCCTGTTTAGCTGGTCCGCCCTTGCTATGGGGCCTGAACCTGCTCTCGGCGGCCCTGGGTATAAATAACAGTGTAGACAGTGAGGGACAGCTTAGGCGAGTAGAGTGCCCTACATGCCTGAACCCTAGGGTGTGTACCATACACAGCTCTCTACGTGCCCAAGCAGTGCCTGCCATGTCTATACTTCTGTTTTTAGCAGTGTAGTCTCTCATTGTCTCCCTGCAGCCAAAGCCTTTCCTCACTGCAGCGAAAGGCTCTGTAAGCAAGGAAAGGTAACAGGTAAAGGCTCTGGCAGCTCCCCACTACTGGAGCCTTTCCCTGCTGCCAGAGCTTTCATAGAATCATAGAATATCAGGGTTGGAAGGGACCTCAGGAGGTCATCTAGTCCAACCCCCTGCTCAAAACAGGACCAATCCCCAACTAAATCATCCCAGCCAAAGCTTCGTCAAGCATGACTGTAAAAAGCTCTAAGGAAGGAGATTCCACCCTAGGTAACCCTTTCCAGTGCTTCACCACTCTCCTAGTGAAAAAGTTTTTCCTAATGTCCAACCTAAACCTCCCCCACTGCAACTTGAGACCATTACTCCTTGTTCTGTCATCTGCTACCACTGAGAACAGTCTAGATCCATCCTCTTTGGAACCCCCTTTCAGGTAGTTGAAAGCAGCTATCAAATCCCCCCTCATTCTTCTCTTCTGCAGACTAAACAATCCCAGTTCCCTCAGCTTCTACTCATAAGTCATGTGTTCCAGCCCCCTAATCATTTTTGTTGCCCTCGGCTGGACTCTTTCCAATTTTTCCACATCCTTCTTGTAGCGTGGGACCCAAAACTGGACACAGTCCTCCAGATGAGGCCTCATCAATGCCGAATAGAGGGGAATGATCACATCCCTTGATCTGCTGGCAATGCCCCTACTTATACAGCCCAAAATGCCGTTCTCCTTCTTGGCAACAAGGGCACACTGTTGACTCATATCCAGCTTCTTGTCCACTGCAACCCCTCGGTCCTTTTCTGCAGAACTGCTGCCTAGCCATTCGGTCCCTAGTCTGTAGCAGTGCAGGGGATTCTTCCATCCTAAGTGCAGGCCTCTGCACTTGTCCTTGTTGAACCTCATCAGATTTCTTTTGGCCCAATCCTCTAATTTGTCTAGGTCCCTCTGTATCCTATCCCTACCCTCCAGCATATCTACCATTCCTCCCAGTGTAGTGTCATCTGCAAACTTGCTGAGGGTGCAATCCACGCCATCCTCCAGATCATTAATGAAGATATTGAACAAAAACAGCCCCAGGATCAACCCTCGGGGCATTCCACTTGATACTGGCTGCCAACTAGACATGGAGCCATTGATCACTACCCGTTGAGCCCGATGATCTAGCCAGCTTTCTATCCACCTTATAGTCCGTTCATCCAGCCCATACTTCTTTAACTTGCCGGCAAGAATACTGTAGGAGACCATATCAAAAGCTTTGCTAAAGTCAAGGAACAACACGTCCACTTCTTTCCCCTCATCCACAGACCCACTTATCTCATCACAGAAGGCAATTAGGTTAGTCAGGCATGATTTGCCCTTGGTGAATCCATGCTGACTGTTCCTGATCACTTTCCTCTCCTCTAAGTACATCAGAATTGATTCCTTGAGGATCTGCTCCATGATTTTTACAGGGACTGAGGTGAGACTGACTGGCCTGTAGTTGACCGGATCCTCCTCCTTCCCTTTTTCAAAGATGGGCACTACATTACCCTTTTTCCATTCATCCGGGACCTCCCCCGATTGCCATGTGTTTTCAAAGATAATGGCGAATGGTTCTGCAATCACATTCGCTAACTCCTTTAGTACCCTCGGATGCAGCACATCCGGCCCCATGGACTTGTGCTCATCCAGCTTTACTAAATAGTGCTGAACCACCTTTTTCTCCACAGAGGGCTGGTCATCTTCTCCCCATGCTGTGTTGCCCAGTGCAGCAGTCTGGGAGCTGACGTGGTCGTGAATACAGAGGCAAAAAAAAGCATTGAGTACATTAGCTTTTTCCACATCCTCTGTCACTAGGTTGCCTCCCTCATTGAGTAAGGGGCCCACACTTTCCTTGACTTTCTTCTTGTTGCAAACATACCTGAAGAAACCCTTCTTGTTACTCTTAACATCTCTTGCTAGCTGCAACCAGGGCCGGCTCTAACTTTTTTGCCACCCCAAGCAACAAAAAAAAACCAAAAAAAAATTAGCGCCGCCCCACCGCAACAACCCCCCCCCGAGTGCCGCCTCGCCAAAACAAAAAAGACCCCCAAAACAAAAAAACCAAGCGCCCCCCCCGCCGAAACAAAAACAAAAACCCCTGAGCCACCACCCCGACGAACCAAAAAAAACAACAACAAAACCCAAGCGCCGCCATGCCAAAACAAAACAAAAAAAACGGAGCACTGCCCCACCACCCCAAGATTAGCTGCCCCTTAGAAGATGCCGCCCCAAGCACGTGCTTGATCGGCTGGTGCCTGGAGCCGGCCCTGGCTGCAACTCCCAAGTGTGATTTGGCCTTCCTGACTTCACTCCTGCATGTCTGAGCAATATTTTTATACTCCTCCCTGTTCATTTGTCCAATCTTCCACTTCTTGTAAGCTTCTTTTTTGTGTTTAAGATCAGCAAGGATTTCACTGTTAAGCCAAGCTAGTCACCTGCCATATTTACTATTCTTTCTACACATCAGGATTGTTTGTTCCTGCAACCTCAATAAGGATTCTTTAAAATACAGCCAGCTCTCCTGGACTCCTTTCCCTGTCATGTTATCCTCCCAGGGGATCCTGCCCATCAGTTCCCTGAGGGAGTCAAAGTCTGCTTTTCTGAAGTCCGGGGTCTGTATTTTGCTGCTCTCCTTTCTTCATTGTGTCAGGATCCTGAACTCGACCATCTCATGGTCACTGCCTCCCAGGTTCCCATCCACTTTTGCTTCCCTTACTAATTCTTCCCTGTTTGTGAGCAGCAGATCAAGAAGAGGTCTGCCCCTAGTTGGTTCCTCCAGCACTTGCACCAGGAAATTGTCCCCTATGCTTGCCAAAAACTTCCTGGATTGTCTGTGCACCGCTTTATTGCTCTCCCAGCAGGTATCAGGGTCCCCCATGACTGAAGTCCCCCAGGAGAACCAGGGCCTGTGATCTACACACCACGGTGACAAGTGTGAACGCAGCCTGCTTTTCACTGTGGCATGTAGCTACACATACCCTAAATTCCACAGCAAATGTGGACAAGGCCTGTATTGTATCCTCAAGGAAGTGCTCACAGCTGCTATTGTGACCCTTACATTAGGGGGTTTGTGTGTGAAGGGTATATATGTAGCCATGTTTATGCCTAATACTCAGACGTCGTCTGAGATGGCCCTTGTTCAACTAGAAATACAGAACGTCTTTTTGCTTGGCACTTCCATTTCAAAAAGTTCAGAAATATAATATCTATATTTGGTGTGTGATGGATTAAAAATGACAGATTATCCCTCTTACTGGAGATTCATTGATGTGGGTGCACAGTCTACAGAAACCTTTTGAACGTTGATGCATTTGGAAGAGCCGCATTTCTTTATTGCAAACAAAATACCCATTTTTACCACTTCTTTCAAACAAATCTCAGTGCATCTGGTGGTAGGATTTCTCCCTGCGTTTTCAGAAAGCATCATCACAAAGTTATTGAGGTTGGGAGTTTTTGTAATTAAGTTACACATGGAAAATTTGCGTTGTCCAATAGACCTCAACGTGTGGCTGCAGCTCTGATGTTCTGACGTTGGAGACGCTTTTAGGAATGCTGGCTTGCTCAAAGTCAGCTAAAGATTTAAAAACTGCATTGATTGTGGGGGTTTTTTTTGGTTTTTGCATATTTAAAGGAACATGTTGAGGAGGCAAATGTAGTATGAAAGTCTAGCTTTGAACTCTAGGGCCTCCTACATGAGAAGTGTATATTGCCAGTTACCGAGAGGTATGCAAGACAGGTAAAAAAAAAAATTATCACTATGAAGGAGTATGATGTTCTGAGTCTGCAGCAAGTCATCCTTCTGTAACTTTTATGTAGTGTTTCTCTTTACTAGAAAGTTTGAATTTGGATGCAGATCTAAACTTCTCAAGGGTTAGGAATATAAGAACATAAGAACAGCCGTGCTGGTTCATACCAGTGGTCATTTTAGGGCAGTATCCTGTCTTCTGACAGTGGCCAATTTCAAATGCACCAGAGGGAATGACTGGAACAGGCTATCATCGAGATCCATCTCCTGTCATCCACTCCCAGCTTCTGGCAAACAGAGGCTAGAGTCTGGTGATGGGTGTGGAGCTGTTTGGGTTCAAGATTTAGGTTCAGCATGTCACAGAGATAGCAGCCAAATTCACACTTCTCAAAGTTTAGTGACATTTGGATTTGGGCTTTTATTTCAGGCCTATCTCTACTATAATAGGTATAATGATCTATAAGTAGAGAACTCTGTTATTACTCTAGTGTCCACAAGTTGCTAGATCAGTGGTTCTTCTTTGAGTGCTTGCTCATGTCAATTCCAAGTAGGTGTGTGTGTGCCACGTGCACAGTTGTCGGAAGGTTTTCCCCCTAGCGGTACCTGTCGGGTCGGCTGTGGAACCCCCTGGAGTCACACCTTCATGGCAGTATATATAGATCCCTACCTACCCATCACCCCCTCAGTTCCATCTTACCGCCAGTGACGGTCGTTGGAACAGCTCTTCTCTTGCTACAGCAAGCGATCCCCTAGTGGACTTTTCTTGTTGTACCTGTAAATAGTTGAAAACTTAGTATTAGTTAGTTCTAGTAGTTCATGGTTAGTTTAGATACATTTTAGTTGGGGGTTTCCCTCCCAGGGACCAGGGCATGTGGGTCCTGTCTGAAGCCTATGCCAAAGGAAGACCCACATGACTCCTACTTAAAGTGTTTGGGGGAAGCACATCAGACTGAGAAGTGCAAAATCTGTAGAGGCTTCCACCCAAAGACTAAGGCCATGTCTACACTTACCGGGGATCGATGCTGCTGCGATCAATGCAGCGGGGGTTGATTTATCAGGTCTAGTGAAGACCCAATAAATCGACCACAGAGTGCTCTCTGGTAGAGACTCTGGTAGACTCCGGTACTCCACCGGAATGAGAGGAGTAAGATAAGTCGATGGGAGAGCATCTCCCATCGACGCAGCGCAGTGTAGACACTGCAGTAAATTAACCTAAGCTACATCGAATCCAGCTACGTTATTCACGTAGCTGGAGTAGCATAACTTAGGTCGACTTACTGCAGTAGGGTAGACAATGCCTAAGAAGGAGAGGGACTTCAAGCTGAAAGTGTTCCCCATGGAGTCAGTCCTTCATCCCCAGCCAGCACAGGTGGCATCTGACCCCAAGCCCAGCACTTCGGTGCAAAGCGCACCGTTCTCACTAAGAGAGGCCATGGCGCCGAGAAAGGACTCTGGCTCCAGAGACCCTCTGCACCACCATTCCCCAGTGCCAAAGACCTCCTCCAGTGCAAGTGTCCGGCGCCGCTCCCATTCACTGGTCCCGCACAAAACAAAGAAGACTGACAGAGGTTGCTCTCCCACTACAGCAGTGGAGCGGGGAGGCACCTAGCGGGGTGCGTCCCATGCCAGGACACCCTGCTCCGGCTCCAACTCAGCCAGCACCGTCAACTCTGGCCTCAAAGGGAGGTCCATCGAGTCCGGTTCTAGTGGAATCCCTGATGCGGGAGTGTCGGGAGGAGGACTTAGACCTTCCCTCCACGCCGGAGACCTTTGAGGTGGCTAGAGACCTCATAGCAATGACGGCGCAATCCCCCCCATGGGCACCAGCTCTGGCACCAGCATCGCAAAGAGGCACAGTGCCTTCTAAGGGCAAGCCAGTGATGATGTGGCACTGTTCACCCTCACCTCGGCTCTGCTCCCCGGCACCATCTCACTCCGCACCACATTAGTCACCAAGGTCGGAGTCCTCGTCGGACTTGGAGGCAGAGTCATATGCCTCTAGGCAAAGCCGGCACCGTTCTTGGCACCGCTCCAGACAAGAGGAAGGGCAGCCATGGCCTATGGTGCAATGGCCACCACAGTGGCAGGTGCCAGCTCTGTGGCCCTTCTGGACCCCGTGGGCCTATCACCTAGTCAAGGGCCAGGGTACAGACTCTTGTCAGTGGTTTCAGAGGCACGGGCCCCTCCATCATCGTCATCTTTAGCCTGGGAACTTCCACAAGGCCAAGAGATGGGCATACAGGCCAGCACTGAGACCGCAGTGTGACCTGGCACCGGAGCCGGTACTGAGATGAGCACGGGCCTGGAAACCAGCACCTATGTAGGTCATTCAGTACAGGGGGTATCCCTGTGAGCCAGAGGATCAGGAAGACCCAGTGCCACCACGGGCATCATCCTCCCCTGATGAAGCAGTGGCGGGCACATCTACCACTCTGCTGGCCATGGACAACAGATCCCACCAGGAGTTGCTCAGAAGGGTGGTACAGAATTTGGGCATGGAGGCAGAGGAGGTGTCAGAGAAGCCCGACACCATGGTTGACATGCTCATGCCTGAAGGTCCCTTTAGGGACCCCTCATTAAGATGATCCATAAGACTACTAAAACATTGTGGCAAATGCCCACCTCTCTTCCCCCACCATGGCCAGATGGGTGGAGAGGAAGTACTTTGTGCCTTCAAAAGGGTATGAGTACCTGTTCACTCCTCCTCATCCGGGCACTCTGGTGGTGGAGGCTGCCAAACAAGGAAAGGCAAGGACAACCGGGACCAACTCCTAAGTCCAAGGAGGCAAAGAAGCTGGATCTCTTCAGTAGGAAGGTGTATTCTACCGGGGGGCTCCAGCTGCACATTGCCAACCAGCAGGCGGTCCTTCGCTGCTACCGTTTTAACTCTTGGAACATGTCCAAATTCAAGGAGCTACTGCCGGCAGACTCCTGCTCGGAGTTTGCTGCTGTCCTTGAGGAAGGTAAGGTAGTCACGAGGACCTCCTTACAGGCCTCCCTAGATTTGGTGGACTTGGCTTCCCATACTGTGTCGACAGCCATTGCCATGAGAACCACCAGTTCATGGCTTCAGGTGTCAGGGCTCCTTCATGAAGTCCAGCAGACAATTCAGGACTTGCCTTTTGACTGTTTAGGGCTTTTCTTGGAGCAAACAGACTCTAGGCTCCACAGCCTGAAAGACTCATGGGCGACTCTGAAGTCCCCAGGGCTTCATATGCCAGCCTTGCCCAGAGAAAGCATTTTAAGCCGCAGCCTGCCACTTGCTTCTACCCTGCTCCCTCTAGACAGGACTATAGCAGGAAGCGGGGCAGGAGTAATAGACTGAGGACCTCTCAGCCCTTCTCTAACCAGGGCCAGGGTTCAGCGAAGCAGCCCTCAGCCTCCAAGTCAAACTTTTGAAGGTGTACCCAGGGGTGACGCACCAGTTCAGATCCCAGATCCTTCCCCTCCCTTTGTGAACCGTCTATCCCATTTCAACTCAGACCAATGTGTCTTGAGCATGGTAGAATTGGGATGTTCCCTCCTGCCTTCCCACCCTCCTTCCCCATCCCTCTTCAGGGACTCTTCTCAGGTGCAATCACTGCTACTGCTCGGGGAAGTAGAGGAGGTCCCTCTAAGTTCAGGGGCAGGGAGTTCTGTTCCAAGTATTTCCTAATTCCAAAGGCCAAGGGTGGACTCAGACCTATTTTAGTCCTGCGAAAACTCAACAGATTCATGAAGAAGATAAAGTTCCGCATGGTCTCCCTGGCTTCTATTGTCCCCTCCCTGGATCCGGGGGACTGGTACGACACCCTCGACATGAAGGACGCATATTTTCACATGTCCAGGGCCGGCTCCAGGCACCAGCCGACCAAGCACGTGCTTGGGGCAGGGCGGCACTCGATTTTTTATTTTTTATTTTTTTATTTTTTTGATTCGGCGGCGTGGTGCTCGGAGCGGGGGGGGACTTCGGGCGGCGTGGTGCTGGGGGAGGGGCTTCGGGCGCCGCGGTGCTCAGAGGGGGGCAGGGGCTTCGGGCGGGGCTTGGGGGCGGGGCTTCGGGCGGCGCTGGGGGGCGGGGCTTCAGGTGGCGTGGTGCTGGGGGGGGGGATGTGGGCAGCGCGCACGGGGGGGGGGGGGAGATACAGCAGGGCGGCTCTCTTCTTTTTTGCCTGGGGCGGCAAAAAAGTTAGAGCCGGCCCTGCACATGTCCATAGTCCCGTCCCACAGATGGTTCCTCCGCTTTGTGGTCAGCACTCACTAGGAAGAGTCAGCAGTTCTGTTCTTCCTGAATCACAGCCTGGGCTCACTTGCAGACACCTTTCTTCTCCTTTGGAAGGGGCACCTGCTGTATCCATTCTCACCCTTCTCGCTTGTACACAAGGATCTGCTGAAGGTCTGAAGAGAGGGAGCATCAATGGTCTTGATAGCGCCAGCATTGCCATGTTAACACTGGTTCACCACACTTTTAGACCGGTCGGTGGAACACCTATAACACTGCTCCTGGTCCTGGACTTGATCGTGCAGAATCATGGCTGCCTCCAGCATCCCAATCTAGAGAGACTGCACCTCACAGCATGGAAACTCCGTGGCTAACTCCTTTGGAGCTCGCATGTTCAGACTCCGTTAGGGAGGTTCTCCTTGGCAGCAGGAAACCATCCACTCGAGCCACTTATCTGGCTAAGTGAAGAGATTCTCAATCTGGTCTCTGCAAAGAGACACCCCGTCATTACAGTCATCGATTCCTTTCATTCTGGACTATTTACTGCACCTGAAACAGCAAGACCTGGCAGTGTCGTCAATAAAGTTGCACCTGTCCACCATCTCAGCTTTTCATCCCAGTTCTGCTGGCCGGTCAGTATTCGCTAACCCCATGGTTGGCTGCTTCCTCAAAGGACTAGATTAGGGGTTCTCAAACTTCATTGCATTGCAACCCCCTTCTGACAACAAAAATTACTACATGACCCCAGGAGCGGGGACCAAAGCCTGAGCCCACCAACCAGGTGAGATGGGGGCAAAGCCTAAGCTCAACCCCTCCACCCCAGGCTTGGGGGCCAAAGCCAAACCCCAAGGGCTTCAGCCCCAGACAGGGGAACTGTAACCTGAGCCCCTCTGCCCAGGGCTGAAGATGAAGCCTGACCCCACCGCCCAGGCCCACGCGAATCAGAACATTTTCTTCCAGTGATCTTCCCTAAGCCACATGCTAGTTAAACCAGGAACAGATGCTCCACTCCCTGGATGTCAGATGAGTGTTAGCTTTTTACATTGAAAGGATGAAGCCATTTTGAAAGTCGACACAGCTCTTCATTGCAATTGCTAAGCGGATGAGGGGGCTCCCAGTGTCCTCCCAAGGGATCTTGTCATGGATCACGGCCTGTATCAGGGCATGCTACAACCTAGCAAAGATACCTGCCACAGCCTTGACTGCACACTCCACAAGGATGCAGGCATCCTCAGTGGCGTTCCTGGCACATCTCCCCATTCAGGGCATCTGCAGGGCAGCAACATGGTCATCAATCCACACCTTTACATCGACTATGCCATTACTCAGCAGGCTAGAGACGATGCAGCATTTGGCGGTGCTGCAGTCTGCGACTGGGTGAACGCCGACCCCTCCTCCTGGGAATTGCTTGGGAGTCACTAACTTGGAGTCGACGTGAGCAAGCACTTGAAGAAGGAAAAATGGTTACCTACCTTTCATAACTGTTGTTCTTCAAGGTGTGTTGCTCATGTCCATTCCAAGACCCACCCACCTCCCCTCTGTCAAAGTATTCTGGCAGCGGGTCAGCATACATTCCCATGAAGGCGCAACTCCAGGGGGTTCCACAGCCAACCCGACAGGTACTGCTAGGGGAAAAACCTACCAACAACTGCATGTGGCGTGCTCACACCTACTTGGAATGGACATGAGGGGGGCAGGGATAGCTCAGTGGTTTGAGCATTGGCCTGCTAAACCCAGGGTTGTGAGTTCAATCCTTGAGGGGACCATTTAGGGATCTGGGACAAAAATCTGTCTGGGGATTGGTCCTGCTTTGAGCAGGGGGTTGGACTAGATGACCTCCTGAGGTCCCTTCCAACCCTGATATTCTGTGAGCAACACATCTCAAAGAACAAAAGGTAGGTTACCATTTTTCTCAACTTTTTCAGACTACTGTACCCCTTTCAGAAGACTGATTTTTCTTGCATACCCCCAAGTTTCACCTCACTTAAAAACTACTTGCTTACAAAATAGACATAAAAATACAAAAGTGTCTCAGCACACTATTACAGAAAAACTGCTTACTTTCTCATTTTATCTGTATGAAGTTTTAGTTTGTACTGACTTTGTTAGTTCTTTTTATGTAGCCTGTTGTAAAATTAGGCAAATATCTAGATGAGTGAATTGATGTACCCCCTGGAAGACCACTGTGTACCCCCAGGAGTACACGTGCCCCTGGTTGAGAACCACTGTGCTAGATAGCTCACAGAAAAGTCCTTTCCTCTGAAGAACATGCAATCTAAGGTGAAATCAATGGGGGTCCACCAACGTGTATCTTACTGCATAGTGAGGACCTAAATGGTGGATTTGACAGACAAGTGGGGATGGTATCAGGAGCAACTGAGTGACCTGTGTACAGGAGGTCATAAAACATAAGGTCCAATTAGTTGATCTAATAGTTCCTTCTGTCCTTAATATTGATGAATCTATGAAAGTTGGGAGAATGTATTGATTCCCAAAATACAGTAACATGCAAAGGGATGTGTTTAGAGGTCTACTGGGGGTGCTATGAGGATAAAGAATGTTTAGTGAAATAGCAGTATATAGAGATAAATGAAGCAAGAAATTTAAAGGGATGAACATTTAAGTCTTTAAAGAGTTAATGTTAATAAGGACATTCAAGGGTGGCATAACAAGTATAAGTAAGGCTACAAAATGGACTTAGGAGGCCTTTTCAGTGCTGCTGTTTGTTATTCCCCTTTGCTGACAAAAGAGAGGGGGATTTTTCATAGGCATTAGATAACAAACCTCCAACCTACACTTCTTCAGGCACCAGAGGGTTCATGTTACACAGTTCCCTTCAGATAAGCTAGCACTAACATACCCTCTATGTCAAGCTATCTTTTTACAAAAGTATCCATGGCCATTGGTCTTAAAGAAGACTTTAAAGTTGTAAAGTTTATCTGACTTTTTTCCTCTTTTCTGTCACATAAAACTTGCTTTTATTTTATTTCTCAAGGAGTGGTTTATTGAAAAAGTGATGCTGAATTTTCCAATCTGCTGTCTCAGAGAGGTATAAAATCCAAGTGAGAACAATGAAATTTAAAACCTGGCTACAGTCAGAAAACAGAAACAAAACCCAAGTGCTTCTCTTACTATTTTATAAGCATTTCAGAGCATGTGGAAAACATACTTCGAAAAGATTAAGGATTTGAAATCTGCTTTGTCAAAGGAATTTTATCAGTTGGTATCCCTAAGGAGACTAGTTACAGGCTCATTAAATGTACTGGAACATATTGAAGAAAACTGTTTCTTCATGTGGAAAGCATCCTATAGATTTTAAAAGTTAGGGAGTAAAGGCTTTGCCATATCTTCTTTTTACTTCAGACAATAGTGAAGATGGTATAAAGGGACATCTTTCTTAAATGATGTTCTGTTCTCTGTGAGGAATTAAGTACTGTATAATACAGCTGGTATAAACAAGTCTGTCTGTGTATTTTATTAAAGCTTAATAACACGTCTTTTCCCCATCAGTGGTGTAGAACAGGATATTGTATACTACTATATTTTTTTAATTGACCTCGCTATATTTTTTCCTTATAAATGTGACTGTTGGGGTTATGTTCTTATAATACTCTTTATTTTTTCCAGACCAGGGAAAAAACAATTTGCATGTAACATCATTAGACGATGCAGAATGTCTTCAATCTAAAGAACTCCTTGCAACTGGAAACAATAATACTTCCAATCCAAAGCCTACCCGCAACATCCCTCGCAGACATACTGTAGGTGGACCTCGCAGTTCCAAAGAAATACTGGGAATGCAGACATCAGAAATGGACAGAAAGAGAGAGGCTTTTCTGGAGCATCTGAAACAGAAATATCCCCATCATGCTACAGCAATAATGGGACACCAAGAAAGGCTGAGAGATCAGGTATGAAAACAAAGTAATTTATTGGTTTTTGTTTAAAAAAAAAAAAGTATTTCTAACTTTTATAAAATTCAATGTTAAATGGTTAGAAAAAATGGGAATGTAGTAGACCCTAAACAAATGTAATTGGATGAGCTTTGTTGTTTTGTTTTTAGATTTTTTTTAAAGGGGAAGAGTATGACTATTTGATGCCATTTTTGTGCCATTCAGTTAACCGTATATACTCGATCATAAGCCAGTTTGTTTATAAGCCGACCTCCCCAAGATGGATAAGTAAAAATGGAAAAATTTTATGACCCGTTCATAAGCCAACTCTATAATTCAGGGGTCAGAAAACTTTGGCTTCCGGGCCTTCAGGATAAGTCGCTGGTGGGCCGAGATGGTTTGTTTACCTCGAGTGTCCACAGGCACGGAGGTAAACCTAAGTAAACAAAGTGTCTCGGCACGCCAGCTGCTTACCCTGATGGGCCGGGACAGCAACTGGTGGGGAAATTTTTGAGGGGGAGAAGCTGGGAGTCAGGGGAGTAACCCCTGTGACCACCCCCCACATGACCCCACCCCTAGCCCGGGACCCCCACACTCTCCCCATCCCTTCCCTTCCCACCTTATCTGGGGAGGGCCAGGGGAGAATGTCTCTGGCCTGGCTGGAGCTGCTTCGGCAGGCTGGGCAGCATGGCCGCAACCTGCTCCGGCAGGCCAGACCGGGCGGCGTGGCCGCAGCATGTTCCAGCGGGATGGGCCAGGCAGCATGGCCGCAGTGTGCTCCGGCGGGCCAGGCGGCGCGGCCACAGCCTCCTCTTGGGGGCGGGGCCGAGCGGCACGGCTGCAGCTGCTTTGGAGGCTCGGGGGAGAGCAGCGTGGCCAGAAGCAGAGAGACTCTGGCCCCACCTCTTCCCTTCTGGCTATGCTGGCTGTGCTGCCTCTCCTTGCTCCCTCTATTGGGGGGAGGGGCTGTGTCCCACCTCTCCCTCTCTATACCCGTTCATAAGCCGACCCCCTTCTCTGGTGCTTCCCTTTTTTACTAAAAAAATTCAGCTTATGAACGAGTATATACGGTACTAGTTTTCTGAAGAGTTTATATATTAGAGTCTGGTAGGACAAAAATGAAACCAGAATAGTCAGAGAACATTTATCTCCTCTTCAGGTGACAGCTACCCATCTTACCTAAAAATATGGGACCAGCTGTTAGCTTTAGCTACATTTTCAGTCTGAGAAGCCAAGCTTAGCAGAAAGGAAAACATTTGTACACAGTGTAGGTTTACCTCAGTTGTCGCTATTACCAGGGGTGCTGGAACAATTTTTATAGTGGGGGTGTTGAGAGCCATTGAACCAAACTGTAAACCCTGTAAATGATGGAAACCACTTCAAGCTAGGGGGTGTGGCAGGACCCCTGTTCCAGCACCTATGGCTGTTACCCATTTATTTGCTGTCCTTTCTGCTTTTGAATCCACCAACACGAATGGAGTGGACTCATCCTCAAGTATCCGCATTCTCCAAACTATCTTGATGGTAGGTACTGGTCTCAGAAATGTTCCTAATGATGCTTTGTTTCTTGGCTGCATGCAGTGGCTTTTCAGCAGGGAGAAGCAGATTTTGGGCCCATGGAAGATGTGATATTTTGATGTATTTCTCAGGATGGGTTGAAAATGTTGCCATGCTGACCTTTGAACACAGAGACTGTAGTTAATGAAACTGTTCAGGACATAGTGATGTGCTCTGTTGCCGAGTACAGCATTCAACTTTATTTTTCTGTCAGGTTTATTTACAAACATTTTGTTCCATAATTAATTTTTCACTACATGGATTTAAGAAAAACAAATGACAACCCTGTTTTTATGGTACAAGTTGTTAAATGCCAAGTAAGCTGAAAAATTCAGAGGCTAGCAAACCCGGAGAAAAGGTACTACTGTTCAGTGAAAAAAAAACCATTGTGTCCAATGTGCTCAGTCTAACAAATGATGGGAGGCCACCTTTTTAAAAGGTTTTTTTTCTTAGTGCTTGTAGGTTTTCCAGCACTAGCTACCAGCAAATTGAGAGTAAAAATCAAAGTAATTTAGCAACATATTTGTAGTCCTTGTGATTGGACTTTCCATGGATTCATATGTTTGTCCATGTTTTATATAGAGACATTTCTTATTTCACACCTGTGAATACTTCTTCCTCAAAGGCCCCTCATGTTGTGTGCCTGTGATGAGGAAGGTACTTATTGTGTAAGCCACCTCTTCTTTATTAGCTTAGGATGTTAATGTTTCTGAGATTCTTGCTCAGCATTTTCAAAGTCCTACCATTTTGGAGGCCTTCCCTTAGGTCAGAACGTTGTGTTGAAAATTGAGGCCTCTTCTCTCTCTCTCACTCTTTCCCCCTCCCCCATCTATTCCAAGGAGTCTAGGATTATAGTCTTCCAGTTCTTCAAAATAAAATTGTTGGTAAAAGAAAAGAAAATGAGCTCAGATTGCTCAATGTCCTCAGCACTAACTGGTATGATTTATGCCCTATTTTTATACAGGCCTCTTCCTTCCTTTGAAAGTCTTGGATTTTTTTCAGTGATTATACTTTTTATCTCTTTCATGAACTTTCATGGTTGTGTGGAATGTGCTGGGTGGTAGATAAAGATAGCGTACAAATTAAATAGAGGGGGAGGAGGAGACCTAAGATAAGATCTTTTTGAGTCATGTAAATATTTAGTTCCAGTGGTGCAGACACTGCAAACCTAGGTTTGAACAGCCTACACAGCATGACATCCTACACAATTTGTAACTTGATCTCTCTCTGAAGCCAATAAATTACAGAAGGAATGCAGTAACCATTCTCACTGTTTGTTTAAAATGTGTCATACTTGATAATTTATTGGGGATGAAATCTATGTGAATATAGCCTGTTTCTGTTTTTTTGATGATTAGACATATGTACTCTCTGTAATGAGTGTAAACTTTAAAACAAAATTATCTTGAAATTACTATCAAAGGATCACGCCATGTTTCTTGGGGGCTTTCAGGAATGGAGATCTCATCCATTCATCATTTGTTTTTTTAAACATCCATAAACAGAACAAAGAACCACATTAAAACATGCAAAAATAAGTATATATTTGGTAGTACGGGACTTTTTAATAGAAATATGTCAGAACAGTCTGTTATAATCTCAGACACACAATTCAGAGATAATTGTTATTCCTTACCATTTGTGTGTGTGCATACGTGCATGTAATGAAAATATGTTAGCAGCTCAATAGTGAAGGTTGTAATGCAATTTTGCCTTTATGTATGTGTGTATATATTATAATTATAAAATATTCAGTGTGTGTGTACCATGTGTGTATACAAGGTATATACACATATGCACACACATGCTATATAAGAGCTAAGTACTATATACACACGTATAGATTATATATACAAAATACCATAATGGGTTATTACACCTATTAGACTTTGAATGTTTGCATGATCCCACTTCACTCCTGTTGCACTCCAATGTGTGTGGGAGTCCCTTGCAGTCTTAGCCAGATACTATACCACCACATCCCTGGCAATCCCAATGTCAAAGTGGCATGGTTAGGCTATATTATACTCCAGATATTCCCAGTCGGTAGATGGTCTGTTGAGGACCCTTATCAAATGGCAGAATTTGGAGCAGCTCCTAGTTTGCTCTAATTTCTACCAGGGCCATGACCAACATAGAACTGGCCAGATAATCAAGAGGCTTTAATTGGCTCTCTTCTGGGCCTTCTCTCACGCTCTTTGCTGCAGCCAGCAGATGTGTACAATAGAGAATTTGGCCTCTAGTTTATGGTGAAACTATGGAGGTGAAAATGAGTTTTGATGATCATGTCATGTTGTTCCCTCGACTATGCGAATGATACCAGCCTTGGCTGACCATTTACCTTTTCCACAGTGTCTTAATGCTTTCTTCCATGCTGGCTTTATGCATAGAAAGCCCTCTCTGAAGCAGTTGTTAAAGCGACTGCCCTGCTTTTGTAAATTGCTCCTCAATTCTTCCGTAATGTCTACAGGAAAATACCACCTGAAAATGGCTAAGTAAAAAGCTAGAGGGGTTGCTGATATTTTGTTCATTTGTATCTTATAATTTTTAATTACTTGAAAACTCCCAGCTGTGCACATAGTTAGTCTTTGTAACTGTGTATTCCTCTCTCTCTTATCGTCCCATTTCCAGTCCCATTTGTTGTGACTTGTCTTGAAACAGAAAGCAAGACAGGTTGCCTGTCTTTGTTTGTACAGTGCCTAGCACAAGGGCCTCTGGGCTCTGCTGTAATAGAAATAACAAATAACAGTGAGTGGTCTCATTCTAATTGTTTGCATGGCTAGCCATGTAAGAGCTAGATGCTACTTTTATTAATAGTCTCAAGAATAGAACAGTAGCCAGGATTTGTTGCAGCTCAGGATTTATGTATACTAACAGAGCAGAGAGGTGTAGTGGAAACTTCTGTAATACCTGCATGTATCATGCCTTTGTCAAGACCATATTCCATGCTCATGAGAGTGAGGAACTAAAAAGGTCCACAACAAGATTAAAAAGGAAAGGAAAGGAAAGAAAGTACCTTCTTCAGCTCTGGAGTGACATGTGTTTATCCTCCAAGAGTGTGGTGCCAAACATATGACACTGGAGTACTCACTCTACGTATGAGCCCACTGAGTTACATTGCTGCCTGCTTTGGGGGGAGTGACTGTGGTTAGTAGGGGCCAGGAAAAAGTATATAAACAAGGACAATGGCTTTGAGGATGAAAAAGTATTTGCAGTTAAAAGGTTAAAAAATGCTAAACTTCTTTCAAAGGGGAGGAGAGAAAAAAAATCCCTGAGGTGAACCTGTTTTACAAGTTATACCAGTAAAATGTTTTTTAAAGAGAGAGAGAGAAAATGAACCTGTAGAAGCCATATCAGTTGAAGCTTTTCAAAAGCTGAGTTTCTCGTGTAACTTTAGAGTACAATCTGAGACACATGTGGCACTGTAGGATTTTTCTTTAACTAATCACGTACATTGTTAGACAGGGAGGGGCAGATAGCAATGCCTAGCATTTCAATTAGTGTTTTCTGAAGAACAATTTAATCCATTTGCAAATGAAGTTAGGTTTCTATTAATCTAAAAAAACTGTTGGTGTGAAATCCAGAATAATTACAAAATGGGGTTGCGTCTTTTAAAAAAATGTACAGTTGAAGCAAAGTGGTAGGTCTGAACCTGACAGGTAACTTTGGCATGCAGGCAGGTGGGGTTAAGGTAACTATGGAGATTTATGATGTCATGCTGGCAAGAGCATGTCAGGACAGCTAATTTAACATGTAGTTGTTCAAAAACTCTTATAGGCTAGAAGTAGATTTTATGCAAATGACAGAGTTTTGCTGCAAAAGGGCAAAAGAAAACACGGCAGAGACATGGAGGGCATTTTACCTGACAACCGTAAAGGATTACAACAGAATTCATTCTAAACTAAAACTTTTGGGACTAAAGGAAAAGGATTCCATAACTTGTCTCCTGTCTTACCTGTGGAATTCTAGGTTTAGGTAAATATAACTCTTTTTGCCCTTTGCACTTATTGTAAAAACATTTTTGAAATGCCGAAATCTGCTTTACTGCATTGTTCCTCTTGGCAGCAGATCTGAATCAATAAACTGAGCTTTCTGGCATGGCATATTCTCTTTTCTTTTCTTAAAACAAGCTCTTTTTTGAATGAACTGAGAATTCTGAATAATTTGAAAGGCAATGTAATGCATTATGCTGATTATATGAATAATGCTGCAAAAATGTTGTAGGTAGTGTTTTGGAGGAGAAACCAAGAACTGAGACACTGTATTTATTTGTAGATTATTGCCAGATGTGTCTCCTTTAACTGCTAAAACAAGACATTAAAATTACAACTACATTTATTCCAGCATTTCAAATCTGCAAAATGCAGAAGCATTTATTTTAGTAGATTATAGAATCAGTCAGTGAAGTACTTTTTATAAATATATGCACTGATATTGCAACATAATTTATGAGAGTGATTTAAAAAAAAAAGGCTTGTCTTGGATAAACGCAGATCTGGTAGGAAGTCGACATCAGTGTTTGGGGGGGAAATCCAACAGTACAAGTAAACTCTACTTTATCTCTATGGTTTTGAGGATAAAACCAGAGTGTTGAATTTTCTACATTTAAGAGAGAATAAAATCTCTTTGTGCTTAGCTGTAACCGCTTTTGTGTTTACATCAATCAGCAAGTTACACCAAGTAAGCAATTATAATCAGGGGACGGTTCCCTCATTGACACTGCTGTGGGGTGACGAGATGTCCCAATTTTATAGGGACAGTCCCTATTTTGGGGTCTTTTTCTTATATAGTCTCCTATTACCCCCCACCTCCTGTCCTGATTTTTCACACTTGCAATCTGGTCACCCTACACTGCTGTGATAAAATTACTTGAAGCAGCCTTACATCTACAAGGTTAGCGTAAAGATAGGGAAGGGTGGGGTTTGAGTAATTAGTGTCCAAGCATAGATATTTGAAACCAGAAAGATCATAGGTTCAGTCTAAAAACACCTGTGAAATGTAAATTCAGGATAGAAACTTGATCAGTTCAATGTAAACCCTCAGTAGGATTTAGCAAATGAGCAGGCTGCACAATGTTTTAAACACTTTATCTAATTCCAGTTGAAAAACCAGTGTATAAGAACGGTTGACATTCTGCATTACTTGATCATGCAAGTTAAAATAAACTTGCTGTTAACAAGTATTGATTACCAAAGTAAGTAGGAATGAGTCTGAGAGGAGTAAAAAGTTAAGAGATATCTTTAATTGCATTTATATTTATATGCATTAGTTCATTACACAACTGTTTTGTTTTCATTCAGTAAAATCTTTAGAAATAGTTATTAATGGAAAATTATTGAATTAATTTGCGGCCTACACATTTTTTAACGTCTGGTGTTACGTTTTTAATATTAAAATATGTACTCTTGAACAATGTGTCAAATGAACTAGCATATTCGCATTAATTACACTGATGCTGGTTGATGATGTGGAAGGGGTATGGAAAAAAATGATTCAGTGCTGCACATGCTATGGAAATAGATTTTTTGGTCTGAACCGATAAGTAGAAAAGCAGCATTTGATTATAACGTAAATATTGTGGGTGTTAAGAATACATGTTTTTAATTGGGATGTATATAACTGCTGCATTTTCTAGCCAGCCCTCCCCCTCTTTTTTTGTCTTATCTATGACAGATTTTGGTTTAGCTGATTATTATTTTTTGTTTAACCAAAAAAAGCCTACTAATTTATATCTTAGATATAGTTGCACAGTTTTGATCTTTTCAGGCTTGCCCAGCATGGAATACATACTGTGGTAAGGAAGTCTGACAGTTTGATCCCTCTTAGGGTATGTCTACACTGCACGCTAAGCCTGGGGTCTGTCTCAGATTTGAGCCTAAGTCCCCCTTCTGTCCACACACAAATCAGTCTGACTTGGGTCAGGAAGCACTCAGGACTGGAGTCCTAGAACTCTGCAAAGTGGGGGGAGAGGGGAGGACAGGCTAGAGCCTGAGTCCCACTGTGACTTGAGACCAATGCCTGTCATTTTGCAGTGTGGATGCAGCTCAGGTCACAGACTCAAGTCAGAAGGTTTGTGTAATGCAGTATGGACGTGTTAGCACGTCTGTGAGATCTGGGTCCAGCAATTGTAAGCCCAGGTTTACAGTGTAATGTGGATGCTTAAGTGCAGGCTAGTAAGTACCGAGTCCATAAGCCTGGGTTCCACAGACCTGGGTCTACAATGCAGTGTAAACATTAGAGGCTGGGCTGTCATGAGATCTCCACCAATGCCTGCCTCCTTACACCACCTGGAGATGTGGAGCACTTTCCGAGGTGTGGAGCACTTTCCAAAGCATCAAGGTTGTTTCCACTCACATATTTCTGACAGGAGCAGCATTATGTTGCACAGTACATTTCCACACACTAAAAGGGATAATGCAGAGATCAGTCAGTCCTACCCTCTCTGGCCTCTGCATGACCCTATGAACTCGCAGAGCCACAAACTTGTGGAGGGAACTTCCGCACATTTCAGGAGAAAAGAGGGAATCCATGCTGCTTCTGCACATCTCCCTTTGTCCCATGTGTACAAATCATTAATATGAACAAAACATTATTTCATTCGTGTCATGAAGTGGATTTGATGGGTTAAAATGTTGAGTATGATGCACGAGTGGAAAGTGCTTTAATTTCACTCATGCTGTAAAAGTAAGAGACCAAAGTAGTGAGCAAATATACTCTGCTCTATAACATGTTAAACTATTAGCAATAAAAGCATGAGTGGTATAAGTGGAGTTTAACTGATGTAGAAATAGCTTCTGCCATATAATTTTTACACCATGTGGTTTCTCCATTTATATTTATCAGTTGAAAGTGATAAAGTAACTGTTCTTTTTTTAAAGCAGCAAAAAGTATTAATAAAGCTATTTCCCCTCAAAGCAAATCACACTGAAAAACAGTTTAATTTCTCTTTAGGTTTGTATGGCAAACAAGAAGTAACCCTGAAAAGAATAAAAACATCTATAACAGGAAGGACTTTTTATGCTAGAAGCATTCAACTTCACTAGGAGCTACCTGTTCAACAAGCAGCCTCAACTATTTAAAAGGAGGCTGTTTGATGTTTTGCATTTGCAATGAACCTATTAAAAAAAACCTCTTGTTCTTTACCTGGGCGAGAGAGAGATATTTAATTTCATTGCATGAATTGGCCCTGGAATGCGTGTTAGATTACTTAGAAGCAGGCAGTCACCTTGGGCCCAGTAAAACTGATTGAGGACATATCTAATTGTGGAGGAATTCCCCTGTTGGCAGAAAATGCCATAGTTATTCATTATGGGTTTCCTTGTACCTTCCTGTGAGACAGGATACTGGAGTAGGTGGGCCATTGGTCTTTTCCAATATAACAATTCCTGGGGGTCCTTGTGTAAACTAGGGTACTGTAAGTTTGAGGGCATGATGAGGAAGACCTCTACCTCTAACTGCTCCATTTGGATAAATTCAGTTGCCACTTGGTTTTTTGAGATGTTTTCTTGTTCATACCATTACTTAAAACAGAATTCTCTGAGCAAGTATAATGCTGACAGACCCCGGTCACCGGCGGGCAGGATTAAACTGGGGACCTCTGGAGCGTAAAGCATGAGCTTCTACCACATCAGCTAAAAGCCAACTGGCTGGTAGATAAGGCTGTAGAGCAAACTCATTAATGTCTCTCTCTAAGTGGTCTCGGTGCCACTAGATGGGACAGAACATCACACCCAGGAGGTGTGTGGGTTCCACAAGATCAGCAAAACATACTCAGGAACAAACTCATTTGGAAGAGTGGGGAAGACTGAGCACAGATGGACTATCTAGAACGGCAGTTCTCAACCTGTGGACCCCCAGGGGTCTATGAACTATGTCTAAGGGGTCTGCGAAAGTCTTAGACTGAAAACTGTCTGAACAGAATTCAACTGTATATTCAGACAAGCGATTTTTAGGGGTCTGCAAATGGAAAAAGGTTGAAAACCACTGATCTAGAACATGGCAGCCAACACTGGACAGCTTTTAATACGGTCATATATGGGGAAAAGTAGGGAACCTCCTTTAAATTAAATTGAAACGCATGGGATACATAACCTTTTTGAGCTAGTAGGTGGAAAGTTGACTATATAGGAAAAGGTAATGTCTTTACTGATTAGGACCATTGTCTGTATCTTTGATTCTGATCTTGCAGACACTTATGCATGTGCTTAGCTTGCACACAAGTAGTCCCATTAGCCTCACACTGCAGACTTTTTTTTTAATGCTCTTCTCATATGATCACATGGGAGTGGGACATGTATTCGTGTCAGTCATTAGCAAAGTAAATATACCTCACACATCTTCTGACCATTATTGTATAACGAAATTTTTCATTTGTTTTTCTAAACAAAGGCAGGTTGAGTTGGACTCATCAGAGCAGCTAGCTCAATTTTACCCTAATCCCTGTGATGTAAAAAACCTTTTCAGAGCTGTGTTTAGGACAGTGAAAGTAAACAACTCAAGCAAATCTCTTATGAAAGAGTATTTTCAGTTTCCTTTCTCTTCTCATGAATAGGCTAGCTGAAACAACACTATTGTTAAACATTGCATTCATCACCCACTGGGGCAATCGTAGCCTCTCCAGTACTGTGTGTTCTAGCATTTGCTCTCTCAGTTTTAAGAGCATAGCTTGATTGATTGCACCAATACAATTGGAAATGAAGTGAGTTTTTGCATCTTAGCGCACCAAACAAACAAGAGCATTGTGCTTTGATGTGGGTGCTCTTTGAGGGGAGGTAGTGATACTGTTTGTTTGCACCATTGGGCAAGTACCTTCCATACCTCTGCATTTTGTGTGGTCTCCCTCATGAAAGACCTCAGGGACCCCATTCAGTCACCAACAGCCTATTCTCCTAGTAATCACTGAACAAACACGCATTAGTTAACTGTAGCCACTGAGTCTTCAAGGTTTGGGGGTTTGTTTTAAACAACTTTTTAAAGAATTCTTGAACACAGGAATTGTCATATTGGATCTAATCCAAGATCCATTTAGCCCAGTGTTCTGTATGTGACAGTGGCTAGTACCAGGTGCATCAGAGGAAACCATGAGAACACCAGAGTAAGCAGATGGAATAATCTCTCCCACATTAGTTCTTATCATCTCTCATAGTTAGAAACTGGCTTAAACCCCGAAGCCATAAAGTTTAATATCCCTTCCAAAAATGTATAATTATTCATTATGACAACTCTGGATTTTCGTGGTTCACATATAAATGTCCAATTCCTTTTTTAATCTTGTTCAGTTCTTGACCCCAACAGCTTCCTATGGCAGCAAGTTCAGTCGTATTATTACATTTTAATTTGAGTGTCCCCTTGTTCTTGTGCTATGAGACAGGGAGAACAGAAGTTCTTGATCTACCTTCTCTATATCACTCATTATTTTATATACTTATATCTTGTCCCCTCTTCTGCATCTCCTTTCTAAAGTAAACTATCTCAATCTTTTCAGTCTCTCTTCATCTGAGCATTTGTTGCTCTTCTCAGAAACCCCTCTAGCTCTGCAATATCCTTTTAGAGTTGGGGTGACCAGTACTGCACACAGTATTCCTGATGAGGCCGCACCACTGATTTATAAGGACATTCTCTGTCCTGTCTTTCATGCATCCTAACATCTTGTTAGTCTTTAGGACTGCAACTGTACATTGAGCAGAAGTCTTTATTGAGCTGTTTACAGTAAGCCCAGGTTCCTTTCTTGACTTGAAACAGTTAATTTAGAACCCTGTAAGGTGTATAAGTAATTTAAATATTTCCCTCAAATGTTCATAACTTTGCATTTATCTATGCTGAATTTCTTTTGCAATTTTGTTGCCCGTTCACTTAGGTTCCTTAGGTGTCTCTGAAGTTCCTCAGAGTCCTCTCTGATCATAACTAACCACATTAACTTTGTCACCTGCAAATTTTGCTTTCCTATTCACCCTGTTTCCAGATAATTAATAAAGATATTAAACCACATGGGACCTAGTACAAAACCTTGAAGCACCCCACTGTGAACCTTTTGCCATAATGAAAATTGACCATTTTATCCTGTTCTTTGCTTTCCGGCTCCTAGCTAGTTTCTTATCCTTGAACATTCAAAATTCCTTCTATTATGTTAGATATAATTTGTATGTGTTTATCAGTACCATGAGACCTGATTCTTTAGAATTTGAAATTACTAGCCTATTCTCCCCTCCCTCTCTCATTCTTTGTGTTCATATTTCGATTAAATAATCAAAACCTCTAGGGTATGGCACCTGTGCTGCAAGTGGCATGTAGTGATTTAATAGAAGGGAAAATGTTCCCTCTCTTCATCCCAACGTCTTACTTAAAACATTATTTCATTCCACTTGGTAGCATTTAAACATGGGGCTTGTCCACATGGACACTTACTGCACAGCCAGGTAGGCTGTGAATGTACAGCACACTACCCTGCTGCTGTTTGCAACAGCATTGGGTCAAAGTGCACTACAGAATTTCTAGTGCATGGTAGCATCCTTCTCATGGTGACTTAGTGCACATCTGACTAGAGTGCTGTGACTTTACACCCCAGCTTGCCACACACTAACTGACCATGTAATGAGTCACAAAAGAGCGTGTGAAAGGAAAGTATCTGAGAGTAGCACAGGACTATTGAGGGAAAACAAGTCAGAAGAGGCAAGTCTGGAAGCACGTGTTGGGGTGCTAGCTCGTGGGTGATGGGCATATAGAGCTTTTAATCTCTCCACTGCTAGCTCAAATACAGCCTAAGTTGGTAATGATGAACGTTATCGCTTGCATCTGATGGCTGTTTGATTGTCTATTATATGGGAAATGAGTAGAGCAGGTCAAATATGGCAGTTAATTCCTGTGAAAATTTTAAAAGGAAACAAAAATTTTTGTTTCCTTTCAAATTTTTCACAGTATTTTTGTTAAAAAAAATGAATTTTTTCATTTTGATTCAGTTCAGAATATAAATTCTCATTCTGATTCACTTTTATTCCAATCAAAATTATAATATTTCACTTTTGGAAGTCCCCTCCTTTCCTCTCATTTCGTGACTAGAAAAGAGGAAAATAAGAAGAGGATAGAGGGACAACAAAATAATACAATTGTCAATTTGAATATCAACAAATGTTTTGTTTTGATAAAATACTGGAAAATTTTGAATAATAAAAAAAACTTGCAAAAAGTTCCATTTGAAAAGCCATTTGATGCCCAAAATAAAAATACACTTCCTGACAAATGTTTTGATCAGCTGTAGAAATGAATTGGGTGGTGAGCTTGCAAAGGCAATGGCCATAAGCAATGGGGCAAGGAAAAGCCCTGCTGAGGCTCCCTGCCCACATTGCAGGCCAAGCCTACCAAGGATGCACCCTCCTGCAAAGGGTCTTCTTCCAGGGCACCAGGCCTTCTTTCCAGCCCAAGCAGAGGAGAAGCTCCTGGCATTGGAGCCATCCTCTAGGAACAGCAGAGACTTTATTGAGGAACATCTGAAAGCAACAACACAAGTGGGACAGAAAGGCTCAGCCAGGGTTTCTTGCTCCCTTTTCCTGATCTTCATGATCCCTGGACACCTAAGATGTCAGCAGACAAATGTAAACAATTTATGTGAACAGGGGTGTATGGGGGAGTTTCTCTGTAAAATTTCCTGGGGAGGCTACACTCACTAGTGTGAAGGCTGTTTCCACAGTCTAGTCTATTGAATCTAGTACTGGACTTATTCTCCTGGAGAGACATCACGAGGTTCCAGTAGACTCTTGTCTACCACTTAAAGCCTGAGGACTGCTACTCAGAAGACTGTACCCCTGCTTAGATTTAAGTGGGTGGAGTCCCTGTGAAGGAGGCATTTATCTATCTGTCATACTTGTAACATGTCAGTCACCATAGCAACTAGGTGCTGATAATAAAATGGTTGAAGCTCAGTATTTGAAGGAAATGATGACTTGACTGAAATTCTATGGCTTGCTTCGTGTACTTCCTGCTGACTAATAACCAGAATGTCCTTGCAGCTCACAGCTATTTTGTGGACATGCTGGTGCTGGCATGTAAAGTCTAACAATATACCATGAGGGTTGGGCATGTGTGCACGCGCCCTGAGTTGTTTTTTCTCGGTCCTTGCAAGCATTATTTTTCATCTCCATTTATTCTTGCCGAACCCTGTTTTTTTGTTCTACATAATGTCATACATCAGTCTGTTGTAATTAGTAATAAATTACTTGCAGAAGGAACAAATATTTGACTTTGATTAGAATAAGTAAAAATAAATGCCACTTATGTTTCATGGCCTGAATAAATACATAATTGGATGACATAAGATGGTTGATTTAAATAACACTCAGTTTGTATTGTTCAATTCCTTAGCTGGAACGTGCAGAAATGACATGTTTAAAAATATATAATTTAAACACCTCCATTAAGGAGTGTGTAACTGTAGCACAAAGACAGGTAACATTTACTGTAGAACTTAAAAATCTATTTTCTTTAAAAAAAAAAAAAAATCCCCATTTCAGGAAATCTTTGCAGTACATATTGTGAGGTACGTTGTGCCCCTTAAAGAATCATCTTAAAGAAATGCACAGATGATTTGTGTTAATTTTCATGCTTTCATTGTGCAGTCTTTTATGAAAAAGGCCCATTTCACATTAATTGTGCATAAGAGCTTTCTCAGTACAATAATCATTTTACAGTGATTGCCATTAAAAAGCCAACATTATTTCAACAGTTACTATCCAGTGATATGAGAGAATGACATTGTTCCCCCACAGATAGAATAGGGAATTATTGTAGTATCTCTGATATCATGATGTGGAAGTAACTGTTGGCAAATTACTTTTAATGGAGTACATCCTTGTTTTCTCAGTTTTTCAGCAGTGCACAGAAATTGCCATCTTTTTACCCACCACAAAACCCGACCGCCTGGAGTATAGGCTGGAGGGATCCCTTTGCCAGTCTGACTGCCCTTGTTTGAGAGAGCAGGAATAAGAAGGACGCATGTTCTGTCTAATCTATCTATCTTGTCTGTTTTACAATAGGTCTTTATATTGTGCCTATCACCATAGTATCTAAGTGCAAATGGTTAGTGCAGCGTACCAACCAATAATATGACCACAACTTTTATTTAAAATAAATATTAAAATCCTAAGAATTTTTCTAAAACAAACAAACAGCAGTAAAAGGGCTTCTGGAAGTCAGTATAGTGCTTGGGTCTTTGGGAATGTTAGAAGCTGAAAATTAGGAGAGGCAGGTCAAGTCGCAAGGTCCTTTTAGTCCTAATCATGCTCCCACTGAAGTCAATAGCAATTTTCTCATTGACTTCAGTAAGGCAGGATCAGGCCCCTGATAGATTGGCTGACAGGTTCCCTTCCTCTGACGTCAGACATAGCATTTAAAACCTGGCTCGTGTACTTTTCTTTTCTTTTATTTTTATCCTGTAAATCCTATACACACCGGATGTTGTGACCCACACTTTCTGTCTCTTCATTTCCTTCACACACCTGTTGCTGTCAGTCACTAAGGAGCCTTACTCCTCTCCAATCCTTTCTTCAGCTGCTAGATGCTGCTGAGAAGGAGGATTTCACAGGGATACTTTTCTAATCCAGTAATTGGACAACTGGGTTAATCTCATCCAGAGGCTGGGATTTTAGTGTAGTATAGGGTAGGCTTTCTTGATACCAGTGTGTAACTGCTATTAATGTTAATGTAGTTATGTGCAGGAGTATTGAGAAGATAATGTATGACGCTTGGTTGTAACTGAGGAAACATACGCGTAATTGCATTGCATTTGTGACCGCAGTATTAACTGAGTTATTCTGATCTAACTTTTTTCATATCCCTTTAACTGTTCAGATTTGAAAGCTACTGTTTATTGCTGAATGGTACTCCACTTTTATCTATGTCAGAAATGAATCCTGGACAAGGACAAGTTCCGCTTTGCTTGTACCTAATGTGTGAATCAGTATTCATTTAAACCCCACCCACATGTAAGAATGCACCCATGAAAAACCGGTCTTTTTTAATTTATGAATCACACCCTGATTTGCAAGACTTACATATAGATCTACACCAGCATCCCTGTATTTACTGTATAGACATGCAGCTGGAAAATCTTCACAGGGGAAAAACAGTGACTCAGTTGCACTAGTGGGTTTGAGAAAATTTTATAGCAAAGGTACAGATTTTGACATGGAGCTGCCCATTAATTCTCCACTAGCAGAAACAAGAAGAGAAAGGAGCTTCTCATCTCTTTGTTGTTCCTGGGGTGCACCTCAGATAAACCAGGTACATATATGATAGAAAGCAAGCGTCTATTTTCCCTTCAATTATGTAGCTGGAACTAATGGAAATCCGAGACAGATTAGTGTATCCAAAAATGTTTTTCCCACAAAGGGTGAATGTTTGAAATAAAAAACAAAAGCATTTAATGTTTCTAGACTTTTTTTAAATATGAGATGAACATTTGGTTGTTACAGTATTTAACATACACTCTCGATCAAGAGAGAGAGGTTGGTAGTCTGGAATGGAAAACTTCTCTTGAACATATTACATTATGATTCATCTCATGGTTCTGAGAATCTGTCATTTTTTGATTTAACCCCCTCTTTCCCTCCCCCCCCCAAAAAACAAAACAAAAGGCACATTGTTCTTTTCATTATAGAGAACATTCCTGTGAAAGGTGTATATCATTTATTGGAAATCTTCCATGATTGAGATAATTGGTAGTTTGCAGGCTTCTTCTGAATTGAAGATATCATTAACAAGGGTTAGAAAATTGTAGTCTTCTACTCTTAAATCACTTAGACAATGAAGTTTGATTTGTTTTATATAACTTTCTTTTTTGCTGTTGCTACTGCTATAATATTTTGACTTGGAGGATTTTTCCTCCTTCTGCCATACCAGCAGATATCACTTCATATTAAAAGGAACTGTGAACTGACATGTTGAATCTTGTTTCTGCATCAATTAAGCCTGCCACAACGGAGATGTTAGTTTGCCAAGAATTACCGTGCATCCAGTCTAGCAGATGTGTTTTTGTGACTATCATAGATTGGCAAACCCAGCTTGAAATTTAGGCAACTCCTTTGTAGTCTATAGAGGAAGAAAAAGTGGATTATGACTAAAAGTTTACAAATACTCAAAAAAATAATTGTGAGAGACATTTGTTTTGTTAAATATTTTTGGGTAGATTCTCCTGCCTTAACTCCAATTGACATTGATGAGTTACACTTGTAGAAGGAGAATTAGGCCCTTTATGTGATTTATCACAGTGACACAGGTTTCAGTTGTACAAAGTGAAAAAATAATTCAATCCTTTTAAATTAAACAACTACAAATGTAGTTTGAAAGAAAGAGAGTTACCATTTTAATCTGTGCCGTGGTCATTGTGAAGATTATTTTTCCAAGGCATACACAGCCTTTTGGTTTAGGTGGTGGTGGTGTGCTGCATTTTCAGTGTATCAAACGAAAGCTACTGCAGGTTGTAGCTAATGAGAAATGTTCACCTGCAGGTTTACTGGCAATTGCCACCTGGCAGTCTGAGTTCGGTTTAGACAGTCATTCAATAACTTGTGTAGTAGCACAATAAACATCATCTTTCTCTTTCAGCACAGAGCTTCTAGCTCTGCCTCTGCAATAAAGGAATTAAATGCATTCTGGTTTTGTTCAGTGCTTTCAGCTACCACCTGTCCAGTTTTCATATGAACAATCAAGTGTTTTTTAGAATGTTGTATTTGGTGTCAAGAGCAAGACAACATTTGTCTGGATGTTTCTTGTTTAGCAATTTAGAAGAACTATCAAGCCTTTAAAGAGCTACTTATTTTGCCACTTTTGCTTTGCTTTTGGCTTATCTCTTCTAGAGCTTTAAAGGCATCTTGAATATCTAGGTTTTATGGTTTTCAAAGAGCTCTTTTAAAAAACTCATTCACCATTCTCCTCTTCAAAATAATAACAACTGAGGCAATACAAGTACAGGGTGATACTCTATTATTATTTTACAATTTATTTTAATAAAGGCTCATGTACATATTTAGATATGCAATAAAATAAAAATTAAAAGAGCCAGCCCAAAGCAGATTGATTTCTCCCCTCCAGACCACTTAACAAACCATTCGGTCAAAAATGAAAATGCCCTACCTTCTCCAAAGGCCACAGTCATCCCTTGCCTCTCTACCCTCCCCCTAAACCCTGGAAAATAGATGAGTCTTGTAATGTGCTCTTAAAATTCATGTATTCCATGCCAAATGTGGGGAGTGAATCCTTAAGTCAAGGACTAGACATGGAAAATACCTTGCCTTTTAAACTGGTATCTGATAGCTTGAGAGAGTCTTCTGCTTGCAGCTATGGCAGTGTCATGTAGGCACAGAGACAGTCTCTGAAATAGTCAAGTGACAGACCATTTTAGGTTTTTATAATCAAAACCAGCATCAAAATCTCCACCTGAAAACTAACAGGTCACCAGTGCAGGTTACTGATCTATGGTGTAATGTGCTGTTAGTGCAATACGCGTCAACAAGTGGGCTTCTATATTGCACATCAGCTTACTTGTCCAAATTGTCTTAAAGGGCAGCCCCATATATAGTGCCATGCAATCGCCCAATTTCAAGGTGACAAATGCTCCTTAGTTTGCAAAATAAAGGAAAATCACTTGCCTAAAAACTGATGGTAATAAGCAATCTTCCCACAACTGCCATCTGATCATCTAATAGAAGCTGAGGATACAAGAGGATACATATAGCAAACATGCTCCCACTCAGTCCGATAGGTTGAGGTAATGTCTGCCATATCTTCTGATTAGCTCACTCAAGCTATCAATATCACTTTGGTCTTGTCTGGATGAGCCTCAGCCAGCTTGTTCCCATCCAGGCTTCAGTCTCAACCATCCACTAGGTAAGGTGCTCAACTGCCCCAAGATGGAAACATAGAGCTGGATGTCAACAACGTAATGAAGTCACCATAATCCCATGTTTCCTCACTAATTTTCCTAAGAGCCCCATATAAACATTGAACAAGGGGGTGGCACAATGCTGGGCTCGAAAAAAGAGAGCTCTTTAGACATAAGATTAACCACTTAACACTATTCTTTGGGGGGGTCTCAAAAAGAAGGGAACATATGAATACAACATTGACCTCATCCATTCCTGCTAGGGTTCACTAGTGAGTTAACAACGTCCCATGATAAATAGTATCAAATGCCACTGATATAACTATCAGTATGGATGCTGATCTTCATCCATTGCCAGGAAGAAAACATTGGCTATCGTTACAGGTGTGGTTTGCTTACCATACCCAGGCCTGAACCCAGAATGACTAGAGGTAAGGCAACACTGAGGCATCTAGATATTGTGTGAAGTTTTGTTGCCATGTTCTTTGCAATCTTACCCAAAAAGAGACGATTGAAACAAGTTAATAATTGTCCATATTGCAAAGATCAAGATAGGGTTTCTTGAGCAAAGGATGTGCTGGTACCAGCCCTTCCCAAAGGACAGCAGCCACCATGTTTTCTTTGAAGGAGGGATAGATAGTCGCCATCACCAGCAAAGGTAGTCCTGCACTGCCAGGTTGCACCAGGCAGGAAGGATGTGGAACAGTTTTCCTCTCAGCCACCTGAACATCAAGGAAAGAGAACTTCCCATTTGTGCCTTTGACATAGTGCTGTGGTACTTCAGGTACAGACAGTTCCGGCCTACTCCAGCAGCTTGGATTAATCAGACTTTCCTTTGTCATTTGCACAGCCACAGAATAGGAGTTTAAAAAAAGCTTATGACACAGTTGGTTGGCTTCATCACGGGATTTCTGCTAATGTGTGATAGTTGTCTTCCCTCTTGTATTATCTACCACCAGCCACCTGAAAACCGTGGCAACCTGTGAAGACAAACGGGTGGAAGCAGCTGCCTTGGGACCACTGTATCGATAGTTGAAAAGAAAAGATCATTATAATGTTCTAGTAAATTATCAGACAAGCAGTCTGTCAGAGGGACAAAATTCGTTCCCCAAAAGCCCTCTAGAAGGGCTTGGGATAAAATAACCTTCAAGGGTGGACCATCTAAACAGGTCCAATTCCCCATATACACAAAATGGTAATCATTGGTCCATGATGTGAGTGTAATTTCCATTTCCCCATTCTCCAATTCCACCCTGAATGGTGGACCAAGAGTGTGGAAGAACATAGGCCCCAAAGAGAGACTTTCAAATGTATGGCTCCTTCAGGAGCTGGTGGGTGGGGAATGATCAGGGAGCCTAACGGAGGGTCTGACACCTTCTGGGATCCAAGCTTAGTTTCTCAGTGGAATCTGAGGTTGTGTGGCGTTTGGAGAGTACAGAGGTACCTCCATAAGGTGACACTCAAGAGTTCCCATCAGATTTTCCCCTAATGTTGAAGGTAAAGTCCCATATTATTTAATTGAGGGGAAGGGGGGCAATGACTTACCTGCACAATGACCCCAACTGGAAGGGCTTAGTTTCTGGAATCCAGTGATGTATTTATTTTCACTAAAGAGCTAGGGTCTATCTGCTAATATAACCAAAAAGATTATGTGTGACTGTCTGTCAGCCTAACAATTAAACAAACTTGTGCATGCAGGCAGTGATGGGAGATAGTATATATGCCCTGGTTTGTTTATTTTTAGGCTGGCAGATAGGGTGACCAGATGTCCCGATTTTATTGGGACAGTCCCGATTTTTGGGTCTTTATCTTATATAGGCTCCTATTACCCCCGACCTCCTGTCCCGATTTTTCACGTTTGCTGTCTAGTCACCCTACTGGCAGATCATTGCAGGGTTTGATCCCTGTTTTGTTGTTGTTGTTGTTTGTTGGTTTAGTTTTGGTTTGGTTTGGTTTTTGGTTGTTTGGAGCATAGATTGATTTGGTGGAAAATAAATACATCCAGAAGTTATAAGATTCAATATCCTATTACCAATTCCATGTTTTAAAATGTGTTTAATATTTTTTTAAAGGAACTGTAACCACACAAATAAATACATTTTAAGTTAATGGTCCAACAACCCACAAAAACTTGAGGGTTCAGAGGACTAGAAAACTGGAAGAACAGTCTGTGTTTGAACCACTTCACTGAGCTAAGGAATTGTAGCAATTTCAGTATTTAGCCTATATTGGTATTGTAACACATTTCAGACATTCAGAGAACTTTTACTTCACTTTCTCCTCCCTGTGCTGATTGGCTGTTTTCTCCAGCCCCCCCCCCCACCAACTTCATTCACCTGCCCTTCTTACCATCTTACCACCTTCTCCTCTGCCCTGTTCCCCTCCCCACTTCCCTTCCCTTTTCTTTCCATTGAGCTGATCCTCTCCTAACTACTCCCTTTCCCAAATTACGGAATTAATATGATGTTTGCTGCTATCATATTGTTCACTCTGCTTGTGTGCTATACGCATTCCCCCACACTCTGTCTGTCTTGTCTGTTTAGATTGTAAACTCTTCAGGGCAGGGAACATCTGGTACTCTGCATTTGTACAGTGCCTTGCACAATGGAGCCCTGTTCTTCATTGGCCCATAGGCACAGGCTAGGAATCTTGCCTTGTAAAGAATATCACAATAATTACTTTAATACTTATCCTAAAATAGGTTGAAACTACATTTCTATGTGTGGCTGAGGTTTGCAATTGTTAATATGAAACCATAGCTCTAGCTGCTTAATTACTTTTTTTATTAATATAAAGTAACAAAACCAGTTAATAGCCAGGAACATGCTGTACTTGGACCTTTGATAAGAATTTAATACAACAAAATACAGATCAAAATTTTCCAGTATTAGGTGCCTATAGGGAAACAACTATATCCATATTTAATCACTTAAATAAAAGAGGCAATTTTCAGGTTTTTTTAAAGTGTGTGTATTAGGATTTAAGCTTAGTATATACAGAGATTTGAAGAGAATGAGCTACCTGAGAAATAATTGCCTTTACTCTTTGAAACAGAGATTAATTTTAAATTTGGGATAGGATAAGGTGTGACTGATGGACTGCCAAAATTAGAACTAATTTGTTTTTTTATTATTATTATTTATTGTTGTTGTTATTTTTGTTGTTTTATGATTTGTATTGTAGCAATGCCTCCAGGTCTCAATCAGGAGTTGGGGGCCCATTGTGCTAGGCATTATAAACACACAAAGAATATCTAAATAATCCCCGCCCCAAATAATTTTCAGTCTGAGTACACTCTTAGTACAGTGAAACCTCTTTCTTGATCCAGATCCTTAAATCCCTACTCAATCCGTTCTTGGGCAAAATCCCCATTGACTTCAATGAGAACTTTGCCAAACTAAGGATTTTAGGATTTGCCCCATTCTGGAATTCTGTTTATGTAAGGTAGCATTAAAGTTCCTCATTGTTTCAGTGCACAGTAGTGTGCAAAAGACAAACATGGTTATACAAAACCTCTCTTTATGTGACCAAATCCTGATTCCTTTGAGGTCACTAGAAAACTGCCATGACTTCAGAGATCAGGATTTAACCCATAGTGAAATTATTCTGGCGAAAAATGTCACTAAAAGAAGGTTCTGATGTTTATCAATGAGGTCCTGAAGATGGAATATGTAGTAAATTGATAGTGATCTACTGATATTACAAAACTGGGAAGGGATGTCAGGATGAAGAAGAAGGGCAATAGAATTCAGAACGACTCAGGCAGAGAAAGAGGCAGGAAAGATAAGTGGCTTATGCAGTTCAGTGATGAGGAATATTGGTTACAGAGAGGGCCAGAAACAAGAAAAGAGAAACACTGCACTTACCATGGAGAGGCTGCAAGCCCTGGACAGAAGATAATTCTAGTTTCAGAAAAGTATGTAAAATAGTAATGAAAACAAGTTGATGGGACAACACAGGGCAACCGTAATGATCTATACTTAATCTCACCATGTTCTTTTACTAGAAGAAGAGGGGATCTCACAGAGGTATATGTAGTTTTGAAAGGGAATAAAGAGAAGTATTTCTCAAAATTGCCCTACTGAATATAAGAATAAGGGAGATACTAGGCTTGCATTGGGGAAGGATCAAGTTGTTATGTGGGAGACTATATTGCATCTAGTATGAAACCCACCCACTAGTGTAGTTGCAACAGAGGGCCTCCAATTCTGAGGAAACATAGTTCTGCTGCACAGGATAGGTAGCCGTGGAACTGTTTTCAGAGTGTTCCACACCTCTTGTATGTTGTGAAATTGGGCTCTGTACAGCTGCGCATGAAGATGTGGGGGGAGGGGGCCATGGTGACTTTCTCCTTTACTGTGTAGAGGAAATATTTTTTGATGATTATTCCAGGGTGAATCAAAAAAGTTTGTTTACAAAATGCATTTAACCCTAACTAAATGTGTGCTGATATTTTTTTTATCATAAATCATGCTTTATTGAAACCATCCAACACACATTAAATTTTTTATGAACTGTGCATTCAGATTATGTGAAGGAAGAGTTTGGTATAGTCCATTCTAAATTTACTGGATAATTACACCACCTTCTTCCAGGGTTTCTCTTTTCTTCTCCATTCTCTTTTTCTCAGTCTGTCTTGGCATTCATTTCAAATTAAGCCCAGATTGGTAATGACCAGATTTTGGTAGCACATGAAGGCTTCTTGTTGGCCTATATAAAATGAATTTAGTGGACTCAGTCTAGGTCTCATTGGATAGATGTCCATATCACAACCAGAGTTATCATACTATTAGTTTTAGCAGAGGGGCCGTGTATGAATGGCCTCTCACCCAGGGTTTGGTCTTTCCATGACCCAGCTGGGTACCTTAGAGAAGCCTACACTCCCGTGGCCAGTACTGTATTCACTCTGTGAATGAGCAGAGAGAGGGTTTGGTCTCCAGGTTTCTCAGTTCAGGACCTTTCAGAGAGGTGTGTGTGTCGAGGGAAATATTAATTTAAAAATCTGGAATATCACTCTTAGGAATTTAGAGAAATTTTTCCTCTCCAATTTCTGTTATGGCTTAGTAAACCAGTTCAGTTGGAATAAGAGCCAATCCAAAGTTTGCCCCAAACTCAGACTGGACCTATTTTAATGTTCAAAGAATGTGATTAATTAACTTCTGTTTGTTTTTGTTAATTTTTACTTTCATTTGCTTCCTGGTTTTGGAAGTAGAAGTTCTGAAATGCTGTGAGCTAATATATTCTGTTATATATCAGAGGGGTAGCCGTGTTAGTCTATATCCACAAAAACGAGGAGTCTGGTGGCACCTTAAAAACTAACAGATTTATTTTGGCATAAGCTTTTGTGGGTAAAAATCCCCACTTCTTCAGATGCATTATGTTATAGTATTTTCATCCTAGCCAAAGGGAGGAATACCAGAATTATTCTTGCAAATGAGTCTGGTCTTGAAAAATATCCAATTTAATTTCTAGACCAGAAAGACAAAGATAAGCTTTAGGTGAAAAAAATCCACATTTTTTCCTTCTGAATCCTGAACTAAACCTGTGAACCTGTTGAGGTTGAGCCACTGAAACTGTTATTCCTCAGTAGGCCTGTCAGGAGAACTGGGTCTTTCCATTTTCTATTATCTGTTGGCATTTCATTTGCTGCTGATCTAGCATTCAATAAAATGTTTGCTCACTTGGAGTCCTAAAGAGAAGATACTTTGAATCACAATTATCTGAAGTTGCAGGGACATATACATATTATGTATAAAAAGACACTTTAAATCACTTTTATCTGGAAAAGAAGAGGTATATTTCACTGTATTTATATGTCCTTCCAATTATAGGGATATATAGCTCTTCTTTTCCAGATAAAAGTGATTTAAAGTGTCTGCTTTTTGTACATAATATTTATATGTCCCTGCAATTTCCTTTTCAATCAGCCATTCTATCATACTTACAAAGAATTAAGGAAACTGATTTTCACCAAATTTGCAAGAACTGTGCAAGTGTCAGTTCACTTTAAAAGTATTATAGCTTCCCATCTGTTGTGAAATATATAATTACAAGAAAAACAGAGTGTCTTGGGAAGAGGCTAATTAGTAAACTGTATGCTTCATGTATACTACACTCTCTGCTGGGGTTGAATGCTTTTCTGCATAGACTTTTTTAGCTGCACTAACAACAATTACAGAGCAGTCAGATAAAAATAAATCTACATGATATGGATGATGGAATCAACTACTAAATTATTTAAGAAATAAATCAAAATGATGTCATGCCATCAGTCAGGGAGTTCTGTATTCCTCTCCCTACACTCATTGTATTTTATGCATTTCTAATGCATTTATAGCACTATAGAAATGTTAATAATAATACAGTATTATGCTGATGGAAGACCTTTAAAAAATTACATTGTTCACTGCAGTCTCTTGAATAACTAGTCTGCCATAGAATTTTGGGAGGGTGTAACAAAGCCCCCAGCAAAACTGCCTTTTAGTCAGGTAGGAGACGGAAAGGGAAAAGGAAATGACCACATGAAACTCCTTGGAAAAAGCATGTTGAAGACACACTAGAATGAGAAGCTAACGTTTTCTCCCTGCTCTTGAAGTTCTTACCTTTGCAGAACCTTCACAATCTCTCCTGTTACCTTTTACTATTCTCAACGCACCGCACTGCAGTCAAAAAACCCCTAACTGGAGACTGAACAGGACTATCTCTGGCATCTGTTAACACAACTTCTTAGCTGTGATTCCTTCATCCCACTAAGTGATGCAAGGCTTTCCTTCCCTCGCAGGAGCTTGGTGTGTTTCTGTGCTTGCAGTGCTCCATGGCCCTGGCAGAGCAAGAGACTAAGGCTGACATTTATTTAATATATGTTGCTGAACTTATCAATGAAATGCAAGTATCTCTATGCAAAAACAAAGCTACTTTTCTAAGCTCCTTTAAAAATACTAACGGGGAATTGCTGCCCCCCAAATCCAAATGTAGAAGCCCCTGAACTCCGCGGAACCAGCATGTCTCTGCTGAGCAGTGAGTCCACTCTAGTGGGTCTGAACTCCCTGAATAAAATGGAGCTGTGTTGTGTGGGAGCTCTCTGTGGGCGGCAGTTGGCTGGAGGAAGGAAGGGGTGCAAATCACAGGGTCGCTGCTGCTGCTCCGTGCTTTTGTGGCAGGATCTCTTCCACTGAATCCTTGTGGAATTCTCCTATGTTAGAGGTGTGCACAGGGGGCAGGATTTTGACCTGTCTGTTTTAGTCACATAGTACACAAATGAGGAAGCTGCCAGAGTTCACAAACCATCTTTTTATTTGGGTAATAAAGGCACATATTAAAAGGTTAAGAAATGCTGAGATTATAAATGTTTAGGGTTTGTATAACATTATTAAATACTTCACTAATTATCTGAAAGAATGTCTGTCTGCTCTGGTGTTGCAATAACTAAATAACAACAAATTTTATTTGTGACCTCAGAAATATTTTCATCTTTCTAATAAAACTGAAATAAAGTAGGAAAGTAGTAGGCAAAATGAACTGTTCAAGAATTTTACCATATTAGGCTAACTTCACAGGCCATGATTCTACCTGGAGTGAGTGGTCTTTATTGTACTAAAAACATAAAGACAGGAAATCATACTTATTGTAGGAAACAAACTTTAGAAAATGTTTACTCTTTATTGTTTACTTCATTGCAAGCTAGGGAAGCACAGCAGCATAACCCTGAATTAAACCAAACTGCATGAAAATCTGTATGTGTGTGAGAGATATATACACACACACATCTCTAGCACAGAAGTTGAGCTGTCTGTCTAGTGAGCATCAGTGTAACAAATGTTTTTTCTTTATATTTACAGCTTCCATTGTTCTTGAAGCTAATTGGATTTTAATCCATACACTTTCCTTAATGAGCCAGATTTTGCTCTAATTTACAACCCATGCAAATCCAAAACAACGAGGTATTTATATGGGGTATAAATCACAAGGAATTTGACAGGGAATCATTTGAGGATTTTAATAGCTTTTGTGTGTCACTTAAAAGTGGTAACTAACTTTACACAATCTTTCTAGTGTTCAGTATGTAGAAAGAGCCACATATATTGCAGCTATTAATATAAGTTTTGTTGGCTGCGAGGTCAATGGAATTAGTATTAATGTTCTTTCAGCTGATAAATCTCAATATGATATCCTTCTCTGAAATAATAGCACAAACAGAACAGATTCTTAGCAGCGGATGGTGTCTGCCTGCTTTTATCTACAAAGCTAACATTAGTAAAGTGAAAGGATGATACGCCTCCTGAGAATTATGGAATTCTGCACGGGTGGGAAAAGGGCTTCCATATGCGGCCAATTGTAACTGCAAGGTTTCTTCAGATAGGAGAGAGTTTTGTCTCAGCTTTTCACCTAGGATCAGTAGGAAACCTGTAAGGTGTGAGCAGCGCTGTTGAGATGATATTTCAGAGCCCTGTACAAACAATCCTGTGTGTGATGAGCATTGGGGGCCTGATACTGGCCCACTGCTGTAGCAATGACAATAAGGTATAAAGCTGCTTTGATGAGGCAGTAGGAATTACCCCGTGAGGGAGAATTTCCATGTGATATAGAGCCAGTATAGCCAACTCGACACCTTTTCCTCCTGGCTCTCCCACCAGCATAGGGAGTGTATTGGAGTATGCCCAGCGAGAGAGGGATTCTGGCTGGAATGCTACTGTGCTCCAGCAATCCCTGGACTGTCTCTTAGGGTCTGTTACTAGCTAATATAAGTTACAGCAACCCCCAGGCTGATCTGACGTGTGACAGAGGCTAGACTGATCCCCAGCAGAAGAGTGCATTAGGGAGCAAAGAGATGCTCCTTCCCCACTCAGGTCTTGTGCTGAATGCAGTTTGGCCAGACCTGTGGATTGTGCCCTGTAAGTGTTGTCATTCCCATTTTACATACTGGAAAGCTGAGGCACAGAGGTTAAACTTTTAAGCCATGATGGTGACAATGACTATATAAAAATCTTGGAACAGTAGTTCTGAAAATACCTTGCAGGGTTTCAACTAGGAACAGGCAAAACCAGGAGCTGTTTTACTTTTAAAAAACAAAAGTGGAATGGCTGAGATCTGGGTCCCCCTTATCTGAAGCACCAGAGGCTTTTTAGTTTGTTTGTCATTTTGGGGGTGGAGGTGGAATTGGATTCATGACCTCTGTTTTGGCCTCCACTTCCTACACACACTTCTTATTTGAAATGATTGTTCCTTCCTTTCTCCATTTGTGGAGATGTTGCCACAGGTGCATGACGTACTCCTGGTCCATGACTTTGGGAAATGGTTTTCTTGATTTGAACAGTGTTTTCCAAGTTCACTGAACTGTCCTGTGTTTTAATGATCTTAAGTAGTTAGCCTGATGTAGCTAAGTGTGTATATGTGCTGCAGTGTGGGATCTCTCACATCTGAGATAGCTTAAGAAGATGGAACTCAGTACTTTCGGACAACTGTATTTTTGTTGGTGGGAGGAGGGAAAATCACAGAATGAAGCACGAAATTGATTTTATGTCATGGTTGGTATCACAGGGTAAAGAATGGTGTGGGGGAAGCATAAAATAAAGCTTGTAATTATTTTCAAGCATCTCTTCAGAATTCACAGCACTTTGATTTTCCCACTGTCGTGGGATGACAGAGTAATTTTAGACAATTGAAGCTTTGGCTAAACAAAGGGAATTTTCAGTGTAGTTTAATCAGTGTTTATTCGCATGTTTTTCTTTTATGAGAAGAGTTTTGCTGAACTATAATCTTCCTGTTGCCCTATCTTTGTCTTTCTTTATTGATGGGGCGTAGCACTAGAAAAATTTATCTGCATTGCTTCCCTCTCCCCCCCCAGTCAAACTAGTTTAGAAAAATAATTTGTTGTTCTTATTCAGTCTGTTCTACTTTGTGCTTTTATATTTTGCAATATGTATGTCTGCCTGCTTCTCTTTCAGACACATTTTTACTTTCTTATACACAACCTCTTAGGAATGGGACTCCCTGCTTGGATTAATTTGTGGGTACTGTCACGCTGTCTAAAGTGGCCCAGGACCATGAGTGCCAAACTCGGAGCAAACTGTCAAAGAGCAGGACAGAAACCCCCAGTAACATCTAAAGCACTATAACAGTCTTACCATGGAGTCATACACACTCTCCATGGGCATTCCAGTCTATCTTGCCACCCAGGCAAGCTGTACTCTGTGATGATGGTCACTTTACACCAAAAATCACAATATTCAGCTTACTCCAGTTCCCAAAGGACCAGTCACTTACCCCAGATCTCAAACCAAAGACGCCTGTAGTTAGTTTATTACAGGATTGGCTTAAGATTTATTAACTTTTAGAAAAGAAATAAGAAACTTATTTACAAGGTTAAAACAGGAAACATATACACACACACAAATAAGTTACAGTCTCAAATTTAAAAAGGTAACATAAACTTCTATAATAAGCAGAAGTATGTCCTTTAGAGCTGACCCATGCCAAGCAGCATGGGGATTTCTTGCTTATGTTTAGGAATCTTTGCCTCTCAGAGTCCAGCACAAAGAGACCAAATTTCTCCTTGTCATGGATTTTTATCACCCCTTACCCTAGAATCCAAGCTGATGGGATGAGTTCATGCACAAGCCTCCTTTTCCTGGAGAGGATGATTGAAGACTAACACGGCTGCTACTCTGAAAACAATCTCTCTGTGCTTTGATGCTAAACAATGCCTCATTTGCCTTCAATGGGCCATCTTGAGTGCAGGACAGAGGCTTTACCTTAGTTAATGCTTCTTTTCCTGTTTGGAGAGTTACATGATTACAGAGGTTTATGATGCAAACACTCAATATGACTTTATACCATGGGATACAAACATTGTAAGTAGGATTAAATATATGCAGCATTTACAAGCATTATGAAAAGTCTAAACACTAATCGCTGTTTTAACTATACTAACCCCCCACGTAAGGTAGACAGATTTCCAGCTATGCACTTGTCAGTGTTCAGTGACGCCCTGGGCCTTGGCGTGAGCTGGCACCGGGTCTGCCAGCATCACAGGTGTGTCTATACTATAGCCTAAGGTGTAATTTTCAGCTCAGGTAGACTTACCCACTTTACCTTTGATCAAGCTAGCATGCTAAAAATAGCAGGACAGCATCACAGGCTAGCTGCCTGACCCTCTAGGTATGTACTCGCATGCCTAGCCTGTACTGCCACCTGCACAGCTGTACCCAGGCTACTATCTTTAGCATGCTAGCTTGATCAAAGTTAGAGTGGGTATGTCTACCCAAGATGGAAATTGCACCCCGGGCTGCTGTGTACACTCTCCTGCTCCAATCCCTCCTCAAGATCTACTTCAGCCATGGGGCCCTCATGAACTAATAGTGGCCAGTTGGAGATAGTTGCCATCTATTTGGAAAACAAAAACAAAAACAGAAACCTTTCGTTGTATGATTTATCCCTCTTCTTCATCTTTCATTAGTTGCTTTTCTTCAACAATGAGCTATTTGGGGCAGGGACTGTCTTACTATTTGTTTGGCCAGCACGTAACAAATTGTGGAATGTAGCTGTAATATAAATTAATTACAATTGTAATAATTTCTCATATGGGTCGAGGCCCCCCCCCACCAACCTACGTGTACTCCAGGGTTACATTAGGTCTACAGAAACTGAGCTGAGAATGCCAAACTCTTACTAGTTCCAATGACCCAAGTCATATTTCTGTCCTGTGTAATAGACAAAATACTGAAGCACCAGCCAGTCTCTTTAGATAAATTATAGATTTAGAAAAAGCAGCCCTCAGTCAGACTACTAATAGAAGGTGTAAACCACTATGGTATGACATGTTTCTTTTATATAGTAACAGCATTGCAACAGTAGTTCAAAATCAAGTAGGACAAGGAAACAAAATATGGCTTGGTTAGTTCAAACAGGAGGATATGTAAAACTTCACACAGGACGTAGAATTAAGTGGTAGCTGGGAAGTCTGCCAAGAAGATCTAAGGTTTCAGTTCCACAGTGCCTTTAGTTACATGCTACTTTTCTTCAGAGAGAAAATACCATTTCTCTCCTACAGCATTTCCTTCAAGGGCTTCTCCTGTGGCTGTTTATTAATAAACAGCTGTTTGCAATGAAAGGCAATCGTAATCATGGTTTCCGGTAGATGTGTTGGTGTTTACTGAAGACTGTTTACACTTATATTTGTTTTAATAGGATCCAGGTAAGGATATATACATATGTGAAACTACAGGTATGAATTATACCATTCAAAAGGTGGCATATTAATGAATGGACATACATTTTTCATAGGTGGCTTAGGTCAAGACAAACTTACAAACTCAGTTACATATTGAATATTGTATGTTTAGAAATTCTTATAGTAAAATTCTTCCTTTAAGAGTCCTGAATGCATGTAATAGTGTAAAAGTTTTAATATATAATCAACCTTTATAATAAACTCATTTATTAAGATCTCCTTATGTAACAGACATATGATGTCATTAAATGTAATAAACTTATTACATTGATATTTAACTACAACAATAAGTATCATTATTAAATTTGTCTTGTTAGAATTACGCTCCAGGAAATGGGTTTATTACAGAATCTTACCTCTTACAAAAATGAAAGAGCATTGCGGGGATGTGGGGGTTTTAGAGGACATGAATGGAAATTTATATGCTAGTGATTGCTGACTACCAGAATGACCCCTAGGGCCATAGACAGCTAGGTATAAAGTAGAGCAATTCTGAGGCTACTTTGCTTTACTCCAGGGACTAGCCCACCATGAAAGATGATCCCAGGGTTGGGGGAGAGGCTACAAAAAGGACATAAGGAAACCTTTAATTTTGCCACCCCAATCTTGCACCATCCACAACTCAGGAAGGTCAGAAAATCTGGCACTCTCTGTTCAAAACCTCAGCTATACTGTGTTTCTTTTCTCCTCACAAACATTGTTCTAACTAGTTCTCCTCTACAAAAAAAATTGCAATCCCATGCCATCCCTTCCCATCATATAAGCTGCCTTTTGTATTAGGTATTGAGTGTGCTTGGTCACCTGGTTCTGTGAATTGGGCAAGTGGGTTTTTTATAATAGCTGATTTGCAATATAAAGGAAAGCCTGCTTGAATTCAGCAGCCTCCTCTCCTAAACATGAGACTCCTGGTGTAAGTGAATAGAAGGGAGTATTTAAAAAGCGTAATTTAAATTTACTTCCAGTGCCCTCACTCAGTATGTAAGTCACACTAACTTAGACTCTCACCCACTTACTAACATGTAACCCTCTTACATATTACCTGTAAAGTTGGCCTACTGAGACTAAGTTGCTGTAACTTAAATGTTAAGGGCTGGAAGAGAGGAGCGTAGTAGGAGGGGGTATGTTAAAGATGGCCATCCTATTACACATTTTTTATCATACATAGTTGCTGCTGCACTTTAAGGGACACTGTTAACTAAGAATTATACTTCTTTCTGAAAGGGTATGCTTAGTGTTACAACTACGTGTGAGATTATCAAACTAAAAGAGATTAGAGAAAAATATTTTTCTACTTTTTCCATTTATTTACTTTCTGCGTTTATATCTTCACTGTTTCCCTTGTGCAGTTAGTTCCTCTTTTATTTGTGTGGGTCTTTCATACAGCAGTAAGGATAGAAAATTCTTTTTCTTTACATAGGAAATATGATCATAAAACCAAAGAAACTGGCAGGGCAACCCAGGGGTAGGTGTTATACCTAAAACTACTTTTCTCACATTTTACTGAAATCTCTGTCAGAAGAGAGAGGGTTCAATCCTGACTTAGATTAAGAGTGCCTGTATAGAGATAACTGATAAGTAGGTCAATTTATAATAATTGGTTTGTACTAATTCATCAGTGTCGTTTTTAATGCTAAAGAGACTATATGAGTTGACAGTTATTTCTTATCTGATTTTAGAATGGAAATATGCGCCAGTAGGATTTCTCTTTTAAAGTCTCTCTCTCCTCACACTACTGCCAATTTATATTAAAGCCTGTTGAGCGAGGTGGTGCGTGCCTGTAATCCCAGCTATTTTTGAGCGTCTGAGGCTGGCAGATCGCTGGGGGGTTCTGGGCTGCGGTGCGCTATGCTAATCGGGTGTCCGGTACCACTGACAGCCTGGCCAACGGGTAAGCTGAAGGACTGGCTAGAACAACATGAATGATGTATTGTGATTGGTGCTCTCTCTCTGAGGGCTGATGGATCGATTGATCAAGGTGATATCAAAGCCTAAGAAATGTAAATAAAATACACCTTTAAAAAAGATCTTGGTGGGCAGAATATACCCAGTTGCTTTTATAGTGTGTCAGAGAAATTTGTGTCACCAGATAGGTGGATTTTCAGCACTTACTTTGTCCCTGCAAGTTTCTTTTAAAATAGAGCCATTATTTTGGTCACAGAAGGTCAAGCATCTCAGGAAACAAAATAACGGGCAAAAGACTGAACTATCCTCTCTCTTGTCCTTTATTATGTCTGAATTGTGTCTTCCTTTGAGATGCTTTATTTAATGTTCCACAAAGAAAACTGGTAGCTGGATAACTCTGTCAGTTGGGATGCCTAGCAATTCCTTTAAAAATCTTAGCTAAAGAGCATGAACAGTGAGTGTGTGTGTTGTGGCTTGCTTATTTGTGAGTGACTTTGTCTCAGATTCTGCTGATTTGCAGATCCAAAGATCAAGAAATGAGTGTGTTTGAATTGCAGTTGCACTTCTGTGAGCAAGTTTCGCACTGGTTTATATTACTGCCAAAGGGGTTGCTCAGAGGTCAGTGGGGAGTAAGCATAGGATTTGGCTCTTGAAGACTAAAAACATTGTGTCAAACCTTAAGTAAGATAAAATATGTTAGACTGACAATAGGCTGATATATGGTTCAACTTTAGTTGAAACATATCTTCTATGCTTTTAGCAGCATGTAATCATATACAGAAGTTGACTGGTGGGATTCAGCTATGTCTGCACAATAAAAGTAGCAATCTATGTACAGGAATGTTGGTATTCAAGGGTGCATAAAAAGCTGCACATGGTTTCCTTGAGATCCAACTTGAAAACAGATTAGGTAGCTTGGTGTCCTTATTATGCTTTTTTGTTTTCCCTTTTTGGTTATCTTGAACTGATGCCCTCTCACATAAGAACGGCCATTCTGGGTCAGACCAACTGTCCATCTAGCCCAGTATCTTCTCTTCCGACAGTGGCTGGTGCCAGATGCTTCAGAGGGAATGAACAGAACAGGGCAATTTATCAAGTGGTCCATCCCCTGCCATCTAGTCCCAGCTTCAGAGGATTAGGGACACCCAGAGCATGGGGTTGCATCCCTGGCCATCTTTGCTAATAGCCAGTGATGGACCTATCCTCCATGAATTTATCTAAATCTCTTTTGAACCCAGTTATACTTTTCAGATAGTCATTCTGCAAAGCAACTCGCCTTTGCTAGGGCTGTTTTATAAGAGATACTTTGATAAGGTTCACAGAAGAGGTCCAAAAGAACAGTGTGAACGAAAAAGAACTTTTATGTAATTTTGTAAAATGAAAAGAATTAACTCCCATATCAGGTCTTGGAAAATCCCAGCAGCTCTGTAGATTAGCTCTTGCATCACTGTAGATGTAGCTTTTTAATAGTGCATTTAATGCAGTAACCACCCATTTATATAGCATCTCATTTCCAGGACTTTATCACTGGGGTCAGTATTGCTTGGACCTCATCGCTGGAAGAAACAGCAGAAAATCCTTATGGCCATTGTGTCAGATTAAAAAAAAAAGGGGGGGGGATAACTGTTTCATACCTACCCCCCATTAACATCATGGCCAGAGGAATTTTGCTTTCTGAAAATACCTTCCTCTCCTAACACCATTCTTGTTGTCCTTCCCTCAAGTTGCGAAACCTTTTGAAGCATTGGGAAACTGCTGCTTCCCTTCCCAGTCTGGCTGCAACTTTTAGCAGCACTCCTGTAAGTAACAGGGCTTCATTTAAATGAAAACACCCCTCGCACTATATAAACAATAACACTTACAGAGCTGATTTAAGTTCAGCCAATTCAGTTGCTTGAAGTGGGAACTATTTTAGATGGAAAGGGAGGGAGGGGGCTGCTGGAGAGGAAAAAATGTCTCATTTAAGCTGCTTCCTTCACTTATTCCAGGAACCAGCCTTCTCGGTCAGCCACAGTTTGTGGACCAAAGAATGGAGGGAAGAGAGGGTCTCCCAAAAAGAGACATTTAAATAATTAATCTATCAGTAAACATATTCAAAATAGTAGTGAGAAGTGTTTATAAATGTTTCCCCATTGTTTCCTCTTGTCTGCTCACTAGCAAATACTTTCCTTAATGGAAGAATGCAGTGGGTGAATTTAAAATGACATTTTACTGCACCATGGTCTTCCCTGCCCAATGGGAAATATCACAAACACAGAACTGACAAGTGTAACCACCGTCAATGGTAAATGTACAGCAAGTACTATTTAAAATGGAAATTTGTACCCTCAGATAAAATTAGTGATAGAAAGTGCTTTTAACAAATATATATAGCGAGCTCTTATTATAGTAGTAATAAGCCCACAGTAGAATCTGCATTATGTAGGTCATTGGTGCACTCAAGCAGTTGATGACCTTGTTGTCTTTGGCTTCATGCCCCACAATGCACCCAAGCTGTTGCCTTCAAATGCACACCTTGCTTAGTGCTCTGTTTGTAAACATGTACCCCCAGGAATTTGTGGCTGCTCATCCCATTTCTGAATGAGTGCCCTGCATGTTGTAAGGCTTAAGTATGGAGGCTGAAGGTCTGTTTCTCTTTCAAACACTTGGAACTATTTACAGTTGCTGCCCTGGCCCAGTGGTGACATCAGTAAGCCTGGCTACTGACATTCAAAGACAGTAACTTCAAGATGGGACCCAGAAGGCCACTCAGAAGCTGTGTTACACATCCACTCTGTCCTGCTGGCTGCTTCTGTTACAATCCTAATAGGCAAGTTATTAAACTGTACCCTGCACTTACAGTCTTCACTTCTGATCTGTAAAAGTGCTCAGCTGTATTGCAGGCCTCTGCCCCCACGTCCCAGGCGCACATGCTCCTGTTCTTCCTTCTTTGAAGTACTCGCCAGAACAGTTGTGAGCCATCCTGGAATGCGCCTTCATCAGGAAGGCCTCAGACACCAAAGCGAAGATTACATATTGCAGAAGCACACATGAAGATTATCTGATGTAGGTGGGAAGGTGTTGGGTTGGAACAGAGATCTGGATGGACTCAGTCTCATGATAGGCAACTTAGCCATCCCCCTGCTCTTCAAGAAGCTTATCCAGTGTGTTGCGGAAAGCTCTGATAGAGGACCATGAATGCTGCATTTGTCTGTCTGATCTATCTAAGCACCTATCCTGTGTTTATGGCTGATATATGATGGCTTGTGGTATGCTGAAGCACAAGAGTTATGTTATGGCAGACTTTGTTGCTTTCTGACCAAGCCATACATTTTGGGGTTTCATATAAAATCTATATTGCTTTCTACAGCATTAATGTTCTCATGCTACTGACCTTGGCCCAGTCCCCTTTTGCCTGACTTAAAGATGCCCCAAAGAGGCTGAAGAGGATCCCCCTTGCATAGGAAAGTCCACAGGAGATGGAAAGCCTATGTAACATGCTCTGAGTGACTTGCGCCTGGGCCCCATCTTTCCCCAGCATAGGGGAGGTTCTGGTGATCCTTGCCAACTTGGCTGCTCTAATTTTAACCCTGTGAGAGGGTGAGCTGGGCCTTTAAGAAGAGTGCCAGTCAAGGCACCAACCTGTGTTGTGTTTCTTTGCTCAGTATGAGACTTTATGGGGAAGGATCATATTACCGAGTGATTGACCAAGAGCCAGACAAGCTGGGGAATATTTCAGAGGCAGTTGCTCAGTTTTGGGGAGACTAGTGTCAAGGCACACTTGGGAAGAGGTGCTCTGTGATTGGGAAGGAAGCGGCCTGGGAATAGTTCCATGAGGGTTTAGGAGAGAGAACTGAGAGAACAAAGCCAGTAAGCTGAGACTCTTGTGTGGTCCCTGGTACAAGGGCAGAAGAAAGCATGTACACTGAGGGGGAAAGCACTGTGAAGTCCTGGGGACAGACCAGAAGAACTGCTGAGCTTTGGGGATTGCTGAAAGACTGTTGTTGGACAAGAGGTTGTGTGTTTGAATGATAAGCCTTGTGTGGGTGTGTGCGATTGATACTAAGGGGAAAGTGAGGCATAGTCGTACACCCAGATGATGAAGAAATTGTAACTGTGCTCAGATACGACCTTGATGTGTGTGGTTTAAGTAACTATATAAAATGGAATGCAATGTGCCCCCATGACTGGGAGGGGAGCCAGAAGGGAAACTGTAACAATGCTGCCTTTATCTCTTCTTCTAGGTGTACCAAGTGGGGCACTGGCCCACTAAAGGATCAAGCCCTGGTGTTAAGAGCAAGTTGTTCTTACCAGGCCTTGGAGCATGTGGAAATGAGCATTGGAAGACTGTTAGAATGCTGTAAGAGGAAGACAGTGGTTATAGGAGAACCTGAAATGCAGGGCTCCAATATCCATTCAAAATGTTGCACTTAGTCATTGAGGTAAATCTGTTTGAGGGGAATGCAGATAAGCCTTTCACTTCCAAGTGATCACCTGACCCTTGAAATATTCATCAAGTAAGCAGAGCTACCTTTTCTCTGTACCAAAATTAGATACAGTGCCCTAAATATAAACCTAGTCTTCTCCTCCTCAGTGAGTTAGAACCAATGCCCTAGGAGTGTGTTGGATAGCTACAATACATGAGATAACTAATCCTGATCCTCACCGGGATCTCATGAGGGAGGGAGATAAGCGATGATCTGTGTTTCAAAGATGGAGGAACTGGGGCTAAGGGTGTGTCTACACTGCAAAAATAAATAAATGCAGCAGCGAGTCTTAGAACTGGGGACAACTGACTCAGGCTCACAGTACGAGGCTAACACTAGCAGTGTAGATGTTCTCACTAGGATCAGAGCCTGGGCTCTGAAACCTGGGGAGTGGGGAGGATCTCAGAGCCCAGGCTCCAGCCCAAGTAGGAACAGCTACATTGCTATTTTTAGCCCCATATCCATGATCTCAGTGAACCCAAGTGAGTTGACCAGGGCTGAGATTTGCTGCTGCGGGATTTTTTTTTTTCCCCCAGTGTAGATGTGGCCTAAGCGTTTAAGAGATTTGCCCAAGGCCACAAAGCAAGTCAGTGACAAATGCAGGAGACCTGACTCCCAGACCTCTTTCTACTACACCATGCCTCTTTCTCATTTACTTTTGTATATGCCTGGAGAGGATTCTAGACCACCTGAGGTTAACATCACTTTTCCTACTGGGTATCCTCTCTAAAGGATTTTCCTGCCATTTCCTCCCCTTCAGAAACTTTTCATCCCATGAACACCACTTCTAGGCCTGCTTTAGAGAGATCACTGCCTCTACTGGCCTGTCTGTCTAGCTGGCTGGCTCACAGAGTGAGAGATCAGGCCCAAAAATCAAACTGGGATGCTGCACCTGGTACAGCAGAGTGTTAGTTAAGGGGCCAGCCAGTAGGCCCTGTAATACTACTTTAAATCTTAAACAAAAGGATTATAATTACATTTAGGTAGAATTCAAATAATGTCTGAAAACCAAGTTCATGGTCTTGTATTTTAATATTCCACTTTCCTGGTGGAGGATGGATTGTGTGAGTCAGAAAAGATCTTGCTCATCTGCAAAAAGGCTTAGACCCAGCAAATAATGGCTTTAAGTACAGAAAATAATCAAACTGCTTTACGTTCAATTAAAGACATTCTCTTTTTAGAGACACTTTTGTATTTTTTTCCAAAACCAGTTATCAAAAATGAGGCTCCTTCATGCCTACACTGCAACTTAGCCTTTCATTTAAATTAATTTTTAAATAAGGAAACTTTCTATATGTTTAATGAGACTTATGAAGCTATTTTGCCTTGAGCTAAATAGCTGATTAGTAGGTCATGTTAGAACTGTTGGTTAGTGCTAATGAACATGTGTAACTTTTTTATGCTACAATTTATATGATCAAATAGCTATTAATTCAGCATGTAGATGTACAAAATTACAACAGCATTTTTAAAAACAAGTCAATGTATTTTTATTAGGGATGTCAAGCGATTAAGAAAATGAATCGTGATTAATCGCACTGTTAAAGAATAATAGAATACCATTTATTTAAATATTTCTGGATGTTTTCTATATTTTCAAATCTATTGATTTCAATTACCATACAGAATACAAAGTGTATAGTGCTCACTTTATATTATTATTTTTATTACAAGTATTTGCCCAATAAAAAACAAAAGAAATAGTATTTTTCAATTCACATAAGAAAGTACTGTAGTGCAATCGCTTTATCATGAAAGTTGAACTTACAAATGTAGAATTATGTACCAAAAAACCCAACTGCACTCAAAAATAAAACAATGTAAAATTTTAGAGCCTACAAGTCCACTCAGTCCTACTTCTTGTTCAGCCAGTCGCTAAAAGAAACAACAAAGAGTCCTGTGGCATCTTATAGACTAACAGACGTATTGGAGCATGAGCTTTCGTGGGTGAATACCCACTTTGTCAGATGCATGTTTGTTACATTTTCAGGAGATAATGCTGCCTGCTTCTTGTTTACAGTGTCACCTGAAAGTGACACAAGGTGTTTGCATGGCACTGTTGTAGTTGGTGTTGCAAGATATTTATGTGCCAGATGCACTAAAATTTCATATGTCTCTTCATGCTTCAACCACCCTTCCAGAGGACATGCGTCTGTAACCTTTGGGTGGGCTAGAGTTCACCTCATTGCCCTTCTGCAGTGCCAAAAAAACCTAACTTCCATAGAAAAGTAGCTGAGACCCAGAGTTCAGTCTCTAAGGATTTTCAGCAAGGATTGCACAGGGTCAACCTCCCCACATTCAAGTCCCCCAAGTACGGTGACCACATAGCAACTGTGAAAAAACAGGACAGGGAGTGGGGAGTAATAGGCGCCTATATAAGAAAAAGTCCCCAAAAACGGGACTGTCCCTATAAAAATGGGACATCTGGTCATCCTACCCAAAAGGAACTAAAGAAATTTAATTAAATAACTTTATAAAATCTTATGATAAAGTAACAAATAATCTAGTTGTTACAGCATAACATGGCTATTTTATAATCCACGGACATTATCTTCACAGTTATACATAAACATAAAAGAAAAATTAAAATCTGAATAGTTCAGTCCCCACAGAAACACAGTGAGAAGAAACTGAGTTCCTAAAAGCTTAGGTTGCGTTCACCTAAGTCTCAGTTAGTCTTTAATCACCAAATCTATACAGTCTGCTGAGTCTAAAACATCTTCCCTCCGCTTGCTTCTAGGAATCTTCAGTTGGAATCCATGCAGACTCTTCCTCTGCTGAAATCACTGCTAGCCAGTCAGCTAACTGATTAACCAATCACTCAGTTAAGTCACAAGTGTATAGATTGAAGAAAACAAAAAACTGAGAACAAAAGAAATATAAATGACTCTTTCCCCATTACTACATTTAAAGAAAAGTTGGTGAATCATACTAGTTGAGACAATTTAACTAGAACAGTTTGGAAAAAAAACAACAACAAAAACACACCACCACATTCAAAGCATACAATTAACATAGAAGAAATTATTTTTCCCTCCCAATTTCCCCTTGCTATAATTAGAATTGCCCATGCTTCCCTGTTAGAGAGTTAACAATATCACTAACCTGCTGCAAAATGCTTCAGAGTTAGGGACAACAGCCTGCTCAGCTCGTGGGCTCAGCTTCTCACAACTCACGCAGGGCACATGGCCCTTAGTAAAGCAGCTGCCCTGACAACTTGCCCTCATGGAGTCTGACCCCAGCAACAAGGAACCTATTGGAGCAGACCCAAAACTACCACACCCAATTCCAGAAGTTTCTGGATGGGGAGTGTTAAAACTGCCTAGCAACAATGATCCCAGACACAACTCACTCCTACCTCCCCCAGTGGGTCTCTTAAAGAGATATCTCCCTATTAGGCATATGGGTTACCCATCCATGCTGATGACAGGTTCTGCTCGATAACGATCCAAAGCAGTGTGGACTGATGCATGTTCATTTTCATCATCTGAGTCAGATGCCACCAGCAGAAAGTTGATTTTCTTTTTTGGTGGTTCAGGTTCTGTAGTTTCCGCATCAGAGTGTTGCTCTTTTAAGACTTCTGAAAGCATGCACCACACCTCATCCCTCTCAGATTTTGGAAGGCACTTCAGATTCTTAAACCTTGGGTCGAGTGCTGTAACTATCTTTAGAAATCTCACATTGGTACCTTCTTTGCATTTTATCAAATCTGCAGTGAAAGTGTGCTTAAAATGAACATGTGCTGGGTCATCATCTGAGATTGGCATAACATGAAATATATGGCAGAATGCAGGTAAAATAGAGCAGGAGACATACAGTTCTCCCCCAAGGAGCACAGTCACAAATTTTAATTAAGCATTTTTTTTTAACGAGCGTCATCAGCATGGAAGCATGTCCTCTGGAATGGTGGCCAAAGCATGAAGGAGCATACGAATGCTTAGCATATCTAGCACGTAAATACCTTGCAATGCTGGCTACAAAAGGGCCATGCAAACGCCTGTTCTCACTTTCCAGTGACATTGTAAATAAGAAGCAGGCAGCATTATGTCCCGTAAATGTAAACAAACTTGTTTGTCTTAGCGATTGGCTGAACAAGAAGTAGGACTGAGTGGACTTGTAGGCTCTAAAGTTTTACATTGTTTTGTTTTTGAGTGCAGTTATGTAACAAAAAAATTTACATATGTAAATTACACTTTCACAATAAAGTACTTGTATGAGGTGAAGTGAAAAATACTATTTTTGTTTTTACAGTGCAAATATTTGTAATAAAAATATAAAGTGAGCACTGTACACTTTGTATTCTGTGTTGTAATTGAAATCAATAGATTTGAAAATGTAGAAAACATCCAGAAATATTTAAAGAAATGGTATTCTATTATTCTTTAACAGTGCGATTAATCACAATTCATTTTCTTAATCGCTTGACATCCCTGATGTAGAAAAACATCCAAAAATATTTATTTCAATTGGTATTCTATTGTTTAACAGTGCAATTAAAAGTGTGATTAATCGTGATTATTTTTTTTATCACAATTAATATTTGAGTTAATTGTGTGAGTTAACTGCGATTAATCGACAGCCCTAGTTTTTATGTCAATATTTAATCAAAATGATATGTAGCCCTGGACACATTTTAAGTGGAAACTACCACTGCCATACCAAAATTTAACCTACTCTAAAGTATTATATCTTAAACTGCTCCAAGGCTTGTTAAGCTCATGGAAAGACCGCTCTGGACTATAGTGGGCTTTGGATCACGCCTATAGTTCCTTCTTTCTTGAAAGATCCCATGGGACAAAGATGCACAGAAATCACTTCATCCACCAGAGAAAAGCATTCACTGGGTTGGAACATTGTAGCTGTTCAAAATTTCACAGCAACGCTTTACAACATTTAGGGGAGGAGTTAAGAATACCATATACAAATGAAACTGTAGGGGGAATTTAGATAGAATATAATTATTTGTGTTTCAATTTGGCCAAGACACCACCTTGTGAAAAGTGCCATAGGCTCTTTAGTAGCCACAAACGGTTGTTACCTGGTTTTACACAGGGCTTGAAAAATCCCCTGAAGTGATGAGTAGGAAACTTTCTATGGCAAGTGTGGCATGAATTTCTGCAGAATTTGTCACTTTAAAAAAGTTTCTAACCCTTATGGTTACAAAGATAACTTTTCAAATGTAAGCGGAAACAGTGATATCTTCCTGAGTAAACAGACACACAGCTCCACTGCCAGGACTGCTCTTCATAGCTTGCCAAGTTGCAACAGTGTGAAATTAACAAAGTTGGTTAGTTTCACTATTGCATTCCAAAATTCTTCAAGCAGCAGTGAAACAGTTAGGAATCATTCGCCCTGTTGATACTTTAAAAAGTTCTAAACAGCAGCAGAAGCAAGCACTGAAGTTGTTCATGGAGGAAAGAGTATGGAAGACCTGTCCTCTCCAAGTCTCCTGACTGCTATAAGTAATAGGACGGAGAGACAAAGCTCCTCAGAGTTCTTCATGCCTATCAGGCACCTGTGAGTCAGAGGCTGAAACTAAGGAAGTGTCCAGGAAAATCACAGCATTCTCCTTCTTCCCAACAGCTTGGTGGGTGAGGTAGACTTCCAATCAGGGCACTGACCCAGACCTCACTGGTGGGGAGAAGAATGCCCTCTCACCTTGTCTGTTCTATCTACCTCTGTCCAATGGATTTAGTCTCCTTGCTAGTTGATGTCTGGTAGCATTTTCTAACTCTGGTTTATGTCCCATTTGAAGAGAGCACCTCAGGGAGAATAGGACATCCAAATGTCAGGGGCATTTGTTCCATACTGCTGAGAGGAAGGGTTCCACCTAGTGTGATAGCCAGTACCCCTTCCCAAAGAAACTCAAGAGTTGTTAACATCTGCTAAATTGTAATCGGGTGCAATCCTGCGTAGTTTGTAAAATCTGACTGGATCACTGGAGGTGTGTGGCTGCAGGCCATTAAAATTATCATCATTTTATTTAGGCTTCTTTCTGCATCCTTTGGTTGTCCAAAACCAGATCTGCAAATGAGATTAAAATTTGCATTACTGTGCTGTAGAAGCCTACAATGAGAAAACCAAGGTATCTGGCTTCTCTGTGACTGCAGACACATATATACTTCTGACACAAGTGTGAGTCACACTGCTGCTCTGCAGTGGTTCTCCAATAGTAGAATTTCCATGTTTCAGTCCTCTGCCTCCAAATGCCTCATAAGAGCAGAACAATCAGAATGTGTGGTGTGAAGAGCACAGATGTTTACAGACCTCCATGAACATGCCATAGATAAGTCTCATTCTGAAATTATAAACCCCTTTACAAATGTCAGAAATTTCTACAAATGTATTAGCAAACCAGTTCTGGTGTCAAGTGGGCCCAGTCATATTTTACATATGCAAAGTATTTTCAGGAGCACTTATTTTCCTCAGGAAATATTTTGTGCTATAAATTTGTATACATAAAAATAAACAAGAAGGGTCATTAACAAAATATGTTTAGGCATTTGCACTGAGTCCTCCAACTTTAGATGAACAAATTTGATTATAGTGTTTGGACATTTGGTATTTTTACTTTAAGCAATATGAAATAGTTATATATATGCAGAAATAAAAACCCTACAACACAGAGCTCAACCCTGTTACATCAAGGATCAAATGGATGCAGTCATTCTGCTTTTCAGAATAAATAAACTGTTCCAAATCCATTCTCCATTTCAGCTCTGATTCTCTGTGTGCACACAGACAAATGCATGCTCTGAGAAAGTTAAAAAAAATTAATACAACCCTGTGTGAAAAAATCCCTCCCACCCCCAGGAGGAAAATGTTAGGGCCATGAAGAAAACCACACCCTCAAAATTCTGAATGTAGAATTGCCTGAGCCATCTGTACCATTAGCATCTGCCATAACGCCTGAGATATTTGATTCTCCTTATCTTATCGTTAGCATTGGTCACCATTAAAAACTTGTAGGCAAGTAACTTATTTCAGTTTTTACAATACTTATTATAAGGAATACCCTGAATACTAATGGCATTATTATCCAATTAAGAAAGTAAAAATTGGAAAGCTTTCAAGGCTAACCATTGTATAAATATGGTTGCTAAGGGAGGAAGGCTGGCACAAGATTGGCAGTCATGAAATCTGGGTTCTGTTCCCAGCTCTAACTTATACTTCCTCTGTGATGATGGGCACTCTGGCCAAGATCCATTGGCTTATACCAGTTTAGGATCTAGCCCTCTGTGCCTTAGTTTCTCCATCTATCTTGGGAGACAAAACACATGAATATTTATAACACACTTTGAAATCCCTGGTTTGAAGGTGCAAAGCATCTTTGTTCAGACATAAAATCCAACCATTCAATTCTATCCTCAGATAAACCTAAGTAGTTCTCATTGAAGTAAATGGGAACTGTGCATCCATAACTGAAGGCAGAGGCCAGTATACAGTAGTGCTGTTCCACATCTGCATTACATTGTTAGCTGCAGTTCATGGGAGCTTAATGCTAGTCCTCAAAGCATTTTGATACATTTGACTCAGACTTTAAAAATTAAACATGAGGCAACAAGTCCAGTGACATGCTGTGTACCAAACTATAGTCATTACAAATCCCATACTGAGATCTCAGAAAAGAGAGACATAACAAAATATGGTTTATACATTTAGAGTGTAATCCTAGCTCCATTAAGGGTAATGGCAAAACTCCCACTAACTTCAATGGGGATGCGCTTTCTCCCTCAATGTAATTAGTACCATTTACAGTACTTACCTGTCAAGTAATGAGTACAGGATTCCATGTTTGGAACTTGTCACGGGGCTGATACACCCCGTCACCTCGTAGAGGCGGGGGAGAGGTGAGGCACAGCCCCACGGTTGAGTTGGAAGGGCTGCCCTGCATCTCAGGGCAGCACGTCTTCTTGACCTTAGTCCTTAATATGATCCTTGCTCTCAGGGCAGTGCGGCCTAGTGGCCAGAGTCAGTGATACTGCCCTTGCTCTCAGGGCAGTGTGGCCTAGCGACCAGAGTCCACAATACTGGGGAGTGGGGCCACCACTCGGGGTGGGTGGTGGCCAGGATAGGGGGACCCAGGCCCACCCTCTCCACTAGGTCCCAACCCAGGGCCCTATCGGTGGCGGGGTTGTTCACCAGGGCTCCAACCAAAACACGCCGAGCCTTGGTCCGGTTCTGTAACTGTTTCCTCACAAAACTTTCCTGGGTTATTTCCTACCCGAGTCTCTGGGGTTCTCCATCTCTGGGATTCTCTGGTCTCTCCCCTCTTGGCGACATCCCGTGCCGGGGTTTGTCTCCAACTGGCTGGCCTCCACGTCTTGGAATGCAGGCAGTCCTCCCTCAACACACCTAGCAACACACCTCCTTCCCCGCCAGTAGTCAGCCCAGACTGAGCTGCTCTGCTGGCTTTTATATCCTGCTTCCAGCTGGAGCATGCCCAGCAGAACCAGGGTGTGTGGCCTCCTCTGCTAAGAGAGAAGGGTTAACCCCTGCTGTACCAGTGTGGGGCTGATACAGCCCATCACAGAACTGTTGGTGCTGTGGCAAACTCCTGAGACAGTGCAGGTCATATCCAATCTGATGTCACTCTAGATAAGACTGTTCTCCTTTTGCTCCCCTTCCCCTGATACCCCTTCTGCTATGTTTGGAATGTGCCACAAGTCTCTATTCATGTATCTTTCTGTGTTCTGGTTTATATGGATTTTTTTTAATTCGGTGTTCTTTCATGTGATTTCACTTCCTTCACTTGTACAAGAGGAACATTGACAAATGTCATAAAGTAATTGCTTCCGTTAATAAGCATTCATTTTAGAGGTCTGTATTGTTTGTGGATCCAGAAGAACGGGAATAATTGATTTGCTATGTTTAATGTATATTAAGGGACATACTGTTTTCAATGCTGACGTGAATTTCATTAATGCTAGCTAACTGGAGTTGTATATACTAGTTAAGGGGAAATAGACACATTAATGTTCATAAGCTAAAGAATAATTATTATTACTGTATAGAGATTTAATTTAGCAGATATATTCCTTTCAAAATGCATTTCTATTCCATTTTTATGTATTGCAAATGGGAGTTCATTTAGTGTCCTTGGGACATAAAATAATATGAAAACCTGGATAAAACTGCAATATAGTTTTAAAAAGAAAAGGGCAGACTTTGCCTCAAGTGTTGTCATTTGAGAGCAGAATATTCTGTTCTACACAACACTCCATTACAGTGCATCTTCTCCCTTACTCCCCATTTTGTCTTAGTCCTATCTAAGGGTCTGATCCTGCAGGCACTTGTACATGTACTTACCTTTAAGCATGAGTAGCACTATTGGCCTTAGTGGGACTACTGCTTAAAAGTTAAGCACCTGTGTAAGTGTTGACAGGAGCAAGCCTAAATGGATTAACCAAGAGCTTGTCTTCACTACTGTGCTACATCAGCGCAACATAATTGACATAATCCCATCAACGTAATTACTCCACCTCAATGAGAGATGGAAGCTATGTCGGCGGGAGAGCATCTCCCATTGACATAGCACGGTGCAGACACCTCTTTAAATTGATGTAGCTTACGTCACTCAGGAGTGTGGTTTTTTCATACCCGTGAACAATGATAGTTTTGTTGACTTTAGCATTAGTGTAGACAAGTCCCAAGTGTGTTAAAGGGGGAGCAAGATTCATTATTAGACACTTGGATGCAATGGCTGTAGTATAGTTATGCTAGATGGCTATATGACCAAAGGTTGAAGAGGTGAGGAGAGTTGATAATTGGCATTGGTTATCTTCGTAAGCAATGCTCTTGTTTTTTAAATGTACCTGAACTTAGGGTAAAAGAACAGAGGTTTTTGTTGGTTTTCAGACTCTGAATTAAATAAAATGGACAATCAGAAGAGTCATGGTTATACAGTTATACATTTGATAAAAAGAAAATTAAGGCAAGCTGCAGTTCAAGGGGGGACATTAGGTAGTTATGTGATAAACATGAACATTCTGTCCCTGAGGTGCTCTTTCCTGCTCAGTGTTTCAATATCCATTGTATTTCAGACACAGAAAGCATAGACAATGAGTACTGTACTCCACATCAATTGCTTCTACCTGGAAGGTATTACGGGAATAGTGTCCATGCTGCAGGAAGAGTAGCCATAGCCCTGTTAGCCAATTACTGTATTGGTGTTCTGCCTCCTTGGTGTTCTAACAAGCAATGGTAAATGTTAGCTGCTGCTGGCCAAGACGAACTGAGCTGTTTCAGAGCTACAGTATGTATTTCTTGTTAGAATAAAAGAAAATGAGAAGTCTTGAAATAACACACTTGGTAATAATGAGGTGAGTCACCACCACATGATTAGTATCATAAGATTCTCTTTTATAATTATATTAGCATCTCTATGTTAAAGAGAAGAGTCGGGTAATTTTTTTTTTCTCTTTGAAGGAGAGACTTTCAAGTTTACTCATCAGATTTCTGGGAAAGCTGAAACACTAATTGCAGACAAAAGGAGACCATATAACCAAACTTTGGTCCATTCAGTTTTCAGTCTGGCATTCATACCCTGTAAACATTATTGTCTCTAATTGCTTGTCTTATTCTCTCTTGAATATCTTCACAGATTCACCTGCTGCTGCTGCTCGTAACAGCCCCTTCCACATCAATGATACCTGCATAAAGATATCTTACTTGTATTCCCTTAATACCAGCCCCTTTCTTTACTTCAGTTCATACTCTCTTAATTTTGACTCTATCATTTTTGTAACTTCCATTCCATTCTCTTCCATTCTTTATCACTCATCATATATACACCTTAATCATGTTCCTTCTTAATCTCCCCTTTTCTAATTCAAAATGGGCCCAACCCTTGAAATTCAAATGCAGAACTTAAACCACTCCAAATTTGGCAGTTGCTGAGACCCATTAAAGCAATAAGGCCCAGCAGTAAATTCAGATCTAGATATTAAAGCATTAAGTAATTCTCAGACCATGAAACCATTTCTTCTATTTCCCTGTGTATTCAGTCTCTTCTTAGATAATGTCCAACCTTTCCAGTTTTCTCATCAGCATAGTAGAGTGTACCTTTGTTTCTAAAATATATACAATTGTGGTTGATATTCATATAACAAGGAGATTTTAAAATTATTGAATCTTCTCTACCTTTCATCTACAAGGATCCAATTAGCCCTACAAAGCACTTTGGAGCAGGAACCATCTTTTACTGTGTGTTTACTCAGTGCCTATCACAGTCTCTGTATCTTGGGTACTTATATGGCCCCAGTTACCGTAGTACCTGAGCACCTCTCAATCTTTAATGTATTTAGCCTCACAACATCCCTGTGAGGTGGAAGTTATCCCTATTTTATAGGAGGAACTTAGGCACTGAGTCTAAGAGTCAGATTTTTAAAGGTATTTAGGCACTTTACCTCCACTGACGCAATACACATATCCAGTTCCAAACACCCAACAACCTTATGTAAAGCTGCCAAGTTTTGCACATCTCCATGCTCTGTTTAGGGTAGGTATATTGACCGTAAGCTGAAGTTTATGGTTACAGGCTAAATCGTTGCAAATAACCATATGTATGTTACATGGGTATGTATATTTTAATCTTTCTGAAACTGCAGAGGGAATTGTAAGTAGAAGAGATTGCAGCAAGTCTTCACTGAAGGTGTTTTCTTCATTTTTACTCCCTTTTCATATAAACTCTGACTACAGAAGCTTGTCCTCAGGCTTTTGTGCATTGGCCAGTCAGTTTTCACTGAAAGCAGCTAGATATGTAAGGGCCCTTGCAGTAATATTGTGTTCACATGAGCATAGCCACAAAGCCAGCTATTTGAAGGCTGTTGCTTTTTTTTTTTTTTTTTTTTTTTTTTTTTTTTTTTTTTTT
>NW_020664435.1:41673028-41702618 GCF_002925995.2 Terrapene triunguis
TTACAGTAGTGAACCTAGAACATTTAGTGTAGCACTTGGCAGTTGATGACAGTTTTGAAATGAATGTTTAAATGGAGTCATTGAACATGTCAAACTGTCCCATAAAACAAAAATAAAGCGTTTGAGCAATGAGTCCTACATTTTATAAACATGGCTTCAATAAATGATTCTTCATGGATTATTGGAACACCATTGAACAGCTGCTCATATACACAATCTTACTTCCTTCCTGGCCTGTGCCCAGGGGGATCTTTTTAAAGTGCGTGTGACAGGATGTCAAGTTCCAGATCCCTGCATGGAGAAACTGCTGTTCTGCTGACTTATCCAGCACCCAGAATGGGTGGGTTTCATTAGCTCCCAGCTCAGGAGGATAAAAGATGAGGCATCTCTAAAACGAGAAGAGAGGGTAGGCGGTGAGACATGAGATCTTGCAGAGGGGACACTTTAGAAACAGTCTTGCTGGGAGAAAGCTGAGGTTAAGGTTAATTTCTTGTTAAGAATAAAAGAAAGGAAATTGCTAGGCAGAGGGGTGAGTTTTGGATATTTGTAGACATGCATGCACCCTCAGTGCATCAGAGTATTGAGCACTGCTGTAGTAATGCTTTCCTCTTATCATCTAATGCACCCACCCCCACAAACTCATTAATTAGAGTCCATACAACACAATCACTAAAAATCAAAGACATCACCTTTTAAGGAAAAACTAATATCTGCATAACGGTCTATTCACATGCCTTATCTCCCAGTCATCCTCCTGCGCAAACAGACTCAGACTGCTCAGGTCCCCAGCAAAAACTCCCTATGAATTCCAAAATCTAACCATTCATAATACTCACATCCAGTTTGTCATGATTGCACTCAGATGCACAGCCTGAATTCTGACCTCATAACTTTTTGGGTAGAAAACTCAAGTCTAGTTTATTAACACTTTTAAAAAATGTTAATGAATTAGTATGGGAGAAAAGGTGAAGCCTTGCTTTAAGAAACTGGAAAGACTCCCATTGATTTCAGTTGGATTTGAATCAGTCCCTTTGCACACAGCAGCACAACCTTCACTCTGGAGCAACTTAAGGGTTCCATAATTACCTTCTCAAGTAACATTTAGTAGTGTTCAGTCCACTGTACAACAAAATCATACACACTGACATTGCTCTGGTATCTCATACGCCTCCATATTATGTTTGATTTGACAGGGTGGCTGTAACAAATGCTGAATGGCCCCAGGGTAGGACGTGCACCTTCAAACACCTTTGAACTTCCTCACACTTTTATCAGAAGCTCCTCATAAAAATCTGCAAAGACACTACATTATCCTCTTTCTAGTCCTTCCTTAAAACTCACATCTGTCACGAGGCCTACACAGCATTCAGCAATGGCTGTGCAGCTGGTTCACAGTGACTGCTGCTTGTTAAACCACTCATAATTGTCTTGCTGATCACTTGTGCTCCCCACATCTGTCTCTTGTATCCACCTGTTTTCGCTTGTCATTTACTTTGACTGCAGACTCTTTGGAGCAGAGACTCTGTGGACACTGCTTAGCACAATGGGACCCTGATCCCGGACTGGAGCCTGTTGGTACTGATTCAGTACAAATAAATGATTTAACACATTCATTGTTCTCTAGTCTGCATTCAGAAAGATTTCTTGGTTGCTAGAATTCCTGTTTGACTTACTGTGTTTTATCGTGATTTTTTTGAGGTTTACCAAAGCAATTCCTGTTGGGGAAACACAAGTAAAAGGTTTATAAAAAAGTAGCCAACAAAACCTATACATATATGAATGGATTGGGGGTTGAATTCTGGATCATCTCTACATCAAGTACATGCACATTATAAAGGTACGCATTAACTCACAAGGACCATAGTTATAGTGGATAGACATGCATCTTAGTTTCATTGTGAAACATGAAATGAAGGCCTATGTTCCCTTTTTGTTGCTGCTGAAGTCGTAAATGTGTAACATGACTGTGTGTTCCTTCATTCTTCACTTCAGCAGAAAAGGAGCTGTTCTGTCTATTTGGTATTATGTTTTGCAGTGGAAGATAAATGAGGCATCACTGAAGATTCATTTGTTACTTGAAGTCTCTGGAATATATTACCTTACTGGTTTACATCAAGTCCAGCCTCTGTGCTGAAGCAGGACCAAATAAACCTATACAAATTTGTAAGGCAAGAGGTTTTGAGCCAATTTGTCCCCTTTTGTTTGCTGTTCTCCTCATGCTAAATTAATGTATCTTTTAAATGGGTATGTAGAGTTTGGAATCTTTAGTTTAGGATTTGTATCTCTTAAGACCTGATCCACAGGCCACTGAAATCAATGAAAAGACTCCCACTGACTTCAGTGATTTTTTGAGTAGGCTCCGGAGGTCTGCTGGTTCTCAGCGCCTGGATACTCCAGGAAAAAAGAAAGAGGATTCAAAGATTACACCAGGTCTGTGAAGCTGTATGATGGTTGTGTTGCCACTGTCCACTGGGTGGACCACGGATGGGGGAAGATAAGTGCTGCTCACTGCTGCTGCTAGTACTTTTCCTGATGCAGTTCCTGAAAACTGTTCATGTGCTTCTTGCTAAGTTTCCTGGATCTGAGATCTTTGTTTGGTTTTAGCCCTACCTTGGAGATTTTCTTTCATAAATCCGTAAGCTCTTGTCTCCACAAAGCAAGGTCATATTTTTAATATGTATTGTATAGTAGGCAAGAGTAAAAAAATGGTTTTAGGGGGAAATTGTAGGTAGTCATATAGCATTGAAAGCTTCTGTGAAATAATTAATTCCAGTCTAGACTGACAATACTTTTAAGAGCAGGATGGGGACTCTCACTCCCTGCTTCTCTATGCACCGTCTGAAACCATAGCTCCCCTGTACTGAGAGACTCCCTGACCTGCATCTGCATAGAATAAACGCTGGGTAAGACTGGCAGATTGAATATTGCCTCTGTTTTAAAGTGCTTTAAAATCATATAGTCTATTGTGTCTCAGTAGTGCTTATTAGATTAAACTGCTATGTTTAAACAGGAAAGAAACAAATCTTTGACTATCCATAGGCCCAAACTGTCAATCTTACTTTGGTCCTTTTAAGGCCCAAACTTCTCTTTGTATAAGAGCATAATGATAAATAGTACTGAAGATTTGTGCACATAATTTGAGTGGGCAGGAAGAACATTCTTTCAGCATGCTACACTAACAGCCACATTTTTTTTTATTCTGATGCCACATTGTAGGAGCAACAGTCTTGGGGTTTTTTAAAGTTCACTTTTCACTGAGATAATACAGTGAGGTGTTTTGCAGACTGAGTAGTTTGGGAAATGTTTAGCTATAAACAACTTCTGCCTTTTTGAAATAACTCCTTTTGATCACATATTGTTATTTCGCCATTTGAAACTCAGTTTTGGACATCGAACAAAAGCCCGGTCAGAAAAAAATATTATTATTGGGTCTTTTGTTGGTAATGTGTGTGATGCAGTTTGGATATCTGGGGGAAATCAAGGTTGATTCTGTTTCCTACTTCCTTCTGGTTAAACTCTACAGTAGTTCTTTCCCACTATACCGAGCAGCATTCCTACTGGTGGCAGTCAGGGACCAGTTTGGTCCCAGTTGAAAGTTAGAGCAGCCTCAGGGAGCTCTCTAACTTGTGCTGGCTGGAATGGTCTGCTAAAGACTGCTCTGCCAGCTTAGGTGGGCCACAGCACACTTGAGTCTCCAACTGTCCTCAGAATGCCTCTACACTGTGTGGACCAGGAGCAAATAACACCAAGAGAGTCTGATGTGTCAGCTTTATGCATGGGAATCCCAGCTAGCTCTTTAAACCATCTTAACATCCCCTTTGGGCTAGAGCAGCCAGTGAGGATGGAGCAGGAGCTGGGATTTGGCCCCACAATAAAAGTTGCAATAGAATTACGAGATGGCTCTCTAAAATGGACATTTTCAGTGAAATGACTGGGAATCTCAAATGGATGCCTTTGTGGTCATGGGCCAGTGCTGTCTTTAATCCTCTTTGGCCTAGACAGAGTTTCAAACATGAAGCAGAGAGTCTGGGATTCATGAATACTGGGTAAGGTAGAAAGAGGCATTTCATAGGGTTGTTGTTTTTTTTAATCCACTTTAGCCTCTTCTCAGCAGGCAGGCTGTTGCATTATATTCAGTTCATAGAACAGATGAGTCAACTCCAGGCTTTGTGGTTTTGTCTGTCTTTTATATAGAATCCTTGGCTGCTAGGGAAGACAAAAATCAGTATTTTGTATTTTATTGATTGCTTTTAGACATAGATATTTCTGGCTTAAAATAGTTCTGTTGTTGGCAGGATTATAAGGGTTGGGTTGCGTGGAGAGTAAATGCTCTGTTAGAGCAGCTGCAGTGCAATACTGTGGGGGAGAACTCACTAAACTAACAAGGTACATCCACCGACCATTTAAACAGAATATGCATCATAGACGCAAATGTTTGTATGCTTTACTATTCAAACTCCAAGTTTACTAGCCAATTTTGGCCTTTTGCTGTGAACTTGGTGTGAAGTCTCTCTCATCCTTTTTATTTAGGATAACCTGCTGCAGAAATAAGATTAGTAGAAGACGATTATATCACTCCTTTTGCACATCACCTGCAGAAATTATTTCATATTGTCTCTGTGTCAAATCCTGTACTCCGCTGCACCTGTTCAATCCCACAGAAGTCAACAGGGTGACAGGTGAAACAGAGCCAATTACTACCCTGTATGTCTGTTGCTTTTGTAAGCCAAGTGATGTTGGAATATTAGAAACTGGTTCTCTGGACAAATGCCTTTTCCCTCCTTATAGTTTTATCATTATAAATGTGCTTTGGTTAATGGTTCTTGTGCTTTATTGACTGGTATTTACTTTAGTTACCTATTCATAGATTTCCAGAGTCTTTGTTGTTGTTGGGTTTTGTTGGTGTTTTTTGTTTTTGTTGGAGGGAGATCTAGAGTTCTTCCTTTAAGTAACTAAGCCACTCAAGCAACAGAAAGAACTTCATTCCTCAGCAGAAAGCTGTTAAAACATAGATAACTTCAAACCTTTGTTTTCAAAACAAATCCTTGCTGACCTGTTAGCTCCTGACCAATTCCTAATAAAGCCAAGCTGTAGACTGACTTCAGCTCTGTTTACATAGAGGCCTATTTTCATGGTGCAAATGAAAAGAAAAACAGAGTGAGAAGGGTACAAAGAGAAATAGTTGTTTAGCTCCACTTTTGCACTTCCAGCTCAGATTAAGCCTTGAAGTGATCTTACTTCACAGAACTTGATGCAAACCAAGAGGATAGGGGGTAGCAGGAACCTTCCATCTGCTGTAGAAACCCACAATAAATCCAGCTGGGCAAAGAACAACAATTTAATTGCCATGAATCTGCAAATTTGAACAGGTAAAAGTTTAGAGCCCATGTTGAGTTCTTCCTTTCTCCACAAATAGTCTGGTTGGCCTCTCTTGGACAATCTCCCTGGTAGGGTAGTATACAGTGTGAAGGGGGAGTGTGGAATCTGGTCCTAAAATCATTAGCTTTTTGTCACAAAAATTATGGTCATGACAAAAAATAGTTTAATACAAAGTTCTGGTCTTTGGACATTTTTGTATATTTTCATGGGGGAGACAGTGACAATGTATCCAGTGGAGTATCGAGCTTTTAAATAACTATAAAAACGAATTCAGCATTTTTAAGAGGCATTGAACAATTTTATTGTAAAATAAATAATTTTTGATTTCTCCATTTCCAGTGACAAACAAATATTTTATTCTGTGATTTCCTTTTTAAAGATATATATTTTTTGTCTTCTTGCCATGACAATCAGACTTAATAATGATAAATAAATAATTGCCTGATCAGTCTTTAAATCTCTGTCTGACCAAGATGGGTAAGAGAGAATTGCTGTCCCCTTGTGGCCTGATTTTGCTGCACCGAATTCCTGAATCTTTACCAGGTGACCACTTCAGTCCCTTACTTCCATAAGTACAAATCTCACCTACAAAATATAAATTCATAGATTAGAACGCTCAAATAGACCATTATAATTAGTCTGACCTCCTCAAGCCAGAAATCTCATCCAGCAATATCTGCATCAATTCCATAATTTCTGGTTGAGTCCTAGCATACCTTTTAGAAACACATTTGGTCTTCATTTAAAGACTTCAAGTGATGGACAATTCATCACAGACATCAGTAAGCTGTCCCAATGATTAATTACCCTCACTGTTTTTTTTTTTTAAAACACTTTGCTAGTCTGAATTTGTCTAGCTTCAACTTTCAACATCGGTTCTCATTATGCCTTTTTTTGATAGATTAAAGAGCCATCTATTATCAGGAATCTCTTCCTCATGTAGGTGCTTGTAGATGTGATCAAGTCACCGCTTATTCTTCTCTTGGATAAACTATATAAATTGAGCTTCTTAAGTCTCTCACTATAGGACAGGTTTTCCAGATCTCAAATAATTCTTGTAGCTCTTTTCTGAACCCTTTCAAATTTTCAACCTCCTTTTTGCTGCTGTGGGCATCAGAACTGGTCACAGTATTTCAGTAATGGTCTCACTAACCCTGTGTACAGAGCCAGTGAAACTTCCCCCTCCTATCTTATATTCCCCTTCACTCTTGTGGGAATTCTGTAACATTGCACATGTGCAGAATTCATGTCCCCCTCAGATATGTCACACCTGCAGAAAATACATTTTTTCCTCTGCCTTTCCCCAGGAAGGGAATTTTGCCCAATCCCGTGCATCTAGTAAATTTGGAAGGCCATTTTTAATAGAAGTTTCCCAAACTTCAAACTGCTCTAATCATGTTTTGCTTCTTTAGAAAATGTGACCTAAATGTGTCTTTATTCTCCATACGTCTAAGAAATGTGCACAATTCAACAGCATGTCTCCATCCTTCAAAAATTCTAGTAATCAGTCATACAGTTAGGGCTAAATTCTGGGTTGTCCTGCACACGTGTTCTTCGTCCCTATCTCCCTTCACCAGTGTGTTCATGCAATGCATAGGCACTAGTGCTCCTTAAGCACTGTTGTTCATGCTGCAATTAATGTGTGGTTAGAGACATGGAGAAGTACAGTCCCTTCTGCATACTTGCTAGGATAAAGAGCCATTGCTAAAAACATATGTACTCAGGTGCTCAGTGGGTTTAAAACCTAGAACCTTCAGCATCAAAATCAAACTCTCATCTATTGTCGATGGTAAAGGAGTAACTACTTTAGTTGTTAAACAACAGGGTTATCCTTACTGGAAGTGGCTAATAAACGGGGGAGATGTTCATACACACTACACGAGCATATTACTCTGGCTTCTGGTAGGCAGGCTGTGATGGAATATGGGCTATTTCTTTCTGCAGTAAATGCGAGGAGTCTTCTGCAGTATGGTTCCATAAGTGTCCCAGTGCCTTAGTGCAACTCCACTACAATTTACCCCACCTGGTTTACTTCGCTCTTTTCTCTTACTGTCCTGGACTTTGATGTATTATTTGTATTCCAGTAGGGCTCAAGTGCCCTGTTGTGATGGGAACTGTGCAAAAACAGAGAAACATCATTGCTGCCCCACAGAGTTTACAATTTAATTTAGGGCAAGACTCTCAGCAATGGATGTAGCAAGGGATCAAAGTGGATTGCGAGGAGGACGAGGCTAACAATGATAAGAACATGTTTAGATTAGCTGGGTGGACAATTAATTAGTAGGTCTTAAAAATAATTCATAAATACATAAAGAAATATCAATGTCCGTTATTCTTAAAGCCACCAGACTAGTCATTATCAATTGGCAGTTCTCATAGTAGAAGTCTGTCTTGAGGGACTTGAAAGCGGATGTGGCCTTATGGATAAATTTGGTGAGGGTGAGAGAGAAAATGAGTCAGCTGTACAGCCTTAGCTAACAGTCAGTTGGCTTTTAGCTTATGTGGTAGAGGCTCATGCACTAAGCTCCAGAGGCCCCAGGTTCGATCCCGCCTGCCGACGAGTCTGTCGGCATTACAAGGGCATTCCATGTGGTAAGGGGAAGCAGAGAAGAAGGTTTGGAGTGGCTTGTAGAAGCAGTGGACAAACAGTATCGGCAGAACAGAGGTTGCTGGGAGAAAGGGAAAGTATAACGTGATAAAATCCAATAGCAAGTAGGCGACAAGAAGCTAAGCTAAGTCATGAAGGCCCTTAATGCTAATTTTACTAACAGTATGTTGTAAGTCATCTCTGAAGCCCACCAACGAGACTGGACTACATAAAGAGATGTAGCAGGCCAACTAACAGAATTTTCCAGATCACAGGCCCTGGTTCTCATGGGGGACTTCAATCACCCTGACATATGCTGGGAGAGCAATACAGCAGTGCACAGACAATCCAGGAAGTTTTTGCAGAGTGTTGGGGACAACTTCCTGGTGCAAGTGCTGGAGGAACCAACTAGAGGCTGTGCTTCTCTTGACCTGCTGCTCACAATCAGGGAAAAATTTGTAGGGGAAGTAGAAGTGGGTGGCAACCTGGGCAGCAGTGACTATGAGATGGTCGAGTTCAGGATCCTGACAAAAGGAAGAAAGGAGACTAGCAGAATACGGACCCCGGACTTCAGAAAAGCAGACTTTGACTCCCTCAGGGAACTGATGGGCAGGATCCCCTCAAAGGCTAATTTGAGGGGGAAAGAAGTCCAGGAGAGCTGGGTGTATTTTAAAGAAGCCTTATTGAGGGCACAGGAACAAACCATCCTGATGTGTAGAAAGAATAGCAAATATGGCAGGCAACCAACTTGGCTTAACAGTGAAATCCTTGCTGATCTTAAACACAAAAAAGAAGCTTACAAGGAGTGAAAACTTGGACAGATGAATAGAGAGGAGTATAAAAATATTGCTCGAACATGCCGAGGTGTAATCAGGTAGGTCAAAGCACAATTGGAGTTGCAACTAGCAAAGGTTGTGACGGGTAACAAGAAGGGTTTCTACAGGTATGTTAGCAACAAGAAGATGGTCAGGGAAAGTGTGGGACCCTTACTGAATGGGGGAGGCAACCTAGTGACAGATGATGTAGAAAAAGCTGAAGTACTCAATGCTTTTTTTGCCTTGGTCTTCACAGACCAGGTCAGCTCCCAGACTGCTGCACAGGGCAGCACAGTATGGGGAGGAGGTGAGCAGCTCTCAGTGGTGAAAGAACAGGTTAAGGACTATTTAGAAAAGCTGGACATGCACAAGTCCATGGGGACAGATGCAATGGATCCAAGGGTGCTGAGGGAGTTGGCTGATGTGATTGCAGAGCCATTGGCCATTATCTTTGAAAACTCATGGTGAGTGGGGGAGGTCCCAGATGATTGGAAAAAGGCAAATATAGTGCCCATCTTTAAAAAAGGGAAGGAGGAGGATCCGAGGAACTACAGACCGGTCAGCCTCACCTCAGTCCCTGGGAAAATCATAGAGCAGGTTCTCAAGGAATCCACTTTGAAACACTTGGGGGGAAAGAAGGTGATCAGGAACAGTCAACATGAATTCATCAAGGGCAAGTCATGCCTGAACAACCTGGTTGCCTTCTATGAGGAGATAACTGGCTCTGTGGATATGGGGAAAGTGGTGGATGTGATATACCTTGATTTTAGGAAAGCTTTTGATACGATGTCCCACAGTATTCTTGCCACAAGTTAAAAAAGTATGGATTGGATGAATGGACTATAAAGGTGGATAGAAAGTTGGCTAGATCATCGGGTAGTGATCAATGGCTCGATGTCTAGTTGGCAGCTGGTCACGCAGAGTGCCCCAGAGATGTGTCCTGGGGCCAGTTTTGTTCAGTATCTTCATTAATGATCTGGATGACGGGATGGATTTCACCCTCAGCAAGTTCGCGGATGACACTAAGTTGTGGGGAGAGGTAGATACACTGGAGGGTAAGGATAGGGACCAGAGTGACCTAGACAATTGGAGGATTGGGCCAAAAGAAATCTGATGAGATTCCACAAGGACAAGTGCAGAGTCCTGCACTTAGGACAGAAGAATCCCATGCACTGCTACAGGCTGGGGACTGACTGGCTAAGCTGCAGTTGTGCAGAAAAGGACCTGGGGATTACAATGGATGAGAAGTTGGCTATGAGTCAACAGTGTGCCCTTGCTGCCAAGAAGGCTACCAGCAAATTGGGCTGCATTAGTAGGAGCATGGCCAGCAGATCGAAGGAAGTGATCATTCCCCTCTATTTGGCACTGGTGAGGCCACATCTGGAGTACTGTGTCCAGTTTTGGGTCCCCCACTACAGAAAGGATGTGGACAAATTGGAGAGATTCCAATGGAGGGCAACGAAAATGATCAGGCGGTGGGGCACATGACTTATGAGGAGAAGCTGAGGGAACTAGGTTTATTTAGTCTGCAGAAAAGAAGAGTGAGGGGGGATTTGATAGCAGCCTTCAACTACCTGAAGGGGGGTTCCAAAGAGGGTGGAACTAGGCTGTTATCAGTGGTGGCAAATGACAGAACAAGGAGCAATGGTCTCAAGCTGCAGTGGGGGAGATCTAGTTTGGATATTAGGAACAATTATTTCACTAGGTGGGTGGTGAAGCACTGGAATGGGTTACCTAGGGAGGTGGTGGAATCTCCTTCCTTAGAGGTTTTTAAAGCCCAGCTTGACAAAGCCCTGGCTGGGATGATTTAGTTGGGGTTGGTCCGGCTTTGAGCAGGGGGTTGGACTAGATGACCTCCTGAGGTCTCTTCCAACCCTGATCTTCTATGATTTTAACATCCATTGAAGGCACAGTGTAACAGTACAGGACTCACCGCTATGGCGCCCCCTGCTGGTCATCTCCAGGAATTAGCTCTCCAGCTGTTGGAGCGCCCTCTGCAGGCCGGTGTCCCTCCCAGGGCCGGTGCCCTGTTGTCTGGGGTGTTGCCCCCTGGCAATAACCCCTCACAGCTTTGGGTCTCCCCCTCCCAGGGGAACCCCCACCCACTATCCCCACTTCACCTCAGTCTTAGCTACTGCCCAGTCTCCATCTAGCCCCCGTTCACTGGGGCAGACTGCAGTATAAGCCACTCATCACAGGCAAAGGGGTTTGGACCTGCTGCCTCTGGCTACCCGTGGGCTGCCCCTGCAACCCCATACCTAATAGGCCTTACCAGGCCTGCAGCCTGGGGCTTTCCTAGGCCCCAGCTCCCTTGGCCTTTCCCCAGCCCTGCTCCACTCCAGATACCTGGTTAACCTCCCTGCAGCCAGGCCCTTCTCTCTGCATTCAGAGAGAGACTGCTGGGCTCCTTGCTCACAGCCTCTTTATACAGGCCAGCTGTGGCCTGATTGGGGTGTGGCCCAGCTGCGGTCGCTTCCCCGATCAGCCCAGCTTTTAGAGCACCCAGCCACCACCTTCCCCCAGGGCTGTTTTAAGCCCCTCAGGGCAGAAGCGGGGTAACCACCCTGCTACACACAGCTACTAAGTTCTCTTTATTTAAAACACAAACAGTAAAGCTCTCCCTCCTGCCCCAGGAGTTACTTTCTCTGAAGAACCCTGATTGTCCCCAGAGGTCTGGTGCCAAAGTCCAAACAAACTGATAGGCTTGTAGTAAAGTTCAAAGCAACCCTTTTCCAGGGCATCTTTCTCCCAGGCATCACTGCTGGGCTTCCAAAGTCTTCTTGGAAATCTGGCAGTTACAGATGAACATAAGCAGGGGGGAGTTCTCCCAGTGACTGGGAGACATTGCTAGCACCTCCAGCTCCCTCCATGCTAAGCCTTGGACCTTCGGTGTTGCTCCATCTGTGACATTCTATGCAAATTATGTAATGGTTCATTTACATATTTTGAGTCATTTACATATACCCATAATCATAAGCTTATGATCAAAATACCCTGCCCCCAACAGTGGGGGAGCAATAGGACATGGAGCTACACAAAACTTGGCAGCTCTGGCTGGGTCAGGTGTGCATGGGGAGGAGACTCTCAGTGGGAAAGTGGGAGTAGCACTGGCATGGTCAGTATTGCTGGGGGATAGAGAACTCCTTCAGGGAGTAGGTGGGTCCTGGGGGAAGTCAGGGACTGTTAGGGCTCCTGGAGTGCAGAGAACGCTTAGTGGGGAAGTAAGTGGATGCTGGGGTGCATGGACTCCTGGAGTGCAGGGGGCTGTTCAGATAGCTGAGGCTGGGTATTTTCTGGGGAGGTAGGGACCTGTGCGAGGATATCGTGGATCTTTATTGGGCCCCTTACCTTGTGCTGCAGCCTCAGCACTGCCACGGCCTCCCAGCACCTGGGAGCTTTGATCCAATCCAGCAGGGGAAACAGAGGAGTCGTCTTACTGCCTGTCTTTCTGGAGCACAAGCAGCCTCTAGTGACCACAAAAGAGAACAGCTGCCTTCCTGTGGTCAGTTAGGTGCATGAGAATCTAGCTGAGATTTGGCAATCCATGACTCTCACAAGAGATGGTGGACACTTGGCAGTCCTGTACACAGTCCCCTCCATTATGGCTGCTTATATTCTGCTTCTATTATCAGCATGCCCTACTGGGAAGGTCTGCAAATCCAGAGCAGCCCCTAGGACTACATTTTGCAGGATCCTTTCTGGTTCAGAGAGAAGGAGACTTGTTCTATCCTTCCTCCAAGACTCTGTTGCAAACCTCTAGACAGCATTAGAAGCCTGGATTCTGTCTCAAACCACAAATTGCCATCCTGGGACCTCTTCCTCTCTCATTGGTCATTTCCTTTGCCCTACAGGTCTGTCTTTAAGATATACCCTCTGAAACAGGATAGTGTGGGCCCAGAGTCTTCCTTCCTGAGTCTCAAGAATCCTCATTGCAAGGGATTATTAAAGAAAACTGTGGTGCAAATTTTGACTAGAAAGAGCAAATTTCTTTTCCCCACCTCTTCACGTCCATGATCCATATTCTTTCTGCTTTTAACAGAGTTGTTTTAAGGCATCTTCCGTTAAAGTATTGTCTGAGCGGTTAAGGTGTTGTGGAGGAGATGCTACTCACTGTGTGGCCCTTTTTTATTTTTAGTAACTGCCATGCTAAGATATCATTGTGCTGTGTTTGTTTTAAATGTCTGAAGTCCAGAGTTTGGCTAATATGTTAAGCTACAAGCATTGTGTAGTCTAGAAAATGTTAGAACTATAAATTATTATAAACAAAGTGCCTTTGGAGGAGTTTATATACCATAGTTATTTAAGTAGCCTTACAGATTTCTATCTTAGTTCAGTGCTCAGAAATGTATACATGGTCAGAGAAATATCCCACAGGTTCCCTGAAAAACAGAAGATATATTTAACTGCTTTTCTACTGAATGTATGTTTTTAATTAGACCTTTAACTTACCAAAATAATTTCAACTTGCTTCATCTGCTTTCCATATGTAGCCATTTCAGCTAAAACACATCACTAAAGTTTAACCGAATCAATGTCCTAGAATAAATACATAACAAGTGTGTATGTATATTTCTTGTTCTAATGGCTTCCAAAAATATCTTCGTGACCATTAGAATAATTTAATGAGAGAAATAATTTAAAAAGCATTTTGAGACATAAGTTCTCCCACATAAAATGTAACATCTTGGTGTTAGTTTTCTTTGGTATTTTGTGGTTACTGGTCAATATTATTCTGTTCATACAGAGCCATTTTTTAAGGCTGATCCATCTGTGCCAACTGGGCCTCAAATATGTAGTATATTATTCCATCATGGAGGGGTACCTCTCATGAAGCATATGATATTCTCAATGTATCCCTAAAATGTTTAGAGCTTTGGACTGAGAGCTTCACAATGCTGCACTTCCTTGGCATCTTTAGCCCTCATTGAATATTTTGCCAGAACAGATACAGTTCATGCCAAGTAAACTGCAGTAGTTTCCAACCACAGTCATGAGGAAAAAAATAAAGTAAGGCTTGGGTCTAAATTTTCTAGACAGCAGCAATAAAGTTTCTCTTTGTTGAGAGTTTAAGTGCTGCTTTGTTCTTGTACATCCTGGTGAAAAAATGTCTCATTTAAAAATAAATTTTATAGACATTTAATCTTAGTTACGTCTGATGCTTTCTAATGTTTTTAAAAGAAATGCCAAATAGATGAGTTATATATGTGTTTAACTTATTTTCCGTCATGTCTTTTAATAGAGTCCACATCTCACCCATATTGTAGTGGCTTCCGTGTTACGAACTGACACAGTGTACTGTGTTAAATATCCACTTTTTCTGTCTCTCTGATATGCACTTATGTTAGACCCATGCTTTGCACTGTTCATGCACTCATACTTTTAAGTCCATACCATTGTCCTTCACATGTACATCAAGGATATACTAAACATCTAAGACCCAATGTACTTCAGCACATCTGGAAACATTGCAACATGTATTCAAGCTGATATGTTTGGAAGCAAGTTGGAAGATGTTCTAATTAAAAGATCTCAAATGGAGGAACATTCTCAGAGTTAGGCTTGAATTCTTTCTTAACTCTCTCCAGTCAGCCAACACTTTGCAGCACATGTAGAACATATCTTAATTCATTCATCTGAGACTTTTGTAATATAGGAGTGGAGCACAATGAGGTAATGTGAAAAAGGAGTGACAGACTAAACTCTGAATTTTTCCTGTTTTTGTTACTTTAAATCTAAACCTTCATTGTTGTTAGATTTGGTTGAGATTCCAAATATATCAGGTAGGGGAAGAACACAGTATCGGGGCCAATAACTGGTTTTAAGCTTTAAAATGTTTTGAATTGTCACCACATATCCCTGATTTTTCACATTCTGAAAGAGTAAAAGCTTCAGCAATTGAAACATATCATTCTGAACTCAAAATTCTTCTATAGAAAGTGTGAAGGAATCAGTAATTAAATATTTTTGCCTAGATAATAGTATTGAAAGAATAAATTTGGTGCCCATATCTCCAAAAATGGTCAAAAACCATAACTCAGCTATCTAGGATTATCCATTCTATATGACAAATTGTAGCCGCAACTGCTGATTACTTTCTCCTCAACCATTCATGTACAATTAAGAATTCAGATCTAACAGCTGGGAATGATTTTGAAATGCTGATTTGAAGCAGAAAGTTCCGTTCAGAAACTCTTAGCAGTTCCTTTAACTTCCCAGCTAATTATTCTGTCTGGAGTAGGTTAAAAAAATAACGTTTGACCTGTTATGCAGTAAGACATATAGAAAAGGAGTCATTACAAGGTCATATATGGATTTATAATTAATGACCCATCTTCATGTCTGGCAGATCTTTCGATAACATCAACTTCTTGCGGGGAAGGGTAGAGAGAGGAGAACTGGCTGAACTTGCTTTGGTCAAATGAACTTTTCCTTTCAACATTTTATGTCATTCTTAACTCATCTGGTAGACATTTTTCAAGGGTTTGTTGTTGATAGTCATGGCAAAGAGACTAAGGTGTGAAATATGATCAAAATATCTGTCAAATTAAAGTTACGGATGATACATAAGTGAAAAACTATGACTTTGAGGGGGCTGATATTAATATCTTGACACTTGTCCAAAAATATAGATTGAATTCCCAGAAGAAGGCCTCTCAGTTCTGCAATCAGATCAGCTAGTGCAGACCCCAGGACTCATGTGGATTTGGAATAGGGCCATTGGGGGGCAGGAGTCAAAATTAGCATTTCCAACTGTAGGATCAGGACCTTAAACTTATATTCCCTGTGAGTGAAATTCATCCATCTGCAAAGGGATAGCAAACGGCTTTCAGCATCATGTAAGCCCTGCATTAATGGCTTAAATGGGACTTCAGTGGCATAGCGGAGCTCAAGTAGAGCCCTAGAACTGGGATTAATTGCAGCTGGTCTGTGATTCTGAAACACAACACTTATTCTTAATGAATAGTTGGTGGAACTTGGAACATTTTAGTTTCAAAACTTGCAGCAGGGAATTGGTGATGGTTGTACACTCAGAAATACTTAATTTTAGGTGGCTCATTTTTAATTGAGGTAAAATCTTCATTAGAAGATGATTGTACTGCTGAGGTGTTGACTGCAATCTGTATGTTGGCAAGTTTACAGTCCTTAACTAAAACGGACCATAAATTTATACCAAAAAATTGCTGGATTTAGGACCAAGAGCAGTCACTGGCCTGTCCAAAAGTCCATTGGCTTGCAGAAAGGTGCCAGCTTCCCTAAATAATCCTCTTGATACCCAGCTGATCTGAATGGACTGTGGGTGTGACATGTAGTGGACACTTTCATACCACTGATGTGTCTTGTGTTCCAAAAAGTCTTAAAATTATACTAAACTAATATATATGCATACATGCATACCTTATAGCAATGAGATTCTTGGGATCATTCCTTCATTAGTCTAATAAGGTCAGTAGGGTATCTTTATCCCTGTTGGTCTGATAAAGAATTGCTATAGAGAGCCGTGTAAATTAATTAGTGTTTCATATGGAAATAGAAAAAAGAAAAAAGTTTTCTTTCCTCCATATACAGTACATACCTGCTCCTTCCCCACCCCCGAAGTCCTAAGCACCACCAAACAGCTGTTTGGCGGTGCTTAGGACTTTTTGGGAGAGAAGGGGAGGAGCAGAGATGCGGCACTTCCCCTCTCCTCCTCCTCCCTCCCAGCGCTTCACGCTTAGGACTTTCTGGGAGGGAGGGGGAGGAGTGGAGACACAGCACTTCCCCGCTCCTCTCCCTCCCTCCCAGAAAGTCCTAAGCGCCACCAAACAGCTGTTTGGCAGTGGGGGAAGCGCTGGGAGGGAGGGGAGGAGGCGAAGAAGAGGAACTTGTGCAATGCTCCCTTGTAAAGTTGCTGCTCTCCCACAGAATCTTACAAGCAGTGGACAGAGCAGGCAGTCAAACAATGTTATAAGGGAGCATTGCACAACTTTAAACGAGCATGTTCCCTAATTGAGCAGCGATGTAACTTTGAAACAACGTTAAGCGGGAGGATGTTAAGTGAGGAGTTACTGTACTTTGCTTCTAATTTAAGGCTAAAAGTGGGGTCCTTATCGCTGCTGCCTATTTTGAGACCTGGACTTCAAAAAATTTAGTGTGTTTCACATTTTTGATAGACACACCACTGTATCAGCTAATCAAATATTTTTAAAGGCAACATTAAGCATATCTTTTGTTTCTTGGTTATTATTATCCTCGTCCTTGCTCTTCTCATTATTATTATTAATTGTTATTATTTAAGCAGCAACAGTGTACTCAGGCATCTACAAAACACAGACAAATCTATTTTGTTCTATTCAGGTTCTTATATCCTATCCATCACCATGGTAGCTGAATATTTATATTGTCCCTGCCCCATCTAAACAGACAAAAACCATGCACACACAGAATGATGTCTAGAGGCGGGCTCTCTCTTACAGGATACGTTTTTTTTTTTTATTATTATTTCATGGTAGGATGGTGACAACAATTTTTTATATAACTTTGATATGCCTCATGGAAGAAGCCCAAAGTTGAGAGCCAGAGGAGTGGACATTGTGCTTAGGATTGATACAATGTTTCAGAGAATTTGTCTGACCAGTATGTATATAAAGTTCCAATGAGCTCAACTCCATATTGCTCTCTGGACTGTTAATATTAATTTTAAGAGGTCTTGGAACACTGGGGAAGTTCCTGAAGACTTGAAGAAAGCTAGTGTTGTGCCAATATTCAAAAAAGAGTAAACAGGATGACGGGGGTAATTATAGGCCTGTCAGCCTGATGTCGATCCTGGGCACAAAAAACAAGCTGATATAAGACTCAATTTATCAAGAATTAAAGGAGGGTAATATAATTAATTCCTATCAACGTGGTTTATGGAAAATAGATTTTGTCAAACTAACTGGATATCTTTTTAAATTAGATTTTTTGTTTGATAAAGGTAATAGTGTTGATGTAGTATACTTAAACTTCTATAAGACATTTGACTTGGTACCATACAACATTTTGATTCAGAAACTAGGATGATACAAAATCACCATGGCACGTATTAAATGGATTAAAAACTGTCTAACTGGTAGGTTTCACAACATAATTGTAAATGGGGACTCAAAATTGAGCATGTGTATTTCTAGTGGGGTTCTGCAGGGATCTGTTCTTAGTCCTATGCAATTTAACATTTTTATCAGTCACCTGGAATAAAAAATCATTACTGAAAAAATTTGCAGATGACCCAAAGAATGGAGAATGAGCAAATAATGAAGAGGACAGCTCAGTAATGCAGAGTGATCTGGATCACTTGGTAAACTCGGCAATCAAACTGTGCATTTTAATATGGCCGAATGTAACATCAGGCATCTAGGGGAAAAAAAACTGACAGGATGGGGGGCTTTTTCCTGGATAGTAGTGACTCTGAAAAAAACATGAGGGTTGTGGTGGGTATCAATCAGTTGAACATGACACAGTGGCCAAAAGGGCAGTGGTTCTCAAATTTTTGTATTGGTGACCCCTTTCACACAGCAAGCCTATGAGTGTGACCTCCCCCCCCCCAAGTTAAAAAAAACCACATTTTTTATATTTAGCACTATTATAAATGTTGGAGGCGAAGCAAGGTTTGGGGTGGAGGCTGACAGCTCGTGACCCCCCCCAAGTAATAACCTTGCGATCCCCTGAGGGGTCATGACCCCCAGTTTGAGAACCCCTGGTACGCGATCATTGGATATATATCTGTATCCAGTTCTGTTGTCCGCACTTCAAGAAGGATGTTGAGAAATTGTAGAGGGTTTGGAGAAAGTTACAAGAATGATTAAAGGATTGGAAGACATGCCCTACAGCAGGGTGGCCAACCTGAGCCTGAGAAGGAGCCAGAACATTGCCAAAGAACCACAGTAATATGTCAGCAGCCCCCCACCAGCTCCCCCACCCCCCGCACCTCCCACCCACCGGCAGCCCCGCCAATCAGCACCTCCCACTCCCTCCCCACGCCTCCAGCCCGCCGCAATCAGCTGTTTTGCAGTGCGCAGGAGGCTCTGGTGGGGAGGAGGGAGGAGCGAGTGCATGGCAGGCTCGGAGGAAGGGGCAGGGGCCTTGGGGGAAGGGGTGGAGTGGTGGCAGGACCTGGGGCAGAGCAGGGGGTTGAGCAGTGAGCACCCCACAGCACATTGGAAAGTTAGCATCTGTAGCTCCAGCCTCGGAGTCAGTGCCTATGCCAGGAGCCACATATTAACCTCTGAAGAGCTGTATGTGGCTCCAGAGCCACAGGTTGGCCACCCTTGCCCTACAGTGAAAGGCACAAGGAGCTCAGTCTATTTATCTTATTAAAGAGAAAGTCCACGGGGTGATTTGATCACAGGGTATAAGTACCTACGTAGGGAACAGAAATAATTAAAGGCTGTTCAGTCTAGCAGACAGAGGTATAACAAGATGTAATGTTTGGAAGTTGATACTAGAGAAATTCAGACTCTAAATCAGGCTCACATTTTTAGCAGTGAGGGTAAATAATCATTGGTACAGTTTACCAAATGTTGAGGGAGATTCTTCATCACTGGGAATCTTTAAAACAAGATGGGATGTTTTTCTAAAAGTTATGTTTTACTTCAAACAGAAATTAATCTAGAAAGGTCCTATGGCCTGTGTTACGCTGGAGGTCAGAAAAGATGATCACAGCCTTATAATCTCTTGAAATTGATAGAAGTTATTGTAATACATTGCAGTCTGTCAGTGGTACTGGACCTCCTGCTTTTATGATTGACACTTAAAGGTGAAAACCTTTCTGAGATTTATAGATCAAAACAGGGTGGTAATAATGTACTAGGTTGATGATTTAGTCTCACTTGCAAGAAGCTAGCAAAGTTCAACGTCCATATTTTAAAAAGAAAAGTGGAATTATCTCCCATCTTAACAAAGAATATAAAGAGCTATTTGCATTTTATTTACAGCCTCAGGTTTATAAAAGTAATTAGCAAAGGCAATCTTCAAACCTTACCAGAAAGTGCAGCTGCTGTGTGTCAGGTCTATATAGGAGATGAGGAGCCCAGAGATAGCCCCACAACTGCACTAATGGTATTGAAATAATATATTTTATATTGTGAGAGGAAAGTGACTACTGAAAGGTTAGCACAGATTATTTATTCATAAGTTTCCCAAGCTTTTAAACAAATCGGTTCACAAATCTTCATAGCCTCATCATTTCTTATGACACAGAAGGTGTCCAGATCCTCAACGGTGCAATAAATCAAATATACCTCCAAAAATAGTCACCTTGTTTGGACTTGCAATTCCAAATGATCATATTATGACAACCAACTGCCTGAGTGAAGTTTGCTTTGAGCTGTGTGAATAGTTATTCACATAGTTCTGTTATAGCTGGAAGCTCTGGGAGAACCTTAACCCTCTCCTTTTTGAGTGCACCACTCTAGTTGCAAAACCAAATGCAATTAAGCTCATCCTGATTAGATCATTAGTGTCTGCAGTGAAATCTACTCTCTATTGTGCTTACACTCTCGCTTTGATTCCAAGTGAATAATTGTTTGGTATTTGACTTTGCTTTGAAATTTAGAACTGTCTCTTGGCCAAAGGGATATCTAGCTTTGACTAAATATACTGGGGTATATTTGTGGGGTAGAGAACAGGATAATCCAGCCATGCTAAAAGTCTGAAGTATTTCATTGGTATTTTTAATATAGTTTTCCATTTCTGCTTTTTTTCTCTCTCAAATTACAGTTTTTCCTTTCAAATATACATGAAAGAATCTGTCAGATGAGGTGGACCAGCTAGGTTATTTCCCTTCTTATGTAACTAATACAATAATGTTCCATAAAGCCATCCCTCCTCTTACTCTAGATCAGTGGTTCTCAGCCCCGGGCCGCTTGCAGCCCAGAGCTGTGGCCCATGTGACTTCCTCAGGGCCATACAGGTAGTGTATATATATTGTGTGGATGCGGCCCACATAACACAGAGAGCTGCATATGCGGCCCACAATGGTAAATATGTGGAGAACCGCTGCTCTAGATGCTGCAAAATTAAGCTAAAATATTCTGGAGTGTATAAAATTGGTGGAATGCTTCATCCAGCAGCTAGTGCGAATCCTGAAATAAAATGGTAGCTCTTGTTTGTTGGAACTGAGGCTCACTTTGCTACTGTTGACTGTTTGCTGGTTCCTATGGCTAGAATCTGACTCTCAGTGCCACTTCAGGGGCCCTCAGAACAATCCTGATTAGTTGTGAGTAGCAACAGCCACCTACAAAGCTGTGGAAAGCTTTTATTATTTGTGTTTTGGTAGCTATGTTGGGGACAGACCCTGTCTTATCATTTAAGAACTTATCATTTAAGAAGACAACATATGAGAGAGAATAAAATAAGAGGTAAGTCTATATTTGAAGTAAAAATATACCATTAAAAATAAACAAACATCCACCCCTCCCAACTGCCCTTCTAACCTGGTCATAACTAGTTTGTTAATTTATTATAGGCATCATAAAAGCCACCCTAATTTCATGGACGAGCTGCACACCTCCTGTAGCAACACTGGAATGGTATTCCAGCTAGTCTGCACAGTGCTGCCTTTATTGATTTCAGTTATTTTACAATGAGTTTTTCTTGACAATAACAGTTCTCTCTCTCTCTCTCTCTCTCTCTCTCTCTCTCTCTCTGAGAGATGGTTTGCAATCAGAATGGTGGCTTTTAGTTGCCAGTATTCCATCTGGTTTATAATTTCATTGTGATAAAGTACTGATTAAATAATTTTGTATGGGAAAATATTTGCAGCTTTCGGTCTGGTATAAGCTATGACTTCTACAGGGAACCTGAGATTCAGGTTTATATTTATACCAGGGTCTGGAAGCAGCTGAAGCCTCCATGGGGAAAGGAGGTGAGGAGCAATTGATTGGTACTAAAGTGAGCTTTATAATGGAAGGAGAGAAGAGGACTTTAAAAAACTGGTTTCCATTCTTATCAAAGCTGTTCTCACAGCTACACAAGACTGGCATTTCATGAAAGTAAGCAATGGAATAAACCTTGACTCTTGTCGTACCACCGCTTGCATGTGCTAAAAGCTCTGCTGACCAAGTTATTCAGTCTTTCCACAGATACAGCTTCCACTGACAGTAACGAGTCCTCAGATGTATGTGAGGACTGTGGAATCAGGCCTTAAGGGTTGAGGTAATATTATAGCTATCAGGTGTGTGCACGGAGGGAGGGGGGAAGCAGGGGCATTGGCCTCCCCAGTAATCGGTAGGGGCACAGAACTCCTCCAGTCCTGGGGCCGCGGCATGGAGAGTGAGTTCCTGTGGCCCCCAGGGCTGCAGCAGGGAGAGCGAGCACTTTTGGGCCCAGGGGTGTGGCTGGGGAACAGAATATGCCTTTCCAAAAGCCATCAAATTTTTATTCCTGTGCACACCCCTGATATTTTCTGTATGTAATTACAGTAGTGGTGTTTGTTTCTTCAGTGAAAGGATTTCAGCAAGTTTTTGACTTGTTTGCATACATTAACTCTAGGAGAAACTTGTGCCCTGCTGCATGTGCAAAACTGCATGGATATATTCTGTCTGGATAATCACAGTAATTGCCCAATTTTTGGCCCAGTCCTGCAGTGGGATCCACCACATGGCTTATCCATGGAGAATCCTATCCAATACAATGGGATTAAATGAGCATAAAGGAATCCTGCATCCTTATTCCTTCTCAGGATCTTCCTGTGTGGGTGTAGTTTTGAAGATTTGGGCCCTGGCCTTTCACATTACTCCTTAGGGCCCCTTTTTAGGGATGCGTGTCTGAAAAATATCTTAAAATGCAAACAATAAAATGTGAAGAAAATAATTCATATTATGGACTAATTACCATTAGGTCAAATGTTTATTAAAAATGTGCTTAAATATGGATGTATACAATATATTATACTGGATCCAAAGGAGCCATCCTGGTCGACAGGATATATACTATTTGAGGCTATATTCTACCACCCTTATTCATGTTGAGTAGTACCATTGAAATCAGGAGGAGTTAAGTGCTACTGATCATGAGTAGGGATGGCAGGATCTGCCTTTGCAAATATTTTAGACCCAAAAATATACATTTATTCTAGAGACCATAAACAACATTATCAGAATCTGGCCCCCAGGCTAGTAAATAATACACAAGTTTCTTTTTAAGCTCTTTGTATGTATTGACAGATTAGGGAAGCATATGGGTCGCAGACAAGAGAGAGTTGGTCACTGATCCCTGCATTAAGATCCATTCACTGACCATATAAAGGAAATAAAAGGAAATTAATACAAATTCTGTTTGAAAAAGCCCAGCGTCTGAATAAAATGACCAATGTGCAGAAAAACCAAGTTACGGCTGACAGTATTTTGGGTATGCATTATTTTGCTCTCAGTGGTACAGGAGAAAGAATGAATAATCAGAGCAAACTTGGAAGTTTCTGGGTTTTGTTGGTTTCAGGACCCAGACCCTTAAAGCTACATTATTTTAATGCATCCTTGTATTTGTTTAAAGTTTATACAAGTATAACATCAGTGCTTTAGGTTTTACCTCAGCTCTCTGTCACTACATTCAACTATATCCATCTTCCTTCCAGCAAAATGTCTACTTTACAGAATGCATTTGTGTGTGTTTTTCTGAACCCCTTCAGTTAATATATGAAAAGAAAGAAAAGAAAAGAAAAAGTATGCCCTGACACTATATTGGTAAATGTTGCATACATTTTTGAAAAAAATATGTATTTTGCCAGTACATTTACCAAAATCCAAGTGTTCCAAATTACAATGCCTTTATATGTTACTAAAGCTATGGTACATGTTATAGATATGTTCATTAACCAGAAAATAACATTTTAAAATGAGTTAAAGCATGTTCTATTGCATTAGATGTTATTCCTTCAGTTAGCTAATTTTGAACCACAGAGAAGTCTAAAAAGATTTTATCCTATCTCTTGCTTCTAGCCTTCCCAATAATATCCCAAAAAATGTTTATTGTGAGGCTTCTATTTTTCCAATAGGGAATGGAAAACTAAATTGCCTGATTAATTAAGCCTGGCCCTGAAAGCCTGCACATAAGAAAGAGAGACAATTTGGAAGAGTGTTTTTGTTGTTAACATGGAAACAACCAGGATGGTTTGAATTGGCACTAAGTTTTCAGCAGACTGATACATTATGATTTTAACATATTGAGGTTGCAGAGGGTGATTTCATCTACAGCGATTTGCATAATATTTTCTGGAATTCCTCATCATTTTCCTTTTATCATTGCTCTTTCATTTTGGCAGTTTTAGTAATCAAAGGGAAGACCCCTTTTTCTGGCAAAGAGCTGCTTTTATTATGCAATCCCAAGGAAGGGGGAGAGAGACCCATGCACACGCACACATGCATGTGTACACTGAGTATTCTACATGAGCTATAACTATGAACTAATAAGCTGTGTAAGATGATAACTACTGAAGTGACAAAGATTCCAAAGACACCAGAGCCTCAGTTTATAAATAACTCTCATTGACTTCAAAAGTGTTACTTATTGACAGGGGTCTACATAAATCACGGAGAAATCACACTTTTTTTGTGGGTTGATCACAGCATAAATAGCAAATTTAGTGGATGTGTAACACATCTGCGAAATCTGCTATTTATGCTGTGACCAACCCATGAAAAATGTGTGATTTCTCCACAGTGTTTCTCAAACCAGGGGCCTTGACCCAAAAGTGGGTCGCACGCCTATTGTAGGGGGGGGTCTCAGTATTGCCACCCTTACTTCTGCGCTGCTGCTGGTGGCAGCGTTGACTTCAGATTGGGCGCCCGAGCAGCAGCTGCTGCTCTCCGCTCTGCCTTCAGACCTGGGTGGCCAGAGAACGGTGGCTGCTAGCCAGGTGCCCAGCTCTGAAGGCCACTGCCAGTAACAATGCAGAAGTAAGGGTGGCAATCCAGAAGCAGTGCAGATGTAAGGGTGGCATGGCATAGTATTGCCATCCTTACTTCTGCACTGCTGCTGATAGCAGCGCTGCTTTCAGAGCTAGGTGCCTGGCCAGCAGATGCCGCTCTCTGCTCTGCCTTGAGAGCTGGCGTCCGGAGACCAGATTTCACAGTCCATGACATGATTTTCATGGCTGTGAATTTGGAAGACCCACTACTTACATGTTATACGAGGAGAACAGGGCCCCAGGAATATTGCTCCTGTGCCATAATACTTTGTGATTACACTTTTAAACTACTGCTTCATTATTCCTTGTAGCAAGAAAGACAAATATTCAAAACTCTAGAGAAATATCACATAATTTATTAAATTCAGATGAAGAATATGCATATGTTCTTTAACTATGGAGCGCTTGGTGGTAATCTGGAGTGTCCTGGCTCTTCATATTTCCAGGTGCTAAATTTCATTAAAAGAAGCTAAAAATCATCACTGTCCTTTTATTACTTTTCCATTTAAGCAATTATTCAAGTTGCTACAAGGATTTTGTGTGATTGCAAATGGGAGAGGAAATGGGCAAAATTATTGTGAAGGGGAAGGCAGGTGGTTCACAGTGCAAAAGTCTATATCCTGTCTCCCCAACTAGTTTGCCAACCTCTGGCTGTGGCACAAAGCAGCCAGAAAGCCAGCAGGAGTGGCCACCTGAGGATTTCCCTATTGTAAAGGGAATACCCTGGTAGACTACAGCCAATGTAATAGCTCTACACAACCCATCCCCATCTTGCAGCCCCTTGTATAGAAGGTGTGTGTAGTCTCTGGCTGGAGAAGGGTTGTGGCTGTGGTGCTGCTGCACTCTGGTGATCTCTGGAAACGTTTCTTGAGTGCTGTTGCCGCCAGGTGCAACTTGGGGCAGCTCAGAGCCTTCTCTAAATTGTTGGAGCACAAACTGGCCCCTGACCAGTCTCAGGACCAGGGGTCTGGGGACATGTAAAACTGACATACAGCCACCTTTATTCCATTTCCCCTTCTGCAGGCTGAGAATCCTGGCCCATTCCCTCTAGTAAGATGTGGTCCAAACTATTACAAAGTTTGAGAACCTCTGTTCTAATTTGCAGTTGGTAAACCTTGGAGTTCAACATTTTGGTGTTGACCCTCTTAGTGTCTTTTATTAGGTTTGAGGAAGTCGTTGAAGTTTGCCAAAAATTGTTCCTGTTATTTAAACCCATGTTCTCTCCTTACACATCTCCGTCCACCCACATGCAAACACTCTAATTATTGTTACAGCAGTTATAGCCTAATATTCTCTTCTCCCCCTCCACCCAGGGCGTGAATATCATTCAGGTAAAAGCTTTCAGAGGGTCAGTGCCACCTTTTAGTGTCTAGATTTTAGACAGGCATGATCCATTTTAAGCCATACTTCATTATTCAGCAGGTATTTTAAAAGGTATAAACAGAGAGAGATGCCACTTTCAGGTTTGTTTTTGTTCCAAGTTTCCATTAAATGTCTTATGTAAACAATACACAAAGGTTTTATTACCTAGATTGAAAGGCTTTGTAATATGAGACAGCAACCTTCCAAATTAGCATTATGTATTTAAGTGTGCTACAGAAACTTCTTTTCATTTCCATTAGCTTGTAGCTGAAAAGCATATTGGTTCTCAGTAATCTAGAGGAATGATTCTCTGAATATTCTTCAATTACTGAAAGGAATGAAATCAGGTTTGGATTTGTCAGCATTTAGTTTAAATTTCATCTGCTTCATCATGTATATGATGATGTCATCTCCTAGAATAAACTGCCATTGTAATCAATTTGGGGACCAATAAAAACAGTGTTTCCAATTCATATTATTTCATGCAGTAACAGTAGAGTCCTCTGCATTGCAAAATAACCTAAATTGGTTTCTTGCTCACTCACATTTTTCTCCACAGTTATTCAACTCTTTGCCTTCTTCTCACTCATTTTGCTGGAAGCTTTTTGATTTCCCTCATTAATACACATAATTTACTTTCTGTGGATCTTTACGGTCCTACTCACTGGTGCTTCAGAGATACCTCTGAGTTTCCTAATCTGATTTTTTGTACAGCACAACATATCTTCTGGAGTGGGAGAACTAAGTTTATCATTCAAACATTATTTTAAATGGTTCATTTGTGGGTCATGGATTTTTACTGCTGGATCAGCCTGACATTTTCTTGATCCAGTACAATGCAGAGACAATTGTCTCATTTGGCTTGGAGAAAAAAATGTGACACCTCATAATTCTCTCTTGAAAAAAGGATTCTGTGCTAGATTATGTATTGAAATGACCCAATAACATTTTCAGAAATGACCCAATTTCAGTCCAGAGCAAATACTTGCTGTTCAAGGTTAAATTAACTAGTAGTTGGGAAAACTGAGACTAGTTAGTTGTCAGGTGCTGATCTAAAAGTTGTGGTGGCTTAGAAGGTTCTACAAAAAAGGCCATCTCCATGCAAGAAGTATTATCTTCAGCTTCCCATTGAGAGACAATGGAAGTCCATATCTTTATGTGGATGCCAGAAAGGATTAATGGCAATACACTTTATGAACATGATCTTATGTTTATAATATAGTGCCTGTTATCCAGAAGAATCCCAAAGCACTTTACAAAATGTATACAGTACAGGAATAATTTTAACTATCAGTGAGGTATGAACACTCCCAGGACTTGAACAGTTTATACAACTAATAGTTTCTATGGCCAAGTAATAGACTCTACGATAACATATTATAAACAGTAACTTCTCGAGATAAGAGATAGCAAACCTCATCTCTCTATGATCTGCAAGAATCCCTGGGGTGCATTCCAGACAGCAGACACTCCATTTCTGAACTTCAGCAGGTGTTATCTTAATGCCGAGGAGTATTATTTATTGTCCAAAACTACTGTAGAAGAATTTCCCTAGAGGCTAAGCCTTTTACATTCTTCTCAAAATCTCTCTTCTCCAGAACTCCCAGTTCTAAGTAAAATATTTTGAGACACTTGGAAGAAAACTGCTCCCTCTCTTTTTATAAACAAATAAATAATCTCTCTATTTGCATCCCAAGCTCTACTATGATTATAATAGAACAATAGACTCTGAGGTGGCATTTCGGTACTTGCTGCTACCAAAATGTTAGTCGTGCCCTTCTATTTTCATGACTATTTTCACTAGATCTTTCTGATGCAAAACAACCAAATACCATGAGATTATTAATACTGTAGGAAAATATCAAGCAAGTAGTTCTTTTCAGAATTTTACATTCATGCAAAATATTGCACAAATTAAGACTAGCCAGACATAATTTTGTTCTATTCAACAGCAATTTAGAACTGGTCTGGGATGCAATTCCCTTTTCAGATATTTTCAAAATAACTAACCATTTATTAAATTCCAGATTTAAGTGAAAACTGAAAGCTCAATCAATGGATAGCGGATCTGGTAGGGTAGTCTATTAGTTTTTTTCAGTTTGGCTTTCTTACACTAGCTAACTTGCAGTGAACTCTTTTTAGCTTCTGCCTTTACAGAACTGTTCTTAACAACTTCATTTTGGTTAAGTGAATGTGGATGGGTTGCTCAAGAGAACATAACTCTTGTGCTACAGGATGCTAACAGTCAGTGGCAGTCTCCTGAAAGTATGAGCTTTCCATAGGAGATTCACCATGGGGCTGCAGTACCTATGAGGGCATGTTTACACAGCAGCCTGGGTAGGCAGACATGCGCTAGCTCCAAGCTACTGTGAAGACACCACCTGAAAGATCTGCACTATTTTCCCCCCAAGCCTATGAAAAGTTCCTTTGGGGCAATTACACTGTTATGTGACCTATCCATTCCACCAGGTATATCCTGGTGCTCCTCTGAGATCAATGAGGCAACAAAGCTTTTGGCATGTAAGGTTAGCATCTCTCTACAAACATATAAATTAATGTATTTACTGAAAATGAAAAATCATGCAGATTTGTACATCTTCACTACTACTACTACTACTACTAGATTCTTTGTACTTATAGCTTCATCCATACAAGGATCTCAAAGTACTTTGCAAACATTAATGAGTTAGGCCTCACAACAACCCTGTAATGTATTTTTTCTCTATTTTATGGATGTGTAAAATGAAGCATAGAAAGGTTAAAAGACTTGCCAAGCATCACATAGTGAGTGAGTGGTGCAGCTGGGAGCAGAAGTTAGCTTTCCTCACTTCAGTACCCTGGTCAAGCTCACCAGTTTTTGGATTCAAGCATTACCTCTTTGCAGGGCCGGCTCTAGCTTTTTTGCCACCCCAAGCAAAAAAAAATTTTGGCTGCCCGCACCCCAGCCCTGGGCTCCCCCCCACACACCCCCTGCTGCCCCAGCCCTGGGCTCTCCCCCGTCCCCACCTGCACCCCTGCCGCCCCAGTTCTGGGCCTCCCCCACCCGCACCCCCTGCCACCCCAGCTCTGGGCTCCCCTCTTCCCCCCCACCAGTGCCCCCCCACCCACACACCCCCTGCTGCCCCAGCCCTGGGCTCTGCCCCCTCCACCCGCACCCCCTGCCGCGCCAGCTCTGGGCTCTTCCCCCCTCCACCCCACCTGCACCCTCCTTCCGCCCCAGCCCTGAGTCACTGGTAACTTGCTCCCAGGGCGGGTCATTCAACAGGAATTTTGGATGTGCACAGAACACAGACAGGATTGGTTCCCATATGGTTACCGAACTGAAGTAAAGTGGAACAATTTTCAGCTTGTGTGATTAGAGGATATCTGGATGCATATTATAAGACTGTCCTCCATAAATGAGGAAAAGTTGAGGTGCCTTTATTATTCTTTTGTTCCACTCTTTGTTTCTATAGGGAATTTGCCAACGCAAACTGTCTTCCTTTTAAACAAATTAAAACTAAAAAAAAAAAAAAAAGCTGTTGAAAA
>NW_020664435.1:41702718-41712487 GCF_002925995.2 Terrapene triunguis
GCTGTTGAAAATAGCAATTCCAGTCCTAAAAACCACTGGGAAGCATTTCTTGCTCAATTTTATCCTACTTTTTCTATAGCAAGTTACAGTGGATCAGTATATTTGATTTGGGAGAAATGAAGTAACAGCTGCCCAAATTGAGCTTGAGCACTCCTGAATTTTGAGGTGTTCAAATCTGGAAGGCAGATGCTAGATTCCCTTTCTGAATATTAGCTAAATCTGGAAAGGAAAAGTAAATTTCTGCTTCCATGGCTCAGAAGTGGAAATCCTCCTACGTGCCTGGTACTGTATCTAAAGCTGCCCAGGTCCAGTAGAGCCTCCCCTCCCTTACTTTTCATTTTAAATTCTAGTGGGATCCACATACCTCCCTTGCTAGGCTTCAGATAGAGAGGGGCACTGTCCATTTAGTCCACCCAATTCTTTCTTTGGGGGCTGCAAGGTGAGGTCACACCAGTATCCCTAATCCAGTCTAGGGATGTCTTCTGAAGGGGATATCTGGGCCAAAGCCTTCTACTCCTTGGGCATACTTGTTCCCCGTTCACAGTGCCCCCCCGCTCTAGCAGTGAGCTCTCCATTCACAGCAAGCTGCAGCATGAGGTTTCAGCTACCATACTCCCTCCCCCTCCCTTTCCTGTTGATAGCGGCCAAGGGAATGCTGGGAAATGTAGTTCTTTCCCTGCTCCAGGGCTGGCTCTATAGGCAGGGAGCTAACCAAGGAACTACAGCTCCCAGGGCCCCCTGTTGGTTCTCAGCTCCCAGGCTGGATCCCTGCCAGCTGCCGCCCCTGCAAATGGGCTGCCCCAAGCATCTGCTTGCTTTGTTGGTGCCTAGAGCTGCCCCTGCCTCTTTTGTTAACAGCAATTCATGACCCTCCTTCTTCAGCAAGTTACTACTTTTACAGCGGAAGAAATTAAAATGCTGGTGGGAATTTCTGTAATCAGTGAATGACTGACTATAATCAAGGAACATATTCAGTGGGGGTTGGGGGGAAGACCTTTATGAGCCATTAAAAGTGTGAAATATTTTCTTGTCTTTATAAAGAGCTACATAGCTCCACTTATAGATCTCAGTTTCTTCCCAAAACTGGAGCAGCTCCTCAGTATTAGAATATTCTTGTTTTCAAACCTTGATGGTCAGAGAGAAAACCTCAAGATCTCTGCAGAGGACTCCATTATCCAGCTATTTCTCTCTCCCTCTTTTGTGGTGGTATCTAGGTTGAAATATTCATCAAGATGGTAACTCTCTGGAATCTCTCCTTGCATGAATGACAGTGATATCCATATCCTGAAGATAGTCAATCTAGAGAACATTCTTGAGTCCAAATATAGCTGTCCCAAGTTGTTTCATCAATCTTTGCAGTGAACAAAATACCTATCGCCATAGCACTTCGAAGATAGCCTAGGGGGCTCATCTGTCTTGATCGGAACTGACAATTTGGTTGCTTCTTATTACTTAAGCATGTAAGAAGACATGCATTCCAGGACACTGAAGAAAACAAAGCAATATACTTATGGAATGAATGGTTAGCTACTGTAAATTTCAAGTAAAGAATTCTCACTGCTCACAATTAGAGCAGGGGGTGGAGATCTGTCTGTTTGGGAAATGGGGGAGGTACATTTTGCTGTAACTCCCTGCATTCTAGCCCATAAAAGTAAGTGGATTAATTTTGAAAAATCGGGGCAAAAGTACTTGATGTAATTTCCACCGCAGCGCCAGAAGACGAGAAGTAGTCTTTCCTTCCATTTTCCTTTCTTACCTAATTAGTAAAAACTCCTGCAAAAATATCACTATTATATTTGCAAGGGCTGTGACCACCCTCTTCATAAAAGTTAGACACCTCAATCTATATTTAGGCACCTAAATAGGTGGCCAATAGAGCTATTAGTGTGTTCTCTCTTAAAAGTGATTAGGTATTACAACTAATTTCAATAGAACAACAGCTGTTGGGAAATAAATTACTGTGAGAAACTTCCCTGTGGGAAACAATATGTCGGAATACAATTTTTTCATTCCACATAGAATCTTTCAAATTCTCACTTTAAGGAATTTCAATAACAGAAAATCAGACTCTGTGGATGAAATCCTGGCACCACTGAAGTGAAAGGCAAAACTCCCATTGACGTCAGTGGGCCAGGATCTCTTCCTGTCATACAGAGAAACCAAGCAAACAGATAAGTCCAAAGAATAAAACCTTCATCATGTTCTGGCTATGAACTTTGTCAAGTAGTAAGAACTGTGCCTTGCTGGCTAGGAGACTGATACGGCCCAGCCTTTCCATATATTATTTTTATATACTTTCCTTGCTCCAACAAACACAGACATCTTTTTGTTGACAGGGGCAAACAGGTTAAAGAATATGGGGTTCTCCAGTGTATATGGGGAATAATATTTTTTTGGGGGTGTACACAGAAGAGGCTAATGTGTGTTCATCTGGTGGTGTGTATAAAATATTCATGTCACTTTATGTTTGTATATTTTCAATATTTCTAAGGCCACCTATGGTTAATATGCTAAAACAGCAGTACATCAGCTGAGAGAGAATGAAAGGGATATTGAGGCATATGTGATCTTTTTACTGCATTTTCCACTATTCTATCATCAGAAAACCACATACCAGTCTACTTCATACCGACTGACACTGCTGAAAGCTGGTTTGTTTGGTAGACTACTAGTCCGTGTAAACTTTGTTAGCTATGAGTGGTGCCATCACTGAAAGTGGGGAAGGATGAGCCTTTTGAAAATCAAAGTTGTTAAAAAGCAGATGGTCTCCATGCAAGAAACATCTTCAATTCTGAAGGGAAAAAATAGAAGCAGGAGCAGAAAAGAAAGGTTTTTTTAAAAGACATATCTCATAGTTACACTTACATTCCTTTGTACCTAAAATGTGCATAGGGGAACTGTATAGCAAGTTATTATCCATTGGTGAAGGTGCTGGAAGCCTTATAAGTTGAAAACTGCTTTATATGCTGCAGATTCTTTTTGGTTTTATAGTCCTGACTTGGCTGCTGAACAATTATGACATCAACTCCTGAATTTCAAGTCTAGCTCTGTGTCCCTGCTTTATATGTCTTATGAAGCCAGTAGCATCCTTCTGGTGTTTCTGGTTGGAGTACATTTGAACTGACATTTCTATTGAAGTAGCTAGAATGTGATTTTATTACTATTATTTGTTTGTTTATTTATTTATTAGCCAATCATTGTATTCCAAAAAATGTTTTTTGTTGTTATGTATCTTGATTTTGCAATACTCACCTATGCTGATATATAACAGTTAAAACAATACATTTTGAAATGGCATTGAAATTAATAATAATAATAATAATTAATAATTCGCTGTAGCAATTGGAATGGCAGAGGCAACAGAACTGCTTCTTGAAAGAAAACATAAGGAAGAATGGTCCATACCAGTAAACAGCTGATTATTTTAAAAGGAGCTATTTTGTAGATGTGCTTTGTTTTCCTTGGTGATATAGTCTGAATTTAAATTAATAGATTATAACGTCAGAAGGGACCATTGTGATCATCTAGTCTGACCTCCTGCCTAACACAAGCCATAGGACATCCTTGAATTAATTCCTGTTTTAACTAAAATATACCTTTTACAAAATCATCCATCTTTGATTTAAAGATTTCCGGTGATGAAGAATCTAACTGAACCCTCTGTAAGTTTTTCCAATGGTTTATTACTCTCACTGTTAACTATTTAGGCCTTATTTTGAGTCTGAATTTGTCTAGTTTCAACTTCAAGCCATTGGCTCTCGTTATACTTTTGTCTGCTAGATTGAAGAGCCCTTTATCAAATTGATCAAATTTCTGTTCCCTGTGTAGGTTCTTATAAACTTAATCTTCTCTTGGTATACTGAGCTCCTTTAGTGTCTCACTGTCAGGCATGTTTTCCAGTCCTTTGATCGTTCTTGTGGATCTTCTCTGAACCTCGCCAATTTTTCAATATCCTTCTTCAATTGTGGATACCGGAACTAGACACAATATTCCAGTAGTAGTTGCTCCAAATACAGAGATAGTATAACCTCCCTACTCCTACTCAATATTCCCCTGTTTATACAGCCAAAGATCACCTTAACCTTTTTGGCCACATTGTTGCACTTTGGACCTCATGTTCAGCTGATAATCCACCGGGAACCCCAAGTCTTTTTCAGAGTCAGTGCCTCCCAAGATAGGGTCCCGCATTCTGTGAGAATGCCGTACAATCTTTTTTCTAAGACATTTGGCCATATTGAAATTCATATTGTTTTCTTGTGCCCAGTTTACTAAGTGATTCAGGTATCAGAGGGGTAGCCGTGTTAGTCTGGATCTGTAAAAAGCAACAGAGGGTCCTGTGACACCTTTAAGACTAACAGATGTATTGGAGCATAAGCTTTCGTGGGTGAATGCCCACTTCGTCAGATGCATGTAATGGAAATTTCCAGAGGCAAGTATAAATATGCAGGCAAGAATCAGCATGGCGATAACGAGGTTAGTTCAATCAGGGAGGGTGAGGTCCTCTGCTAGCAGTTGAGATGTGAACACCAAGGGAGAAGAAACTGCTTCTGTAGTTGGCTAGCCATTCACAGTCTTTGTTTAATCCTGATCTGATGGTGTCAAATTTGCAAATGAACTGAAGCTCAGCAGTTTCTCTTTGGAGTTTGGTCCTGAAGTTTTTTGCTGTAAGATGGCTACCTTTACATCTGCTATTGGCACCGCCATGGGCACCCGCATGGCCCCCACAGGATGCCAACATTTTTATGGCTGACCTGGAACAACGCTGCCTCAGCTCTCGGCCACTCACGCCCCTTCTCTACCTACGCTACATTGATGACATCTTCATCATCTGGACCCATGGGAAGGAGACCCTGGAAGAATTCCACCACGATTTCAACAGCTTCCACCCCACCTTACTGATTCTTGCCTGCATATTTATACCTGCCTCTGGAAATTTCCATTACATGTGTTTGACGAAGTGGGCATTCACCCACGAAAGCTTATGCTCCAATACATCTGTTAGTCTTAAAGGTGCCACAGGACCCTCTGTTGCTTTTTAAGTGATTCAGATTGCTCTGTATCAGTGACATGTTCTCTTCATTATTTACCACTCCACTAATCTTTGTTTCATCTGTTAAATTTATCGGTAATGAATTATGTGTTATCTTTCAGGTTATTGATAAAAATGTTAATCAGCTTAGGATCAAGAACTGATCCCTGCAGGACCCCATTAGAAACACAGACACTCAATGTTGATTCCTGGATTGCAGTTACATTTTGAGACCTATCAGTTAGCCAGTTTTTAATCCAGTCAGTGTATGTCAAGTTGGTTTTGTATTGTCCTAGTTTCTTAATCAAAATGTTGTGTGGTACCAATTCAAATTCCTTATACAAGTCTAAGTATGTTAAATCAGCACTATTACCTTTACTTACCAAAATTATAATCATATAAAAAATTATGTCAAGTTAATTTGACATGATCTGTTTTTCATAAATCCATGTTGTTTGACATTAATTAGCTCTGGTGTTGTCTTTAACAGGAGTTGAAGGCTCTCAGGGTATGTCTACACTGTAGCTGGTAGTAAGCATCCCAACCTGTGTAGACAGACTTGCCATGGCAGGGCTCCAGTTAGCACACTAAATGTAGACATTGTGGCTTTGGTTGCAATTTGGGCTCTCAAACCAATGGTGTTGGGTGGGCTTGAGAGCCGGAGCTGCAGCATCTACACTGCTATTTTTAGTGCTCTGGCCTGAGCCCCAAAAGCATGAGTCTGTGTTCCTGGTCTGGGAGGCTTGCTCTGAGCGGCAGTGTAGACATACCCTCAGAGACTCCAGGATTTGCTCTGCATCTTGCAAAATCACAGTCTATTTACATATACTGTCATTGCCCTTACAATATTTAACTCATTGCTTTGAGATAGTAAGAATGATTTATAAAACTGAATTCCACTCTACCTTCTGTATTTTCTAGACAAGTATAATCTAGTATATGCTGCACAATGGCATTTGCTAATGTAATTGTTTGGATGGCATGTACATGTTAAAGGAAGAGAAGAATGCAATCAAATATTTGAATACTAAGGCAGACGTATAGGCCTTTTCAATTTGATGTTTTAGTTCAAAATTGTTATTTTTTCCCTTGGATATAAAACTTACCATAGCAGGACAACGGTGATACTTAAAACAAGCTTAATATGACACAATAAAAAATTAGTTTTTATATAGCAGTTTTTATCTTCAAAGAGCTGGAAAGCAATAACTAATTAATCTTTAAAGAACTCCTCTGAGCTAGATAGATACCATTCACTATGTTTTACTTTGAGATAGGGCAACAGAAGCAGAGTGCCTTCATCAAGGCCTGGTATTGGGATTCAGGGCTTCCAGATTCCCAGTCTGTAGAACTCTATGCCTAGATTTCTTTGTAGCGCGATTAAATAGAGTTTTTGGAGCAGATTGGAATGCTATTGGAAGAAGAATGTTTTGCACGCCTTAATGTGAGCAAGCAGGCTTATTAATTCATTGCTCTATGATATAGGGGATTCTGAAATAACAATGCTTGTATGAGAGCTCATTAGCATACAAAGGTGTGATAGCTAGAAAAACAGCCACCTAAGAAAAGAGTTACCCTTTGGGCCCTGATCTTGCACTTGGTTCCTCGCAGGTCAACCTCTGTTCCCAAACAGAGCCCTCCTGACTTCATTAGGGCTCTGCGTGGGTGCAGGGATCAGCCTACCAAATCATGTTAAATGGGAAACCAGTAGGGCTATTTTGGGCCTCTTTAGGGCCAATTTTTCAGAATTGCTCAACCTCCGTTTAGTCGTCTGAAGTGGCCAGATTTCCATACCAGCTTAGCGCTCTGTAGATGCCTTTATTTGGAGTTGCTGGGTGCTGAGCTCTTTTGAAAATCTGACCATTAGCGTTCTTAAAGCCACACATGGGAGACCAAAATAAAGGTGGAACCATGTTACCGTGTATAGTCAGGTGTGTCTCTGCATTTCTTTCTGAATAATTACCTCATAATTATTCCCTCTTTTGTTACAACTACAGGAACCTATACAATTTGAATTGCAAGTAACCCAATCTTCACATTTTTATTTCCATCACTTTGAATAGCTTTTATCAGATTTATCTGAATGAGCTGATCACAGACAAGAAAATAATGGCCATTTAATTAATAGTGCAGGTAAAAAAGAAGTCTAAGGAGAAAGAACTCATGGAAGATCAATCACAATTAGATATAAGCAATGGAAAATGACAAGGCATGTGTTCAGTATTTCAGAAGATGGTGTTCACATTAGGCCGTAAATTGTCACTATGTACTCTGTAATGTGCCATATACCACCGATTGTCATATGAATAACCAGGTCAGCCAATTGTCTATGTAATGTTGAGAGGGAAAAACCAGAGGAAAATGAAAGGGATGAATTGTATATTGAAAACGTGTGTGTGTGTGTGTGTGTGTGCGCGTGCGCGTGTGGAGAGAGAGAGGAGCGAGAGAGATGATTTGTTTTATTCCTCTTCCCTATATTTTTATACTACTGGGGACATTTCCAATCATGATCTTTGTTTCTTTATGGCTTATCTCTGCATGCTTCTTTCTTCCCATAAATCATAATCTTCTTATGGGGAATCGCAATGGTTTTCTCAGCAATAAATTGTGATGTTAGAGAGGATAATAACTTCAGGTAGGGAATCAACAACAGGAACAGATGGACTCTTAAAAACAAAGAACCTATGTATGTGCAAGCGTCCCAGCTACTAAAACAAAAGTGGAAGAGAAATACAGGAAATCAGGACAGAACATTCTCCAAAGAGAATTGCTAACATTTTCAAAGTTGCTAATGTTAGGGCCATAAATCCATGTTTAGGCAGCTGAACATTTTGTATAAATCAGTTTATAAATAAAAGAACCTGATTTTTCAGTTACCATGCACCCAACAACTCTTATTAAAATTAATGAGAGCAATAGTGTTTGGTCCCTCTTAAAATCAGGCTGCTTAATTAGGTGACTAAATGTGGATTTACATGACTCACTTTAGACATCCATGTTTGACATTTTTAGCCAGTGTTTTTTCAAAAATTTCCATGCCATATTATATGTCTATAATTTGCAAGCTTTCTGGTGTGCAGAATTTTCCTGCACAAAAGAGTTCCTTGAACTGGCTTTACATTAGTCTCGAGGAACTATACCAAATCAGTTTGTTCTGGCATGGCACAAAGAATTTGGTTGGGCCTGTTACATTGTTCAAGATGGTGCTTGAATAACTGTAGAGGAGACAGACACGTAAGAATGCAAGATACACTTCTCACTTCACTGAACATCTCAGTCATCTTTTATGGTTATAAAAAGGTGGGCAGGGAAAGGGCTGGCTAGGACTCAATAGAACAGGGATATAGGGCTAAGTTCTACAAGGTGCTGAGCATTCTGGCCTCACTCCAGCCAAGTAATTAAGCATGTGCCTAACTTCAAGTATGTTAGTAGTCCCAGTTATTTCTTAAAAATATGCATGTACTTAAGTGCTTGGCAGGATCAGGCCAGAGCACTCAACACTTTGAAGGATCAAAAAGAGAAGGCTGGGGAGCATTCCTAAGGGGAACAGGAAACTCTCTTCCCTCACCCCAGATATGTAATCACTAGTGTATATCCATTAGCTTATTTCTATTACAGACAAAACAAGGGGGTGTAGTGACAGTGAAAGATGAAGGAATATGTGGTCCTGGGGAACATGCTGGATCCTTTCACTTTTCATTTCCAGACTGGTTAACACAGAGGTCCCCAAACTGTTGGCACGCTCTCCTAGTGGGGCATGGAGGAATGTTGCGGGGGGCATGGCTGGGGCCCAGGCCAGGCAGGGAAGGAACGCCACCTAGCTCTGCTCCTGACCCTGACTGCTGGCCCCAACTGCCAGCCCTGCACCTGTGGCCCCGGCTGCTGGCTCCGCCCCAAGGGCTCTGTGTCTGGTGTGCTGGCTGCCTGCCTTGGCCCCTGGCCAAGGCTTTGGCCTCAGCCTCGGCCTCCTTACCCCTGTCTGTGGGCCCCCCACCCCAGTCCACAACTATGGCTCCACTCCCGGCCCCAACTGGGGGGGGGGGGGATGGATGGGGGAGGGGGCACAAGGTAAAAAGTTTGAGGACCACTGGTTTAACATTTCTTTTAAAATGTAATTTTTAAATAAATTACACACACACACACCCAGAGCTAATGCCCCCAATACCACCTATATATATATAATATTAGAGGGCATTCACTGAATTCCATTGGGAGACACTTTCAGATTTAGCTTTTTCTAGTTACTTTTCTTTATAATAAAGAATTGTTGACAATACAAGTTATTTTTACATATATATTGAGAGAGCAATAAATATGAGAGAGAAGAGGAGAATTTAACTCTTTCGTGTTGCTTTTTGTTTGGCAATTAGGTAAAAGTTGTTTCTGCTAAGGTAGCATATACATAGTTCTCATCTGTGATTTTTTTAATAAGCCAACAGCCAAAGAACATATACATTTTATATGATGCTGTAAAGGTAGAATATGCTGGTTAGAGCATGGAATGTCAAATTGTGAATCTGAATGTTTCATGTAGTATTCTTGTTTTGTTCTCTTCCCTCTGTCTACATTCTTGATCTACATTTGGCTGACTTTATTGTCTCTGAGTGTGTAGCCGTGTTAGTCTGTATCAGTACCTGCAGGGCCTCACAGTATGCCTTCTGGCTCTGTCAATCTGTTTCTTCACTTCAGCAGGTGGGTATTGTAGTTGTAAGAATGCTTGATAGAGATCTTGTAGGTGTT
>NW_020664435.1:41717487-41721779 GCF_002925995.2 Terrapene triunguis
GCATGCTACGACATGTGATATTGAGGGGCAGAGAATATGTCGTCGTACTAAGAGGAGAGGGTTTTTTAGATGTCCATGAAATTGATTGATCGCTTTTAACTGTGTATTCTGACCTGCCTGCCTGCTATAGAATTTACATTACAATTTGATTATTTTTAAAAGGCTAATTTAATAACAGACATTTCCCCCCTAAAAAGATACGCTATTCAAGTGGCTTCCTAACTTTAATAATGAGACACACTTGGGAGTTAAATCTGGCCCCTTCCTTTGTGATGTGGAAGGCTCCAGAGGCAGTGGCACCAGTTTGGTTTCACTGTGTGGGGTGACAGGATTTAAGGAACCCATCGGGCATGGAGCTCAACTCCATCCTGTTCAGTGGAACTTGGGTAAGAGCTGGAGGTCAGAGTGGGAGCGGAGCTGGTGAATCTGCCAGTATGTGGATCATTGCACGCTACACAATTAGGGTCTTGTGCATGATGAGGGCTACAGAAACCGCAGGGAAGCTCTGCAGCGTGGGAGAGATTCCTTCCCATGGAAAACCCTGCACACAATCCAGCTACTTGGCCTTGTGGGATTTAGCACTTGATGTAAAAAAAAATGAAATAATGTGATGGATTTTTCTATCTGAATGATTTCTCAATTAAAAATAAAGTAAAACCTTTTGGAGTGTGTGTGTTTGGGAGGGTGACTTCAGAAACAAATGCAAAAGTTGACATGATTTCAATAGTGCAGAGACCGTGACAACTGACCGTGTTGTCTGTGCCTTTGTGCTGGGATCAGGATTGGAATTTATCCAGTTGGTGCTTCCAGGTTGCATTTAGTATGTTCTTGTGTTTGTACAAATAACTTACTTGTAAACATCTTATTTTACTTGAACAAATCTAAACAGTACGTTTGTCATCGGGGAGAAGTGTTCTATTGTTTTCTTTTAAAAAGAGGTATAATTCCCCCCCCTCAAAAAAACCCTTATCTAGTTGACTAAATCTTGAAGAAATATAAAATATTTGTGTACTAATAGGCTTGCCCCTGGAATTAAATATCATATAATCATGTCTGCCATGGGTTTTGTATACAAGAATTGAAAGATTCTTTGGATTACTGTCTTAATTATAGTGTTGGCACTATATGACGTGCTCACTTGCTCTACAAGATATTTGTAGTAGTTAATAGTTATTTGTTTAGCTTAGTTTCTCACTTTGTCTCATACTAATAGCAGAAAGTATAGAATAGGCAATAGTGGAGTCATTACAGTTGTGGTGCTTAATTTGTAATGAAAGAGGTGCTGGGGCTCAAGCATTTTTTTACATTCATAACTGATGCGGCAAGCCCAGGGGTGCCAGGGCTATGAACTGTCAAGCCTAGAGGTGCTGTGGCAAGTCCTGGCACAAATTAAGCACTGTAACAGTTGTAATAGGAGTTTGACACAGGCTGAAAGGGGAGAAGATTTAGAAATACAGTAAAATGCTTTTCTTTTCTTAGAAACAAATAAACAAAGGATTAAATTACATTTAAATTACATGTAGCATTACATGTAGAACTCCAAGTGTTCACAAATAATGTTAGGCCCCCTAAAATCATGAGATGTTAACAATACTACATTTGGGATTCTTTTTATTTGTATTGTGGATCTTAAGCCTCCTATTTTCAAGATTTTCTCCATAACTATGAAGACTAGAAACTTGTTTTTAAATGAAAGTCATAATCCTATGACTCTGGGAGCTGGAGCTTTATGCAAAACTCCAACTATTGTGAAACTCGCAGTAAATTCATGAGATCAGGCAACGCTCTTCGTACTCTGAGACGCTGGATGCTATGGGGAGTGACAGGCTAACAAGATGGCATCGTCTTCATTTAAACTTGGGTTATAGTAAGATCACTGTCAACATTCACAACTCACCAGTTCCTAGTGCACTTTCTAAGTTCAATGCTTTAGAACTTCTTCTTGGAATACTGAAGTGAAACTGTATTACCGATTGATAAGACTATATTGTTCACTGTGTTCATGCTGCCTTTTGTTCTATGTATTTTTCCAGTATATATCTTATCTTTCCTTTCCACTGCTGGTATGCTGCAGTACAGTTTCATTATGCACAGGCCATTCTCTTTTTGTTCTGTTTTGATTTATTTTTCCTTTTAACAATTTTCTCTTTTTTTTTTTCTTTTTTTCTTCTTCTCTCTGTCTCTTTCTTTGATCTACAGGCTTTGCAGTGTATGTTGGTCTCCCTTCATTCAGAACTTGACATTCAAAGGTACTTGATGAAAATTGAATCCTCTCAGAGAGTTAGTACTGTACTTTATTTTTATGCACTCTGCCTTGGATTGAGCCTGTTACCTTTTAACTGTGTGTGGTTTGCCTCACAACTAGTGTTAGTGTCCTTGAGTAAATCTGGACATGCATGCTTTTCCCTTTGTATTCCACCGTGGTGAAGTATGGTTCATATCAAGCAAAATGAGTACAGCAATCTAATGCATGTGGATCCTTTGACATTGTTTTAATTTCTGAGTTTGCCTCTAATGGCATGGTAGGCATAAATGTCCACACTCTTGTCTTGGTTAGATGCACCCCACTCCTTCAACTCAGTGGGAGTTGAGTGCATGTTGTTGAGGGAAGAATGTGGCCCCAATGCATTAATAACCACCTTAAAATGTGCTGATTTCTATATATATTGCATTATATATTTGAAGGTTTTTTTTGTTTTTGAATTAATTGAGAGATCAAACAGCTGCAGAAAAGTTGGCCTGTGGAGGTGAGGACGCTTATTTACCTATGTATGTTTTCGTACTTGTTGCAAAGGGATCATGTAGTTTGCTCTTTCTTGTGGTTTTGAAAGACATAAGGATGTCCCTTAATAGGACATTAGATTTTTGTGCCCCTTGGAGGGACATCCTTATGGGGCATACCAATGGGGTGGGCTATGGAGAGGGATACAGGGAATGGGAACATATACTTATTATCTTTTCCAATGGCTCCCAGCCCAATTTCCTCCTCACACTTGTGCCACTTCATAGTCCCTTGTTACATCATAGAGCCATAGAAATTTAGGGCTTGAAGTGACCTTGAAAAGTCCTCAAGTCTGCCCTGTGTGCAAGCAAACCTGCACTATCCCTGACAGGTGTTTGTACACCCTCTTCTTAAAAACCTCCAATGATGGAGATTCCACAACCTCCCTTGGAAGCCTCCAGAGTTTAATTCCCCTCATAGTTGGAAAGTTTTTCCTAATATCTAGACTAAATTTCTCTCACTGCAGATTAAGCCCATTAGGTCTTGTCAAGTGGACATGGAGAACAGTTGATCACCGTCCTCTTTGTAATAGCTCTTAACATATTTTGAAGACTGTTATTGGGTCCCCCCTCAGTCTTTTTTTCTCAAGACTAAACATGTCCAGTTTTTTTAACCTTTCCTAATAGGTCAGTTTTCTAAGCCTTTTATCATTTTTATTGCTTTTCTCTGGGGACTCATAGACTTTAAGGTCAGAAGGGACCATTATGATCTTCTAGTCTGACCTCCTGCACAACGCAGGCCACAGAATCTCACCCACCCACTCCTGTAACAAACCCTCTCCAATTTGTCCACATCTTTCTTAAAGTGTGCCACACAGAACTCCAGCTGAGGCCTCACCAGTGCCAAGTAGTGGGACAATTACCTCCCATGTCTTATATACAATGCTTCTATTCATACACCCGAGAATGATATTAGCTTTTTCCACAATTGCATCACATTGTTGACTCTCATTCAGTTTTTGATCCACTATAATCGCTGATCTGTTTCAGCAGTTTCGCCACCTAGCCAGTTATTCCCCATTTTGTAGTTGTGCATATGATTTATCCTTCCCAAGTGAAGTGCTTTGCACTTGTTTTTATTGAACTTCATTTTGCTGATTTCAGACCAATTCTCTAATTTGTCAAGGTTGCTTTGAATTCTAATCCTATCCTCCAAAGTGCTTGCAAACCCTTCCCCTGCCCCAGTTTAGTGTCATCTGCAAATTTTATAAGTATAATCTCCACTGCATTATCCAAGTCATTAATGAAAATATTCAATAGTACTAGACCCAGCACTGACCTCTGTGGGACCCCACTAGATATGCCCTCCTAGTCAGGGCGGCTCCAGCATTTCTGCCATCCCAAGCAAAAAAAAAAAAAAAAAAGCCGCGATCGGCGGCGGCAGTTCAGCAGCAGGTCCTTCGCTCCTAGAGGGAGTGAGGGACCTGCCGCCCCCGAATTGCTGCAGGTGCCGCCCCTCTCCCTTGGCCGCCCCAGGCACCAGCTTAACAAGCAGGTGCTTGGGGCGGCCA
>NW_020664435.1:41721879-41731918 GCF_002925995.2 Terrapene triunguis
GGTCTTTCCACCAGTTGTGAACCCACCTAATAGTAATTTCATCCAGACCACATTTCTCTAGTTTGTTTATGAGAATGTCATGTGAGACTGTGTCAAAACCCTTACTAAAATCAAGATATATCTCATCTATTGCTTACCCACATTCACTAGGCCAGTAACCCTGTCAAAGAAGGAAATTAGGTTGGTTTGGCATGATTAGTTGTTGACAAATTTATGCTTCCTATTCCTTATAATGCTATTATTCTCTAGGTGCTTACAAATTGATTGTTTAATCATTTGTTCCAGGATCTTTTCAGGAATCAAAGTTAGGCTCTCTGGTCTATAATTCCCTGAATCTTCTTTGTTCCACTTTTTAAAGATAGATACCATGTTTGTCCTTCTCTAGTCCTCAGGGGCTTCACCCATCTTCCATGATTTTTCAAAGATAATTGCTAATAGTTCCGAAATTGCTTCAATTAGTTCCTTAAGTGCCCTAGGGTGAATTTCATCAGGCCCTGGTGACTTGAATACATATATCTTATCTAATTATTCTTTAATCTGTTCTTTCCCTATTTTGGCTTGTGTCCCTTCCCGTTTGTTACTGTTAATTGTGTTAAGTATCTGGTCACCATTCAGCTGTCTAGTGAAGACTGAAGCAAAATAGGCATTAAACACCTCAGTCTTCTTGGTGTCATCTATTATTAGCTCTCCTTCACTGCTAAGTAGAGAACCTACACTTTTCTTCATCTTTCTCTTGCTCCCAATGTATTAAAAGAGCCTCTTCTTATCGCCTTTATGTCCCTTGCTAGATGTAACTCATTCTGTGCTTTAGCCTTTTTGATTTTGTCCCTACTTGCTAATGCTTACTCTTTTGTACTCCTCAGCAATTTGTCCATGTTTTCACTATTTGTAGGACTCCTTTTTGATTTTTCAGGTCATTAAAGAGCTCCTAATAGAGCTATATTGGCCTCATACTATTCTTCCTATATTTCCTTCACATTGAGATAGTTTTCAGTTGTGCTTTTAATATTGTCTCCTTAAGAAACAACCTACTCTCCTGAGCTCCTTTTCCCCCTAGATTTTCTTCCCATGGGACCTTACCTACTATTTTCCTGAGTTTGGTTTTTGAAGTCCATTGTTGTTATTCTGCTGCTTTCACTCCTTCCTTTCCTTAGAATCATGAAATCTATCTTTTCATGATCACTTCCATCAAAATTGGACTTAGAAACATGTGTGTTTATGTATCCCTGAAATTGCTAGTGAGAAATATAAGATATTCACAAGAGTATCCTGAGATGACTAAACCATGGCCTTCACAATCACACACACACATATGATTCACACTTAGAAAGTTAACCCTACATTTTTCTGCCCTCCATTGAGCTCTTCCTCCACTTTGTATATGACATATATATAATTATGGGTGTCTCAACTGCATCTTTATAGTTTATTTTGTCAGCATATTTTGTGTGGTTTATATATGAATGCAGATTTAAAGCGTGTCCCAGAACGCTTTATACTTCAGTCAAATGCATAATCCTTCAATCCCATCAATATCACCTTATCTCATTGGTAAGAAATGGGACGTTTTGAGAGTGATCAACTCTGTGTTCTTTTTTACAGGGATAAGAACAGGGATATTAGGCATATTTTTTTTCTCTGTGTATACAGTGCATGATAGCCTTGTTTGTCTGTTTGTCCATGGTATTATGACATTTGCTGACACATTTTATTTCCACCAATAGGACTTAAATATGCAAATAAATCAAGGAAGTAGACAGAAAGGAAAAGGGAGAAAAACAGAAGGGCAGAGGATGATAAAGAGAGGGGCAGCCTACTCCTCATTCAACAATGAGATGCCCATAGGGCAGCAGCAGAGGGAAAGGGGAGGGGGGAGGAAGAGTGACAAATCTCAAAAGAGGAGAAAGGGAGCTGCTGTAATATAGGGTGAACAGTTAGCAAGTGTGAGAAATCGGGACAGGGAGGTGGGGGGCAATAGATGTCTATATAAGACAAAGCCCCGAATATCGGAACTGTCCTTATAAAATTGGGACATCTGGTCACCATACTGTAATATCAAAATTTCACCAGTCCAGTCATTTTTCATAGGTGCTCTGATAAATATTTCAAATGTAACATTTCAGAGGCCCTTAACGATGCACATCTATTTCCATGGGGTGGAAGGAGTCTCAAATAAGGAGACAGATGTAAGTGCAGTGCTGCCTAAGGCCCTACGCAATGCTCTTTGTTATACTTGTTTTCCCCATCTATTTATATATTCCTCGTAGCGCCCACCAGATGCTAGGTTCTTTCCAAACACAGAAGGCCATGGCTCACACCCTGCCCTGAAGAGTTCACCAACCTACAAGGCAACTTAGTGTTGGTGATTGTTGATTTTTTTTTTTTTTTGGCAATTATTTAGCATATGGAAAAATTCTTTCCAGCCTTTTAGAACCCACTGAAATAGGTCTGACAAGGACAGCTTTGGAGTCTCCAGAGCTTGTTCGTTAGCTCTGGTGGGCAAACACCAAAGGTGTGGAAACTCCTTTTATTTTCCTTGGGTGTGTGCATGGGAGAGAGGGGTGAGACTGTAATCTGTCCCTTGGATCAGAACACATTATCCCCAAGGTGCACTTAGGCATCTGTTTATATATTTAAGTATTTCTTTTTGCTTGTGGTTTTATGGCTACGTGAGTGAGGATCTTTTCCCTTTAATAAGTGTAATGTCAGCTTTTATTTAAATGATGCCTTTCATCCTTAGAGTTCTCACAGCACTTCCCAGATTGTGTAGGTGGGAATTGCAGCCACCTCTGGGATGGAACATGGGTCATTCTGCACCATGAATACTCCTCAGCATAGTTTTTTTGAGGGAAATAAATAAGTTCCAACTGAAACTACAGTGAGAATTTAGATAAGCCCAGTGTAAATGTCCAAGTTGGAAATTATGGACACCTTTAATAAATAGCAGAATACACCGCTACCCTAATATAACACGACTCGATATAACACAAATTCGGATATAACGCGGTAAAGCAGTGCTCCGGGTGGGCGGGGCTGCGCACTCCGGTGGATCGAAGCAAGTTCGATATAACGCAGTTTCACCTATAACGCGGTAAGATTTTTTGGCTCCTGAGGACAGCGTTATATCAAGGTAGAGGTGGAGTAACCCTGAGTCCACATAGGATGAGATGACAAAGACTGTAAAACTTATCTGCCATGAGCAAGTGTGGTGGGATCCCAGAATTCTTCACTGGGTAGAATAGTAAGGTGGACCATTGCTCTGTATTTTTACAGTCACCACATTTAAAATATTACCTACAGAATTTGTTCTAGTTTTGTGTATTACCTACCTCCCCAGATCCCAGACTGTCTTTGTGGCAATAGAAAACCTTGGGTTACACCTACATCGGTTAAGAGCTATTATTAAAGTTTAATATGTATATGTTTGAGTATCTCTTTTTTTAACCTCGCCATCCTATTGTTCTCAATAGGAATTTCTTTGTGGGGATGGTAGGGGAGGAGGGAGCGTGTGCCATTTCAGTTAAACTGAGGCACCATCCACCGATCATGCACTTTTTGGAGGAAGCTTAAAATTGAGGGTTCCTTGATTACTTATAAATATTGAAACAGATCCTCAAGCATGTTGCATATTTCAGCCCTGACCTCTCTGTAGTGATGGAAACTGCTGGTAAGCCTGTTGCCAAGTTCCCTAGGACAACATTTTTAAACGTCAGTACCGCCAATCAGACTTAGATAAGAGCCTGGTGGTAATACTTGCTGAGCATCCACAGCTCCCATCGACTTCAATAAATGTGTTAATTCCAGGTCTCCAACAGCCCTGAAAAACTGGCTTCATTAATTTAGATGACTAACTTTAGGCACCCAAGTTTGACCTGACCAGACAGATTTATATAGGAGCATCAAAAAAAGTTTAACTTGTGACTATGAAGATCACCCCGATAAGTCTGTGGTGATGAGAAGGGAGAGTAGGAATAACTGACCTGCATATTTCAAGCTCATTTCTTCACAGCAGTCGAATTACAAGATATATTTTTGGCTGGTTACAACAGCAGGAAGCATGCAGCCGGTCATGAGTAGGAGCTCTGAAGGCTGGTGGAAAATTCTGCAGCTTTTTAGGATGATTTTAATATAATTCCACCCTAAAAATATAAATGATAAATTGTGGGATCTGAGTAAACATATTGTCTAGGCCAGATGAAAAAAGTTGGGGGTAAATATGCAATAGTAAATATGCAGTTAGTGTTAATAGACCTTCAACAAGCACAGAATAGCTTTATCCTCAAATAGATTTGCAGAGATGCGTAAAATAATCACTCAGTGCAGCATCCGGACATTTCCTTCATGACATTGCTTTAGTAATGGGTTATCTGGTGACATGTCATTGTGACTGAACATTATCAAGTTTTAATGCAACATCATCCTATGACAATTTGACATCATCACATAAGTTCATCTTCCCCTCCTGGTTACTAAATGGGAAGAGAGTCATCCTTCTTAGCTAAGTGGGAAATTCCTGTGGCTTAGTTTTCTCTCTTCCTTGGAGCATGAAAATATCTGCCTGGCTTTTGTGTTGCAGGTCCATTTCCACTGCATTCTATGCTTTATTTAATTACTCAAGTCTCAGGTAACATTGGGATGTTGCTGTGATTTCCATTCCTCATATTTTGCTTGAAACTCAGGAAGCACTGACTGAGCACCAGTCAGACAGGACAATCCAACCAAAGTAATGTTTAGGGCCACAGAACTACCATGTGGCTCACAAGCTATTAGCTGATTGTCACTGATGTAAATTCGTATCAGTGGGGCACCAACAATGCACCAGAATGACCCAGGTGTATGTGTGTTGTTGGAAGGCAGGTAGCATTTGCCACTGATGTAGGATGTGAATGAAGCTGTGAAGGAACAGATGCAAGAAAACCAGGGAGTGTGTCCAGACAGGTGAGGTAAGAGTGCTTGCTTTAACACTAGAGACACTGAGAGCCCATGAGTGCAACAGCAAATATTTTTTCTAATAAGAACCTGCTAATCAGGGAGGACAAGCCTCTACACATCAGAGCAAATTAACATGGCTGTCCAATCCAAAAGAAAATGAATGAGGAACTAGCTTTTGGGCTTTGTAACTTGTTGCAGTTGTTTTAACAGAAATCAATGAAACATTCATATCTAAAGTAAATAAGTAGGAGACAGAGTCATTTACTAATATATGAGCGGCCATGAGGGAATAATATAAATAACTTACTGGTTTTTTAGCCCTCAATAACGCAGTTGCCTGTATGAGGCTGCTTCTGGAATGATATGGTTTTCTGTAACTTATGATCAGTGAATGCCACATGTCACAGCTTTTTCATCTAAAGATAATTAAATAATGCACAAAGAAGAAAAAATTGCAACAAAAGATAGTTATATTTAATTCATCTTTTTCCCAAACCAAATATATTCTTGTTCTATATGGAGATATACCTATCTCATAGAACTGGAAGGCACCCTGAAATGTCATCGAGTCCAGCCCCCTGCCTTCACTAGCAGGACCAAGTACTGATTTTGCCCCAGATCCCTAAGTGGCCCCCTCAAGGATTGAGCTCACAACCCTGCATTTAGCAGGCCAATGCTCAAACCACTGAGCTATCCCTCCCCGCATTGGTGAAAATCCTTGAGAGTTGTGTGTGTGTGCATTTGCTGCTTTGGGACAAAGAGATGTGTATGGGATTTAGTTACTCTGTTTGTTGAAATAAGTGCTAGAGAAAAAGTTATTTTAAGAACTATATATAATATGTGTGTGTGTGTATATATACATGGACAGCCATGTTTTAAATAGAAAGTGTGTGTGTGTGTATACACACATACATACTTTCTATTTAAAAAAATTGGGAACTTTTAGTTTTGAGAAAAGACGACGGAGGGGAACTTGGTAAACAGTTTTCAAATATGCTAAGAGCTTTATGAAGAGGATGGTGGTCAATTGTTCTCCGTGTCCACTGAAAGTAGGGTAAGAAGTATGTGACTTAATCTGCAGCAAGGGCGATTTAGGTTAGATGTTAGGAAAAACTTGCTAACTACCAGGATAGTTAAATAAATGAACAGCTTACTAAGGGACAGGGGCAGCTCCAGGCACCAGCGCAGCAAGCGCGTGCCTGGGGTGGCAAGCCGCGGTGGGGCGCCCTGCCGGTCGCTGTGAGGGTGGCAGTCAGGGTGCGTTGAGCGGCGTGCCTGTGGGAGGTCCACCGTTCCCACGGTTTCAGCGGCAATTCGGTGGCGGGGACGCTGAAGGCGCGGCACCGGTGGACCTCCCGCAGGCATGCCGCCGAATCTGCGTGACCAGCGGACCGCCCGCAGGCGTGCCGCCAAAAGCCACCTGACTGCTGTGCTTGGGGCGGCAAAAACCATAGAGCCGCCCCACCAAGGGAGGTTATGTAATCCCCTGTCACTGGAGGTTCTTAAGAACAGGTTAGACAAACTCCTGTCAGGATGGTCTAGGTATACTTAGACACACCTCAGCATAGGGGGACGAACTAGGTGACCTCTCAAGGTCCAACTCTACATTTCTATGATTCTATAAATATATACAGTGTGTATATATGTGTGGATAGTATTTATCAGCGGTGGCCAAACTTAATGGCCCTCCGAGCCGCATATGACAATCTTCAGAAGTTCAAGAGCCGGAGCACACCTACTGGGGCTTGGGGTTTCAGCCCCACTCCTCCTGAAGCCCCGAGCCCTGGCAGGTGCACCCCGCAGGGCTGAAGCTCCAAGACCCTCCTCCCCACTGGACAGAAGCTCCTACCCCATCACCCCATATATATGCAAGGCAGATGTCCCGAGATCCCACCCAGTCTGGTAGGTGGAGAATGGGAGGACAGTGGGGGTTTGTGAGCTGCACTTTAATGGTAAAAGAGCCACATGTCGCTTGCGAGCCACAGTTTGGCCACCCTGGTGTATATATAGATTCTCTTTTCCCAACAGTGTGTCCCTAACAGCATCCCTAAATAAAAGAATATTGTTGTGATAATATAGTACCCCAAAGATTGCTAGACTCTCAGACAGGGTCCCTTCCCCAACCAGCGTACAGAGCAATTTAGATACAACACAAGTGAGAGATACAAACAATCGGGGTGGGGTGGGGATGAGGAAGAGTAAGGGTTATGGTAATGAGAGCTCAGATTCAGTTACAGTATTTGCAGTTTAATGAGCTCATTGTACATGTGTTATGTGTACATTTAAAGTCTGTTTCACATCCAGGTAGCTATTTTTTCGCAACAACCACAGGAGAAATAGAGTATTGACAAGGGTCAAAAAAAGAGGTGGGTTTTTTTTTTCCTCCCTCTTTTCTCCCATTCTTGAAGCCTCAAAAGGAAGCTAGAGAAAGTGTTTTTGACTGTGCTTAGAGTGTTCCTTAGAGCATGTAACTGGGTAAAATTACATCACACAGTGTCTACTATCTATTTATTATGTATTGATACCTTTATTTACTATTTGTATAGCATTAACTGTGGGCCAGACACGGTACAGAAATGTATGAGAGCACAGTCTAAGTAGACAAAATCTAAGCAAAGGTTGTGAGGAGGGGAGCAATAAAGGGCAGAGTGGTCGAGGAATAAAGTTAAACATTTCTTGTGTGTGTTTTGTAGGGAGGGAGGGGGGTTGGGGCTTTTTAACTCTTTTTCATCTGGATAAGGGTAATGGGGGAAGTGTGCAGGGTTTGTGGATCTCCTTGAAGGCATGTTTTCAGAAAGGATGTGAAAGAGGAAATGAAGGAAGAGGTTTCCAGGTGTATGGAGTAGCATGGAAAACAACTGCAAATGAGAGTGGAAGGAAGTTGTAAAAGAGACAGTTATGTAACTTGGATGGTGAAATGAGATGAGAAGGTTAGTGGAGAGAAATAAAAGTAGATAGGTAGGTGAGCCAGTTTGTGTAAAGCCTTGAAAGCAAGGAGAGTCGTTTGTATTCAGTAGGTTACTAAATATGTGTCTCTACTTGGCATCCCCTACAGCACTTCACCTTCCTTATTTAAGCACCTCCCTTGACTTCACTGATCCATATTTGACAATATCTCACTTTTCTCCTGTTAAACCCAGATGGGTCCTGTACTCTTTCATAACCTTCTCCCTTGAAATGAAGGGATGAACATGACTATTTTAAGGTTATTTCCTTTAGTAAGACATTTGCTTACAGACCACAAATCAGGAGATCTTTAACCACAATTTTATCCTTTTGCATAAATCCCAAGACGAGTCAGAAGAGAAACATCTTGGATGGTATCATTTTCACTTCCTGAACACATTGCCCGTAATCACTAAGAAAATATAAACAAAGTAGTATTTTCAAAGTATTACTGAGAAGTAGGAGAGGAATCCCTCATCCTTTATATTGACTTTTCTTTTCTGCTATATATTACAGCTGAACCCATTTAAGCAGCACTAATGCTGGGAGACCTGTTTGGAGAACAATTTGGAGAATGTGCCAAAAAATCCCAACTGAGTGAAAAATCAAGCATACTGCAGCAAACAAATGTAAAATGGAACCTCGTTAATTTGCATTTATGGGAGAGAAAAGCCCAATGTGGATTGAGGATATTTGCTGTCTAACAAGTCCTGGGTATGAGGAAGAATACCAGCCCTATTGGCCAATTATAGGCGTCCTTTCTCTGTGTCATAGCATTACTGAGTCCCAAGGGTATGGCTAGATAATGGTGGTGTTTCCTTGTTTTTGTGTGCACATTTCCAAAAGCAGTTTACAAGTTACTAGGCAGTTCCTGTGTGTGAATGTAATACACACACACACACACACACACACACACTCTTCCTCCTAGGCTCCAGGACTCCTTTGTGAAGCAAGTCTAACATTTTCTCCTACATTAAATGTTATTCCTTTTGCTCTTTTACACAAAAAATATAACATGTAGGAACCACATGGACATAGCTCCAAATATAAGCATTTTTACTGAATATACATAATATGCAAGGCTTAGCTATATAGGCACACTGTTCTGGTTGGGCTCTGGAAACTTCTAAAACCTAGAACACAATGATCTCCACTAGAGGGCTCACAAGCTATTTAAAGGACTACTCTCCATTCTTATATACTGCCTAAAGTATTTAGGTAACTTTTAAATACATTAATGACTTGCAGTGGGGGGTTGCAATCAGAAACCTATGTAGTGTCATTTCTATACATATTTCTCTGTCATCTCAGTTACTATATGCTTACCTTTCTTCAGCATGGATTTGTCAAGAACAAATCGTGTCAAACCAACCTGATAGCTTTCTTTGACAGGGTAACAAGCCTTGTGGATGGGGTGAAGCAGTAGATGTGATATATCTTGACTTTAGTAAGGCTTTTGATACTGTCTCGCATGACCTTCTCATAAACAAACTAGGATGGAGATGGAGCTACTATAAGGTGGGTGCATAACTGGTTGGAAAATCGTTCCCAGAGAGTAGTTATCAGTGGTTCACAGTCATGCTGGAAGGGCATAACGAGTGGGGTCTCGCAGAGATCGGTTCTGGGTCCGGTTCTGTTCAATATCTTAATCGATGATTTAGATAATGGCATAGAGAGTACACTTGTAAAGTTTGTGGACGATACCAAACTGGGAGGGGTTGCAAGTGCCTTGGAGGATAGGATTAAAATTCAAAATGATCTGGACAAACTGGAGAAATGGTCTGAAGTAAATAGGATGAAATTCAATAAGGACAAATGCAAAGTACTCCACTTAGGAAGGAACAGTCAGTCACACACACAAAATGGGAAATGACTGCCTAGGAAGGAGTACTGCGGAAAGGGTTCTAGGGGTCATAGTGGATCACAAGCTAAGTATAAGTCAACAGTGTAACGCTGTTGAAAAAAAAGCATACAACATTCTGGGATGTATTAGCAGGAGTATTGTAAGCAAAACATGAGAAGTAATTCTTCCACTCTACTCTGCGCTGATTAGGCCTCAACTGCAGTATTGTATCCAGTTTTGGGTGCCACATTTCAGGAAAGATGTGGACAAATTGGAGAAAGTCCAGAGAAGAGCAACAAAAATGATTAAAGGTCTAGA
>NW_020664435.1:41732318-41796809 GCF_002925995.2 Terrapene triunguis
CCTGCTCCTTGTCCCCTGACTGCCCCCTCCTGAGACCCGCCCCATCCTTACTGCCCCCCTAGGATCCTACCCCCTACCTGTCCCCTGACTGCCCAAAACCTTATCCACACCCCCGCCCCCTCACAGCGCTCCCCCAGAACTCCTGACCCATCCAACCCTCCCCCTGCTCCACTGCCACTATAACTCAGACTGAACTTGGTAGGACAGTAATTTTCTATAGTGCTCCACACTGCCATGCTCCCCCACGGAGCGCATAGCCCGGTTTCCACCCTCGCAGAGTGCTGCGGAGTGGCGCGCTGGGCAGCAGGGGAGGAGGAGTAGGGGGAGGAGCTCCAGACTGCTGGAGGACCGATGCGAATGGCCGGCGATCTACGAATGCAGGGAGGGGGGGAGTGATCTGAAGCTGCAGGGGAGAGGAGGGGGGAAGTGGAGGAGGGGCTCTGGCTGCCGGAGCCCCGTGCGAGTGGCTCGATCTGGCAGGCTGCCCTGTCAGCCGTGCCGCGCTCTGCATGGGGGGGGAGAAATCCGGACATTTACAAATTCCCCCCGGATGCTATTTTTAAACTCAAAAAGCCGGACATGTCCGGGAGAATCCGGACGAATGGTAACCCTAATGTAACTTAACAGATATTGGTAACTGCACAGATATAACTTCGTCATCCTGCTTGTCTTAAGAGCAATACAACCAAATGTAACAGGAGGAAACATGAAGCAAAATTAGTTTATCAAAATCATTTTTTTCAAAAAGCAAACTTAAACCATGAAGTGTTTCTACCGGATTATCTTGATTCATTTATATTGCACCTTGCTTTATATTTTCCTTATGGTTTTTCTATTAACAGAACAGTAAACTGAGCTTCATAATGTGCTTTAGTTCCCTTTATTGTTCAATGAGTTAAGTTAGTGACTTTAATTGGTAACACTGTCTAACAAGCATACCTATGTAATTAAAATATTTTAGCAATGATGGTTGCCAAGCCACATTTCAGATAACTGAATGAAAGAAGTACTGACTTTTTGAAATCCTTCATGTTTGCAGGTCACTTGTCACTTCTGTAAACTCTCAGGCAGTATTGTACATGCACCAGTCTCTGTGTTTACAACCTTGTAGACTAGAGCTGATCATTTCAGAGATACTTAAAAGCATGCCTTGGTTTGCTAGAGGTAAATGTTGTTAGCTTTAATTCCTGGAAAAATTCAATGCTTCAAAATCATTTCACTGCAAGACATTGGATAATAGCTAACATTTCATAAGTGCAAAGCTCCAGAGAGTTTAGCTTTCTCATTAGATATCTCTAACTTATTATAGTATGTGAGCAACTGGACAAGCTGGCAGCAGAGAAGGCTGGGGTGTAGAGAAGTCTAATGAAAACCTCATAAAAGTGAAGAGTTGTTGCTTACCTTCAAGGTCACATGGGTAGTATTACATGATCTATGACATTGCTGCAACAAGCTCTCTCCATCTCACACTAGAAACTGCTGAAAGAGCCACATATCAGCAAAATGTGTTGTCTTGGCCTTTTCTTTTCTTTTCTTTTTTTGAACTTGTCTTTAATTTGACTGATTTTTCAAACCCAATATGGGAATTATTTTTAGCCTAACTGTAGGGTATTTTTAATATAAGTATCTGACCTTTAAATGAGAGAGGAAAGAAAGAGGGATATAATATATGACATTTTATGCCTGGGAATATAAACTGACAAGTTTATATTTTTATATTTTTAAAACATTTATATTTCCACTGTAGTTCTGGGGGGAAAAAACTTTCTTGTTTTGCATTGCTGTACTTAGGGTAGGTATACTATTTATTTTGGATGTAGCATTTGCTTGAGAAACTATAGAAAATTACTGTCCTACCAAGTTCAGTCTGAGTTATAGTGGCAGTTTATGTTGTTCTCTGCAACAGAGAAAATAGAACCCTTGTACATTTATCAATGCAACTTCCCTTATAAGTTGTAAAATGTATTAATATGTTCTTTCACAAAACACAAAGCCCTTTTTGAAGTCAACGATGAAAATGTTCAGGACATTGCCTCTCCTACTGAGTGTGTTTTTGTTAGCCAGAAATTCCAATAATAGGAGCTAATATAAAAACCTGGATTGGGACTACCAGAGATGGTTAGGTAGACTTATCTTTAACATACAGTATCTAGCAGTTAATGGAAGTTACAGTTAATTCTATGCAGCTAAATTGTGTTTGCTGTTATACACTGGAAATCACAAGTAATTCAGTTAATCAGTGGAGTTTTTCCACATTTATGCTGATACAAATGAAAGCAGAGTTTAGCTCATAATTTTTTAGTATGTTGGATAAAAATTTTAGACTGCTATTGTGGCCTTGCTAACCCTTACTCTCCACAGCATATGTAGCAGCAATTCTGATACTGAGATCTGACAGCTTTACTGCTAAATTTATTTTCAGGACATTTTTGTCAACAGACTCCTCAAGATAAGTGCAACATTTTAGAGATTTTAATTATTAATAATAACATTTCAGTTGTCAAAAATGTAAATACTTCTATGCTACTCTGCCAGTTTCCTCTTTATAGAACTCACTGGTTTTGAGAGCAGATCTAAGAAAACCTATTGGATGAATTTCTAATCCTACAGGTTGAGGCTGTGTGTGTGTGTGTGTGTGTGTGTGTGTGTGGTGCACCTTTGTTGTCAATGTTAACAGTTGTCTGAGCAGCAGGGAATGGAATCGCCATATATCCACCCTATAATATGTCAGCCTCAGGTCATTGTTAGAAATGAAATTTGTACGGTAGATGTACAGCAATAAAAATCTTAATGGACTATCCAGGGACAGTATATTTTTAAATAACTTACATAGAGGTCACCTTGAGCACACAAGGCCTTGTAGAATGCTGCATTTAAGGCTGAATGAACTATTTTTCATTGTTTTTTTCCCCAGACAGTTGGAGCTTGATGTTCCTAGTGTCATTTGCAATATAATAATGATATATTTATTTTATTTTTACAGACAAGGAGTCCAAAGCTGTCTCAAAGCCCACAGCCCAATTTGGGAGACCAGGCAGAACATCTGTCCGAAGCATCTGCTGATTCTTTAGAAGCCATGTCTGAAGGAGATTCTCCAACTCCTTTTTCCAGAGGCAGCCGTACACGAGCAAGCCTTCCAGTGGTGAGGTCAGCGAACCAAACAAAGGAGAGATCACTAGGTAAAATATCTTCCAGGATCCTTCAGTGCTCTGCTCTTGTAATTTTGGCATCATGTTCTCTGCATATAAAAATTTGTCTTTAGAGTGTTTTGAGGTTAACAAAATATGGACATTTGCAGCACGTTATTGTTACTGCCTGTCATAAGGAGACCAGATCCTTTAAGGGGAGATGGGGGCCAGCCGCATCTGTGCCATAATTTATTAGCTGCTTCCCAGTCTGAGGGGGTGGGATGAAGGAGGGTTACTTGGTAGTTAATCGACACCTGGGTGTTATAAGAGGGCTGATAAAGCTCAGTTTGGAAAGTGGTACCACTGAGAGTGGATGGCTCTCATCCAGGGTCTGCAGGAGGCGGGGTACTCCAGGGGAACCAGCCCGGGGCCCCAGTGCTCTATACCGGAGCAGGGAAGGACATAAGGAACATATCCCAGAAGGGGTTGAGAACTGTACTCCAGGGATACCACTTTGGGGGCTGAATGCTCTATCCCAGAACCAGAAATACTCTTAAAGGTAGCCCAGAAATCAGAGTGAAGGAAAACCCCCAAAGGGCAAAACAACCTCTCTGTTTGTTGGACTTTTGCTACCCTGTGTTAGGTTTGATTGTGACTTGGCTAGAGGGCTAAGCCACCTCTCCAGCACAGACTGGTGTGTGGAGAGCCAAGGAGACCCGCCTTGGGAAAGAAGGGAGACAAGGAGCACCAGCAGCGCCACTCTCAGCCAGCAGGTAGTGCTACAGGACAGGCACTCCTCTGCGACACTGCCAGTTTATTCTTTTCAGATTAGTTCAGTGTGGAGTACTGGACGGCACAGGGAATTGATAGTGAGAGTATCATTGCAGCCTCCAAAAGCATGCTAGACACTTTACAGACAGACAGATGTGGACCCTACCCTGAAGAGTCTATTAACAATCTCAGCCCAATACTGCAAATACATATTACCAAGTATTATTCTTACTACGTGGTAGTAAACACTGCACTAAGTGATGAGTGTTTACAAGATGGGACCTTAATTTTAGACATGAGATACTGAGACCTTCGTCTGTATCTTACATGTTCAAATCCTGCCCAATGTGTAATAACCAAAAATGATTAATGTCTGATGGCTGATTGGTGGTGGCCCAATTCTTGGTGAAAAGGGATGGTATTCACACTACCGCTGGAATCTTTTATGGCAGCCTTTGTAAAGAGAATAGGGATTTGAATGGACATGGTGATTGAACTACCCTACTTTTTCCAGGAAGGTGCCTTCAGATTTGAGTTGAGGCACAATCAACAGCAATTCCATCCTTCACCTCCAGGAGGGGCTCTTCTCAGGGGAAGCTGCTCCTCCTGTTACCGCAATTTGAATTCCCCCACACCTGAAAGTTGAATTTAGTCCAATTTTTCCACAAAATTAATTTTAAACTAGAATTGGTTTTGCAATAGATTTTACTTTTCTTAGGGAGCCTCTCTTCCCAACAGGTGGATGGCAGAGGTAGAAACTAGTTTTTTTGAAGAATAATGCCATAGGGCAGGTAGACTGATGTTGGATGACAGCATAACTTGCATGCAGATTGCCGAGGAAGGCATGTTTCTCAATGGTAATAAACTGAAATGTTGCTTATTTTCTGTAGGATCTCATTTCCCTACATGCAGAATGACATAAACCAAAGGCTGCACCATACATCACAGAGAGAGCTCATAAACCGGTCACAAGGGTTTATTTATTCCTCAGTGATCCAAGGCAATTTCTGTCAAGAGTGTTTTGATATCTGACAAACAGAACAAATTAAAAAGAAAAATAGAAGACAGAACTAAAAAGGGTTCTCCAAGCCAGCAGGCACTAGCAGTGCTAAAAAGGGCAGCACACAAATTTGGGGATGGGAGAGAGAGTGTCTCACATCACTCCTCAGTGGCCCACTCTGGCCAAAGCCAGGAGACTGACTCCAGAGGGAGCTTCATCCACCTCAGCTGGAAGGGACAGGTTGGTCTGATGCAGGACACTTTGAAGGGAGAGCCTGAAAGTTCCACCCAACCCAATGAGATCTTGTTTAAAACCTGTTTTTAAGCACATACTCATATGCTTATATGTTTTTACTATACATATGGAGAATCCGGTTCTGCCCATATGTCAATGCTGTCTAGTGAATCCTCAGACCATCAGCTTGGCTCAGATTTATTAGAAAATGTAATTTACTATATGTATGTAGAGTACATTGGAACTTTGTAGGGATATAATACTGTGGGAACCCTGTATGTCTTATTACTGTCTTACAGTGCATTTAGCATTCACTGTGTGTGCTTAGCAATAACCTGATTTGGCCATTCAGGGATCTGACACATGCACACAGGCCAGTCATTTCAAGATATATCAGAAATCATCCATTCCAGTAATGAATTGGGACCTCTGAGCTAGATAAAAAGCAATTAAAACCTTTTTCTCAACATCATGGGCTGTTCTCTGCTACACACAGACATTCTGTTCAGTGCTTTCTTCTCCATAGGCCAAACTAGAAAATATCATCCTTGTTGGTTGGCAATAGATAAATCTGCCTCAGCCATTATTTAAAGAGTGGCTCTGCCCTATGGTCACAAGTTTTATGGTAGAGAGAATCTTATTATGAAAATTTAACAATGGATAATTTAACACTTAGACCATCTGCGATGTGCAGTCCACTAGGTTCAGGCAGTGGGCTCTCAAAAGCCATCACAAATTCCATCAGAAAATGCTATTTCATTTCTCATTCCACGTGTGTTATAGTGGGCCATCCCCTCAAACCCATGGTAAAGTAGAGAGAGCTGCATTGCATTTATTCTGACGATATCAACTTGTCTTTCATACATCACAGGTGTCTAGATAGGCAAAAAACAGGCAAAAGATGGAAGTGAAGTGACATGATATGAAATAATTTAGAGTATTTAGATTTGAGACTGAAGCACCTTTAAGGTATTATAATTTAAGATGTGAAATAAGGCTTTTTCTCATCCTGCAAGTGGGGTAGAAGTGTTTACAACTACACATGTGACTCAAATTTGCCACAACACTTGGGATCAATCTGCTAAAGAAATAGATGGAAATACTTTGTTATCCCCTGAATCTGTCACTTCAGATTTCTTATTTTAGGAAATATTAATTGCATATATTTTATTTAAAGGTATACTAAAAATTAGTCCTAAAATTACCCAAGTGTAAATTAATTCTTCTTGTACAACTTATTGTTATGGTAATATAGTACTCTATTGTTATCAATCCCTCCAATATTTTTCTTTAAAACCAGTTTCACAAATGCTAAGGAACAAAAAAAACCCCAACCCTAAAACTAAACTAAAAACAGTAAGCATTGAACTTGGGGTGCATGCTAATATCCTTCATGCAAGTTGCAGAGTAAAAAATTCATTCATAGGCTGCAATCCTGCAAAGGGATCTACATGGATTTAAAAGTGAGCTCTAGTGCATCCGGGCCATAGTCCATTTTACGTCCTGTTTCCTGTACAGCAGCATGATGCTGTTGGTTTTATTTGTATTTCTAGCACTGCAAGAGAATATTTACATTTTTAAAAGCTTTTTTTCATTTAAATTTTAAAAGTACATGAAAATATTTCTATTAATATGTTTTGTAAATACGTACCCTTGCCCCTTTATTTACTTAGATGTTTTTAAACAAAACCTAAATTTTAATCCTAAACTACTGAACACTGTTCTTTTAAGACACAGGAAAAATGATAGATTTTTATGGGTTTAAGCCTAATAAACTTTACAGTGTTGTTTAAAAAATCTTATTTTCATAGACATTCATATTTTTCCAAGTCCAGTTGAGTCAGGTTGTTTTTTAAATTACAGACTGAATAAATGTCTATTAGGAGGTGGAGTGAGTGAGAATAGTGGCAATGCATTTTGGCTACCCAGGCATCACGTTTTTGTCAGTCAGTACTAATGATTAAGGCTGCGTGTCAATAATGGAGGTCATGGAAGGCACAGATTCCGTGACTTTCCATGATCTCCGTGACTTCTGCAGTGGGCGGTGCTCACTCAGGGGCTGCCTGAGCCAAGCAGCTCCTGGGCCAGCAGCAGCAGTTTAGGTGTGTGGGAGGGGGCTAGGGACACAGAATTGGAGTGTGGGGTGGCGCTTACCTTGAGGTGGGGGGCTCCCTGGCTCCCACCGGCATGTCCCTGCAGCTCCTAGGTGGAGGGGCCAGGGAACTCCGCGTGCCCGTGGGCCCTGCCCCCCTTGCCCGGCCAATGGGAGCTGCAGATCCGGCACTTGTGGCAGGAGCAGCATGCGGAGCCACTCTGACCTTCCCTCCCCCCAGGAGCTGCAGGGACACGCAGAGCTGGGTAGGGAGCCTGCCAGCCCTGCCGACCCCACCCCAGCACCAGCGGGAGTCCCAGGCTGCGTCCTGCTCCCCTCCCCCCCAGCACCAGCGGGGGTCCCAGGCCACACACACCCCAGCACTTGCAGCACCCCTAGACTGCCCTCCCAGAACACCTGCAGCCCCCCACCCAAGGTTTAGTTAGGGGTATATAGTAAAAGTCATGGACAAGTCACGGGCCATGAATTTTTGTTTACTGCCCATGACCTGTCCATGACTTTTACCAACAATACCCGAGACTAAAACATAGTCTTACTAATGATGACTGTGGGTCATTATGACATGCTAGGCTCTAATTCATGCCATGTTGAGCCAGCCCATGAGACATTCCAGCTCTGTATCCATTTTAAACTTTAGCCATGGTTCTTGAAATTAAGGTCTTTCTTGACAAAAGGGTCTGTCAGAATCAGCACATTTCTCATCAGTAGGCCACCTGAGTACAAAATGTAGCATTAAAATGAATGAATACTCCATGAGGGACAAAATAAGATATATTTTAAAATATTTATTTGAAAGCTGGGATTTCTTCCAATTTGATAACTGGGGGGGCGGGGAATTCTAGCAAAACTGTCAGAACAAGAATAATCTCAAACCCGGACAGGGCTCAAAAGCTCTCAACAAACTTCACTTGCAATTTGCCTAAAGGAAATAAAAATTGACAAGTACACAATTATATTATGCAACCTGTCAAAAACAGCAGTATGTGCATGTATGTGCTGGATTGCACTGATGTCATTGTTTTAATGCTTCTCTAAAGAAATGCAGACTGACAAATGTTTGGAGGTTTCAAACAGTGACACGTGATTCTGTCAGGTGCCAAGCACTTTCAATCCTCTTTGACTTCCAGGGCAGTGGAGGATGCTAGGCTCTTCACAGAATCAGGCTGTAAAGGCCTATTTCTGAGAAGTGCTGTGCATTTGCCACCTTTTACTAAAGACAATGGGAGTTGCAGGTGCTCAGTGTTTCTCAGGATTGGGCACTATAAACAGGGTTGGATTAAGGCAGAATCCATGGCTCTGGATACCAGACTGGGAACGGGGTACATGGACACACAAAGGTTTGGATCTGAGGAACCATTGGAGGAGGGCACTGACAAAGAGTGGTGGGGTCTGCCATGGGGACTTGGGAACAGGAGAGAGTGGTAATAGGAGAGGTTTCTTCCCTGAAATGTCTTTTAAAACCCATTGGTCCTTATATTTGGGCCCTTGTTCTGCAAACTCATAAGCACATTGCATAACTTTATTTAAATAAGGTAAAGGGACTTGACCCTGTGTGAGGATATATGATTTGGGGGAAGTGGATGTTCAGAGTGAATGCATATTTTTATGGACAGGGGATAGCCCGTCCCTCTGAGAAACTTATAGGAGGTGGCCCTGACCCTCAGTGGGAGGGGAAGTGACAGCTGGAAGGGAAGAGGGAGAAGGTTGAGGGACAGAGGCAGGCAGGGGAGCCAGTGAGAGAGAGAGATGGAGAGAAACAGAGTCTGTAAGTAAACTGAGAGAAACAGGCAGAGGATGAGAGGGGGGAAAGAGGGAAATCAGGACTGAGAGAAACCAAGAGTAAGTGGAGAGGCTGAGACTGAGCAGGACAAACAGATGCACAGAAGAGGATCCCTTTAGTTTAAAGCTGGTTGGTTAAGTCAGTCCATGTTTGATGGTGTGTTTCTGACCATTGATTCTGGTCATCTCCTATCATTGATCCATGTGGTTCCCGAGATCCAGAACAGGAGGCCCAAAGGCCTTGCGATCCAGTGGGTCTGATATGATTTGCACTGCTGCAAGTGTCACTGGAGTTAAGGCTATCTCTTCAGGAAGTCACAAGAAGCATGTGAGGCTTAAAAACTGACAGAGGTGTCAGACAGCACCCAGCGAGGTAGCTGAGGAAAGGGGAGCCTTGAATTAGAAAAAAAATAACCTATAAGGTACTAGCCTGTGCATATAGAGATATAGATATATTTCTGTATTTAGAGGTTATATTTAGCTAAGTACACTCAGTAGTAAGTTACTCTGTGTGTGTGTGTGTGTGTGTGTGTGTGTGTATATATATATAAATAATTATATCCAAACCATTATACATTTTTATGATATATATTCTTAATCTATTTAATGTTATTGTAGGTAGGTAGAATCCAGTTCTGTTTGCTCTGGTTTAAATAAAATCCCCATTATGTTATTTTTTGACAACTAGTTGTATTGTCTCGGCTACCATTAAATAACCTTTTATTATGGTGTAACATCCCGCCAGCTCTCACCTGCTGAGTGATTATACCACCACTGTAATGGACCGTTACTAAATCTTGATAGGTGGTTTTGGGATGCGGTGACCTTCAGATGTATTTCAAATGTAACACTATAATCCTACACTGAGAGCAGGGCCGGCTCTGGCTTTTTTGCCGCCCCAGGTGAAAAAGCCTCCGGCGCCCTGGGAGGAGGGCGGCGAGCCCCGGCGGGGGCTCCGCTCTCACCCCGGCGGCCGGGGTTCGGCTCTTCCCCCGGCGGCCAGAGCGCCGGGGGCAGGGCGGCCGGAGCCCTGGGGGGAGGGCGGCGAGCCCACTCTTCCCCCGGCGGCCAGAGTGCAGGGCGCCGGGGGGAGGGCGGCGAGCCCGGCCGTGGCCCCGCTCTCCCCGGGGGCCGGAGCTCCGCGCCGCCCCCCTCCAGGTGCCGCCCCAAGCACCAGCTTGGTGGGCTGGTGCCTGGAGCCGGCCCTGACTGAGAGGTCTGTTTACACCTGTTTGGCATCACAAACAGGATCATGTCAGTTTAGTGTAGGGCAGTGTTTCCCAAACTTGGGACGCCGCTTGTGTAGGGAAAGCCCCTGGCGGGCCGGGCCGGTTTGTTTACCTGCCCCGTCCACGTGGGCCGAGGGACATACTGGCCGCCGCTTCCAGCAGCTCCCATTGGCCTGGAGCAGCGAACCACAGCCAGTGAGAGCCACGATCGGCCGGACCTGCGCGCGGCAGGTAAACAAACCGGCCCAGCCCGCCAGGGGCTTTCCCTAAACAAGTGGCATCCCAAGTTTGGGAAACACTGGTGTAGGGGACCGGAGTTGAGTATTGGGGTAACTTTATCTCTGGACTGGTGAAGGGTATCTCTGAGTCAACAGGATGCATCATGGAGGGGCTACAGGCACAGTTTAAAGCACTGTAGACCTTGTTGACTGAGCAAGAGCCCAGAATTACAGGGCAAGTGTCCACTCTGCTCGAGGCAAGACAAGAGCAGAGGAAGGCATAGTTTCTGGCTAAGGTGGTGATCAACTGTTTAGTAGAAGTACCCAAGTTATATACTTTGTATATGCCCAGGGATAAGAAAATTCTAGATTTCTGTGGTACACCTGTTAAACCAGGGGACCTGGTTGTTGCGGAATGGGTAAGACAGACTAAGGCAGCTCAAGAAGACCCTGAGGGAAGCTCCAGCTGAGGTTGTTAAGGACCACCTGAAAGGACAAGCCAGAGACACTGTAAAGTACCTTATTCCTTCTGGAGAAGAGAGCACAGAGAACATTCTCAAGTTGCTGATTCGTGTGTATGGGGACAAGGGCCCTGTTGGAAATCGATTGCGAGAATTTTGTGAGAGAAATCAGGAAGAGGGTGAAACGGGAATTTTGCCTACAATCTACAGGAGAGACTCTCCAAAGTGCAGAATCGAGATAAGAGCCAAGTGACAGGCCCAGATGCCATCCAGAAGGACCAGCTAGTGATAGGACTGATGGATGATGAGGTAAGATGTCAAATGAAGAAGAGATTCAATGGAGCAGCCTACATTGACTTTTCCTGACCTGGTAAGGGCAACCATTGAGTGGTCTGAGGAGGATGAAAAGAATTTTGAAGGAGTTGCAAATAAAAGTAACAAGGAGTCCGGTGGCATCTTAAAGACTAATCGATTTATTTGGGCATAAGCTTTCATGGGTAAAAAACCCACTTCTTCAGATGCATCATGGGTAAAAAGTGGGGTTTTACCCATGAAAGCTTATGTCCAAATAAATCTGTTAGTCTTTAAGGTGCCACTGGACTTCTTGTTATTTTTGTGGATACAGACTAACATGGCTACCCCCTGATACAAATAAAAGTAGTCATAGAGGAAAAAATGAAGTAGCCAACTGAACCTTCATGGCTGATTTGGAGAATACCACTACTGTCTTGGAGAGTTTGAACAAAGCAGTACAAAGACTTAGTGATCAACAAGAAGAGCTTTTTAACAGTGCATCAACCAAACCTTTCAGTGGGACCAAAAGCAAACAATGCTTTCTGAGGGGCAGAAAATTGCAAGAGGTCTCCATTATGAGATAGCCAGGTCAATCTGGTTTACTGTGGATGCCGTGAGTCCAGTCACATCTAGAGAGAATGCCCACGTAACTGAAAGGATCAAGGAAGAATTTCCTCTCTTGATAGGGAGACAGTTGAAGTGTAAAACTCAAGTGAGGGCAGAAGAGACTCTTGAAAAGGGGATGAGATACCCAATATTTCACCTAGAATGGGTTTACATATGGCCAGTCCACGGATAGAAAAACAGAAGGCCAGAGCTTTTGGAGCCAGCCCCATTGTGGAAGTGGAGATCGGAGACATGAAGACACATTGTTTACTTGACCTTGGGTTCAAAGTCACCACTCTGATGGCAAGTTACTTTTATAAGAACTTTGAGAGAACTAATGCTGTGGGGGATGCCAGCTGGGTAAAATTGAAGCAGCTAACAGATTAGATATTCTGGTAATTGGATGTTTGGAGGCAGATATTTGGTGTTCAAGGCAAGTATTGTCTCAGAAGTGTGTTTTCATTGTGCAGGATGATTATTTGAGTCCAGAAGACAGTGTGATTGAAGTTCCCAGGATTCTGGCCTGGAACATCCTGAAGGATTTAGATGGACTTTTTGGACCCTATTTCAGCTTTCAGGAGAACTGTACCACAAGGAGAGGATCACACATCTGGGCAAGAGTAAATGCTCAGTGTCAGAAGATTTGGCAGCCAGGGAAGATTGGACGTGTACAAGTAGCTGGGATTAAAATGTCACAATTCCACCTGTGAAAGAGTGGTACAAGGTCATTGTTTTCACTCAGAGGGACTATCCTCAAGTCAAGTTCTAATCACTCCAACAATGATGACAAGCTTACCAGAGGGGTTGTCTTAGCTCATGTGCAATGCAAAATCTCAGGAAGGAGTGGTGCCAGTCTGAGTGTTGAATGCTAGTGTCTGAGCAGCCCAGTTATCCCCCTGGACCTAAGGGGCTGAGATCATATGACCAGTCAGGATAGAGCCTCCAGAAATCTTGGAGTATGGACAAGAAGGAGCTATAGTGAGGGTTCAAGAGGCTCAGGAAAAGAGAGATAAAGACACACCATCACAAAAAGCAGAAGCCAGAAACTGTTCCCAGGAAACAGTTGAGTATTGGGAAATGTTGAGTCCTATTGAGAAATAATATTTGAGAGAGCTACTCCAGAAACATAAAGATGTGTTTTCCAAATCTGATAGTGGCCTGGGGTATACTGAGGTAGTGGTGCATCATATACCCACTAGAAATGCAGTACCCATAAAGCACAGACATAGAAGAGTTTCTCCCTATATGTACAAGGAATTCAAGAACCATGTACAATTAGTGTCTCAAGGAATTCTTAGAAAAAGTTCCTTGGGCTTCTCTTTTGGTGATCATCAGAGATCTGGAAGGGTGCGTACAGTTCTGCTGTGATTACAGGAATTTGAACATGGTGACAAGGAAGGATGTCTGTCCACTGCCAAGGATAAAGGAATCACTAGATGCATTGGGACAAGTCACTCTGTTCTACACCCTTGATTTAATGTCTGGATGTTTCCAGGTGGCTCTGGGGCCTGCAGATTTTGGGGAAATGGCCATGACAGCCCCATTTGAACTGTTTGAGTGTACTCACATGCCTCTTAGTTTATGTAATGCTCCATCCACCTTATAAAGATTGATGGAGACTGTATGAAGTTAAGTTAAAACCTACTAAATGTAAATTACTCAGTATCGAAGTTAAATTTCGAAGTTAAATTTCTGGGACATGTGGTGTTGGCTCAGGGAATTGCTGTTAATCCAGAGATGAAGGCACTCGAAAATTGGCCAAGACCACGGAGTCTCACTGAAGTTAGGAAAATGCTCAGTTTTATGAGTAACTACTGAAGTTTCACAGACCCCCGTCCTTTGCATCAGCTAGTGGGGAAAGAAAGGCTAGGATAGTACCTTTTGAGTGGACACCAGAGTGTCAATGGGCTTTTGAAGAGTTGGAAAGGAGACTGATGACTGCTTCAATTCTGGCATGTCCAGATTTCAAGCTGCCATTTATACTGACTACCAATGCTAGCTTTCGTGTCTTAGAGCTGTATTGAGCCAGATAGAGGAGGGAGTGCAAAGAGTGATAGCATACACTAGTAGAGGACTCCGGAAGTCTGAAAGAAATTACCAGAATTACAGGACATTCAAGTTGGAATTGCTGGATTTAAATTGGGCCGCTATGGAGAAATTCATGGAGTATCTGATCTATAAGAAGTTTACTGTGAAGACAGATCACAGTCCCCTCAAGTATTTAGACAGATTTGCATGCAGTGGAAAACTGATGGTTGGCAAAACATGCTGAATTAGATTTTTAAATCTGTTACAAACCAGGAAAAGTGAATGGAAATGCAGGTGTACTATCCAGATTGCCTACATGGAATGAACCCAAAGGAGAAGATCAACAGAATGATTTTATCTTCATTAAACCAGAAGTAGCAGGCTAACTTTTGGATGGAAGGGTGAAGGGAGCACTCAGACACAAGAATTGTGGGACTGTCTTCTCTGGTGAGAAGTATCTTATTACAGGACATTAGTTATTCCCCTGAGGCACTGAGAAAAATGCAGATGGAGCATGTGGACATCTGTCCTGTTGCCATTGCTCTTATTGAGGGCAAGGAGAAAGACTGAGATAGATGTGATGTTGTCAGTCTTGAAGGAAAAAAATGGTGATGGAGGGTGAAACTGCTATATTACCACTTGACACACCCTCAGGATGGTGAGACTTTGCTACAGTTGATAGTGTCCAGATGGCTCCGAAGGGAGATGCATGAAGCCAAGCACAATCAGAGAGGTCATTTGGTACTTCAGAGTTCTTCGAGTGATGTCCCTGTGGGTGCTCCACTTTAGGTGTTCGTGCGCTCCTGCGCTCATAATCAGAGATTTATGGTAGCAGTGCCCAGTTGGGTTGCACACGCACAGTCCCCATCTCACGCTGCTTTAGGCGGTTAACTGGGGTGCTGTGCGACCAACCCTCCCCCCCCCAGTTCCTTCTCTATCACCTTTGGCTTCAGTTGGAGCAACTGGCAGCGCCTCACAGCTTTCTAAGTAGCATAGTTTCCCTTAGCTTTTATTTTTCAGTTAGAATAGTTAGCTTTAGTACTTTATCCTCATCCTTTCGTTTCTTCAAAAAAAAATTCATTTTAATTTCTCATAAGGCTGTAGGTTTCCGTTTTCACCGCCGCAGCTCCGTATTCGTATCCCCCTTATGAGGAGAGTACGCTCCCTGAGGGACATGCCTGGCTCCCCAGGATTCAAACGCTGCATTACCTGCAGGTTTTTTATAACTCTCTCAGACGAGCACTCTGTGTGTCCACTGTCTCAGCGAGACACATATACCACAGAAGTGCTCGCACTGTCACAATCTGAAAGCCCGCAAGAAATTTCCAACTTAAACTCCTCCTCATGGAGAAGTGTCTCCATCCAGCGTCTGAGCCTGAGGTACTCACCCCACCTGGCCAGAAATTGCCGACTGCAGCCTCTGACAAGGGCCCTTCTTACACAGCTCAGGCTCCCGATCAGCCCGCCAAGAAGGCGGCAAAAAAAACAGGGTACCACATCCCCTACTTTGGAGTTGGCCAAGATACTGGCCATGCCAATGGCCAAAACAGCGGGACCCTCCGGCACCATTGGTACCAAGAAAACGAAAGCCGCCCAACTGCCGAGCTCGGACGCAGGAACCAAGGTGAAAATGAAACCCTATATCGCGGTACCAACAAACACGACTAAACCCTCGTTTCTCTTTGGATCCTCAGGTGAAAAGCACAGAGCCAAATGAAGTGAGAAACCTGGATGAGAGTCTCTGTGAGCATCAGGAAATTTTGATGGGCGTTAGTGCGGTAGCGTTAAAAGTGTCAGAGAAGTCCAGGCAGACATGAAAGAGGTGTTATGGCTGAAAGCTCAAGATGCCCTGATCAAGCCTGGGTATAGATTTCTTCTGAGAAATCATCATCCCAGAGGCCAGTCCAAAATTCAAGACAGGAACAGCATATTTAAAGGGGAAGGAATATAAATATGGTAAAGAGACTGGATCCCATATGGGGATATATGATTTAGGGTGTGTTCAGGGTGAATGTACTGTAAATTTTTTCATGGAGGAGAGGTAGCTACTCCTGAGAATCTGAGATGAGATGGTCACTCCCCTCAGCAGGAGGGGAAGAGGGGGACGGTGCAGGCAAGGGAGACAGAGAGATGGGGCGAAACAGAGTCTGTGAATAAACTGAGAACCAGGAAGAGGGGAAGAGGGTAGCTGGAGGGATGTTATTGCAGGTAAGTAGTATCCAGTTCTGTTTGTTCTAATTTAAATAACATCCCTGTTCTGTTTTTTTTATAACTAGTTGTATTATCTTGGCTACCATTAAATAACCTTTTATCACAGTGTAACACACCCCTTCACCCCACCACACCCAGCTCTCACCTGGTGGATAAATTAAGTTATACCACCACGGTGACAGACCATTACTAAATATTGGTCGGTGGTTTTGGGACAGGGTGACCCTTAGATGTATTTTGACTTATAACACAATAACCCTACTGTGAGCGGTCTGTTTATGCCTGCTCACCTAAGTAGTCCATTGACTTTATCAGCAATGATTTTAAGCAGAAACTTCCTGATCCTGTTAATACTTAAGCTTCAGTTGGCTTCAGTGGGACTTCTCACAAGAGTAGCATTAAACGCATGCTTAAGTATTGGCACAGCGGGGATCTGGATTTCTAAAATCTTCCCTGATGATTTATCTCATGACTCTCTACTTCACTACAGACAGACAGATTTCAATAGTTTGAGTAAAGATTTCACTGCCACATAATTCAGACATAATAATAATTAATATGTAGCTCTATAATAACTAATTGAATAATACCTAGCCTACCCACCAGTAGTGCATTTCATCAATAGATGTCAAAGCTTTTTACAAAGCAGGTCAGTATCATTATCCCCATTTTCAGATGGGGAAACTGGAGCAGAGAGTGGGAAGTGACTTGCCTGAAGTCTCCCAGAAGGCCAGTGGTGTAGCTGGGAATAGACCCCAGGTCTCCTGATTCTGTTTAGTGCTCTACCCTATGTGATTAACTGGGATTATGTACTTTTATGTGTGTGTGTGTGTGTGTGTGTGTGTGCGCAATGTATGTTGTCAGGTTTCTATAACATTTTAAAATAAAAAATGATATGGCTGTTAATAAATTGTTACTTAGCATTCACTAGTCATTCTGGGGAGGAGGCCCTTGATTTGTTTTTAGAGATTTTTCTGCTAAAATTGGATCCAGCCCCACTTAGGACCTGATTCAAATCCCGGTGATTTACTGGGTTTTGGATTTGGCCTCTAGGTTTAATCCACCACTGCCTTTAGGCCATATATCATATCGCTGGTGAACCATAGGGAGGAACTCCCCTGGAAGATGTTGGGAATTTCATCTCAAATTAAGGACTGTGTATGGCTTTAATGTAGTTAATCCTCTCAAATCATTTCCCCCTGTCCTGTCTATTGACTCTGTAATGCATGAAAAGCACATCAACATGCAAAAATGAACATGTACTTATTTGCTGTCGTAGTCAGAAAAATTAGAGTTGGCTGGCAGTTCTGCAGGAAAAACAGCCTGAAACAACCAGTTTCAATTATGGGGTTGAAACAGGAATCCTAGGAAATTAAAATATCCTAAGGTAACTCTAGTTTTTCTGGTCAGTTCTTTCTAGACTTCATCTCCTTCCTTAGTTTAAAATCATGACTGAAGTTTATTGGGCTTCTAAAGAAATATTTTATCTTACTTGAAACATTTTGCAGCAGAAAAAACAAAGTGAGGTAAACAACCATACCGATATATGCTAGTCCATAAAAGCTTTCATGCTTCATTTAAGGTACTTACACATTTTCTTGGACTATACCCAGGGGAAGTGTGAAATGTACACCTTCCCAAGAGAAGCTGGGTAATCACTTGTGTTGTTTACTTAATCCATTCTTCCTTTATGTGTGAGCGGATATCTCTTGTGTGCACCTGAGGAATAAAAAAGTTGTTCCAGGGAGCCAGAATCCTTTCTAGCATTACAGCCTCAGCACATACACATTGTGCTGAAAACCGTTATATGATAGGCTCAGTGCATACTGTGGGTCAAATGATACGGGGCCTGAATCGCCTCTTCGGTACAACAGTTTGTGTCAGTGTAAGTGTGAAATGGCTTCAGTGCAGTTGCACTGATGTAAAACAGCTGAAATGGAGGGGAGCATCAGGCCCCCGAGCCAGAGTACGCCTTCGGAGACAGGTTTAGCTTGAAATGTAGCTACATAGGCACATTTCTGGGACTGTTTATTTCCCCTGGTGTTTTTCTTGAGCAAGACTTTTTCATTATTGTTATTTATTTGTATTACAGAAGTACCAAGGGATCCTGACCAAAATCCGGGCCCCATTGTGCTAGGTAATATATGAACATGTAGTGAGAGACAGTTGCTGCTCTGAAGAGCTTGTGATCTAAACAAACAAGACCAAAATGCATGGTGAGGGGAGGGTGGGTGGAAACACGAGCACGGAGACAATGGAGTGACTGGTACAAGGTTGAACTGCTGGTCAGTAGCAGAGCCTGAATTAGAACCCAAGTCTTCTGACTTCCAGTCCAGTGCTCTATCCACATCTGTACAGTAAAATTGGCTAATTACTTATGGATAACCACTGAAAAACAACACAAATAGGCCAAATCCTGCCTTCCACCATAGATGTAAATCCCTCTTCCATGTTTAATATCAAGTGGCAAGTCTAGCACCGTGGCCCAAAGGTGTTACTGTGGAAAAGTTGGAGCTTACCATGACTGAGAGAGCCCCTTGGTTATTGAACTCCCTACTGCTCCTTATCCCCAAGCAATACCTGTTGCAAGCCCCTAAGAATTTTGGTCTGAGGGTCCCTCAGCTTTAATATCCCTGCTCATAGCCGCTTCTGCAGTAAAATGCAGAGTGAAGGATGGTCTCTCACTGGTAGCCAGACCAGTAACTAGAGCATAAAGTGTTTTAAAAATTGGTTAACGAGTCCTTGAATCATATCTGGCATCAGGGACCCATTGTAATATGCTTAACCCCTAAGTAATATGCTCTTGTTAATCTGTCACACTCAGAAGGTGGGGTGCTGAATGCTGAACTGGTTGAAACCTACATGTGGCTTTCCCAGTCAGTCCCAGCTAAACTGCATTGCAGTTGTGCGGCCCAGTCCCATGCCAGATCTTATGGGTCAGCAGCACCTTATCACTAATGGTGCTGAAGGCTGCCACAAGATCTAAAAGTATTAACGTGGATATTTGTCCTTTATATTGATAAGCAGAACCCTCTGTATTTCTTGATACTGTAGACTTTGCTGAATAAACTGAAGCAGCGTTGCCCAAAATCTGACCACCTGAAACAATAGTTTTGAGAAGCACGAACTGCCCCATTCATCTAACTGAATTGTGAACTTTCAAATATAAAAAGATGATAGTTTAAGCATCATAAGTTTTAGTTGTGACCACCTGGATTGTCATCAGTTCTTCTCTAAGCAAAAGAACTAGTATTTCATTTTAATTTATTTTCTGTGATCCAGGCTAAACTCATCCATTTGCAGTAGGCACTTGTAAAACTCTACAATCTTTCCTATTTGAGTGGTGCATGGAATATGCATCCCAACTTCATGGGATACACTGGTAGAAATAATATATAACCCTAGCATTTCCTGTGTATTCTTTTCATGATGAAACAGACCTATTACAGCTAGTCTCAGTAAATAGCAGGTGTGGACAGATTAGCAGTATGTAGATTTAGAACTAAACCCAACACTTTTTTTTACATTTACTGAAAAACACTACCAAATAGCTGGAGAAGCTTGAACAAAACTGTTCAGGCTATCCTGGTAGAAAGAAAATTAAATTAAACATATACTTTTAGTTTTATTTCATGCCACAGGTTGTGCCCGTTGATTCTGTGATTCTGTGAAGATAGCTAAGAATATTAAGAGACCCCTTTTTAAATTTAGAGAATAGATATTATCAGCAGAGACTAGCTAAAGGAAATAGGCTAGGGCTTCAGGCTAGAAATACCACAAGGATGATGGCAATGACCTCAGACTAGTTCTGAAAGAATGTGTTGTATAGCTGGAAAGGCTAGTGTTGAGTGTGGGGATAGTAACAACTGGATACTAAGGAATTTCTTCTCCATTACAAGAAGTGTTGCTGTAGCAAAGTTATGTGTGTGTCTGCAGAATTCACTGATAAGGACACCAATGTGTGTTATCTCTATTTGTCTGATACATGTCTAAGAAGAACAATGTGGGTTCTGACCTCTGTTACACCCTTAAATACTATACTATATTTGTCTCAGATAACATTCATGGCGAAATCTGATCTGTTTGTTGGGGGGCATTAGTATCAATATTCCAATATTCACTTTGGGCCAGATTCTGACACCCTTATTGATATTAAATAGTTGTTACATTGATGTCAATGAGACCACTTGTGGAGTAAGCTGCTGCTCCACATCAAGTGGGGTATCAGAATGTAGCCTTAGAAAATGTTCTGACTACACAGTGATTTAGTGAGACAGGCAGAAATGTGATTTAGTGGAAACAGGAATTCCTGAGTTCTAGTTCCAGTTTTAGCTGCGGCTCCCTCTGTAGTGTTGGTTAACCCTTCTGCGTCAATTTCCCCTTCTGTATAATGGGGATAATAGTACTTACTGACTTTAAATTAATATTGTGAGGATTATCTAATGTTTGTAAAGTGCTTTGAAGTTGACATTACTATATAGGTATTAATTATTCTTAAACAGTTTATCAAATGTTTTAACTTGTTTTTCTCCACTGCTTCATAGATTCCAAGGCCAGAAGGGACCATTGTGATTATCTGACCTCCTGTGTAACACAGGCCATAGACCTCCCTCAAAATAATTCCTAGAGCATGTATTTTAGAAAAACATCCAATCTTGATTTGAAAATTATCAGTGATGGTAAATTGTTCCAATGGGTAATTATCTTCACAGTCAAAAATCTACACCTTATTTCCATTCTAAATTTGTCTAGGTTCAACTGTATGCACATTTTCTTTCTTAGAGAGAGAGAGAGAGAGAGATCTGGAACCCTGATGATGCATGGTTTAACTAAAGTTGTGGTATTAAATTGATTTACAGCTTTGTTTGTGGATACCCTTACACTGGTTTAAACCTGGTTATCTTGCATATAAGAATGGCCTTACACTGAAGCCTCATCTAACACTGGTTTATTAAAACCAGTTTGATGGCACATCTTAAATTAAGCTTGTGAAAACTTGTGTGTAGACCAACCCTGAGACAGAGGATGAACTTTTTCTAACTGAACCTTCTTAGAAGGAAAAGCAGAATTAGGATCTCATTTGTTTGTAGAGATCTATATGTGGAGAAAGGAGAGTCTTGTGCTTAGACCACAGGGCAATCAGGAGACCTGGTTTCTACTTCTAGCTTTTCCATAGTTGTTCTTTGTGTCCTTGGACAAATCACTTCATCTCTTTGTTCTTCAGTTTTCTCATCTGTAAATTGCACTTTCCTACCTCACAGGAACGTTGTTAATGAAGCTTTAATGAAATAATGTTTGTAAAATGCTTTAAGAAACCTAAGGCCTGGTCTACACTTAAAAGTTTTGCTAGCATATTCTATGTTGTTTAGGGGGGTGATTTTTTTGCTGACATAGTTGAGCCAGCAAAAGCCCTACTGTAATCACAGTTAAACTGGCAAAAAAGGCCTTTTGCCAGTATAGCTTTATTTCACTTGGGAAACTGGTATAAACTGTACTGGCAAAAGGACTTTTTTGCTAGTATAAGCTACGTCTACACTAGGAGGGTTTGCCAGTATAGTTTGTCTATGAATGTAGACAAGGTCTAAGACTGAAGGTGCTATAGACATGCCTAGAATTAGCAGCAGTAGCATTGTTTGACTCGAGTTACTACTTTCAGATGCGCTATATACTATAGCCTTCATTATTCTGTTACCTGTCCTCCTGAAGTTAAGCCTATTACATGCTGCGTTATTGTCTTGTTTGTTTTGTGTTTGTAAAAACTCAGCACAATCTTAATCTTCCTGGCGAATCTGTTGTGACAGAAGAGTAAGTGCAGGAGGAGCATTAGGATGCATGAAAACGTTAGTATTCGTTTCCTTTGGCTCCCTTTCCATCGGCTTTGCTGGCAGCTATGCTGTTGTCCTAATGAGAGCTGCACCAGGGTTAGACACTATTTCCTCTTGCTGTAGTTTTAATGTGAGTAATGTATTAGTTGACAATAAGAAATGACTCTAGGGGTGGAGCTGCTTCCTTCAAGCTGAGCATTAGGATGTTGCCAGTTGTCCCAGTTTCAGCCTGACGAGATACGTGTGTGGAACAAGGTGGATGATTTAAAATAATGGATCTGAAAGTCCCTTTTTCTTCTATCATGCTGAAACAGGATTTTTCGGAATGAACAGCTACTTTTCTCAAACAGGAAATGCCCTAAAGTACTGCTATATTATGACATGGATCAGGCAACTCACTGGAAAAGGCAGGGGCTTTAAAAAAGTATGTAATATAAGGGAGAATAGGAGAAGGAGAATTTACCATAATGCCTTTGAAAATGTTCTTTCACATGCTAATAAGTTTAAGGCACAATCATTCCAGATTAGATACAAGTTTATTTGGAAAATCTACATTAAAACAACTGAGAGTTTCTGATGTATAGGTTGAGGGTGCATGAGGAAGGGCAGAGTTAAGGCTGTTTGGGAATGTTCCAAACCCTTTAACCCCTAAAGGGTTTTTTTGTTTTGTTTTAAACTAACATTTCTTGATATTCATACATAGTAGCAAATTTAGTTTAAAGTTAAGAGAATTTTTTGTCTGTTTACTGAGTTTTTTAAAAAATGGCATCAATATATCACTTTTAAAGTGTCATTTTAAGCTTCTTTTGTCAACTGAAAAATATTTTGAACAAGACCGTCAAAGAAAAATTCTCGTATACTCTGAAAATAAACACATGCAAAAACTTTTTGTTTGCTTAAGAACAGTGAATATGGGGGTTACATATAGTTATTAAAAAGTTGATTAATTACAGCTTATTTTCTTCAAATATATCTACTACATGAGTTCTCAAGGATGTTTAACAAAAAAAAATCATAATTTCAATTCAGAGTAAAGAAAATTCACTTAACAGTTTTTGAGATATAGGCCATTTTAAAAAAAAATAAACTTTCAGAAAAATTCTCCTAAATCTTTGGAGTAAATCTGGCAATTTTGGGGTCAATCCAGTTTTGCCTGCCAAAGTAAAAGGTTAAAAATAGAGTATGTAATGGAATCTGAGTGCAACCTTAATGACTCAGGATGATATTGTTACCCCTTTTTGACCTGAACAGCTAGTCAATTTCAGGACCCTGGGGATGTTTCAGCTGGAAGTAGAAACTGATGATGGAGTCTGGTATTTTCTTGGATGCAATCTTATTCATTTACAAGGAATGTACAATGTCCTGCTTCTCCAAACACAGGAGGAACCAGAAACAAAAGGAGTTGTTTCTTAGTTTACAGGCACAATCTTCCCTTAGCCAGCAACCCTGACCCAGAACCTTTTTCTAGGCATGCTGTGGTTACAGGCTACTGCTTGGCTTTCTTGTTGCTTTTGAGCTTCTCTGTTTCTTGTCTGTCCCCTCCAGCTAGACTTTTTCCCCACACGCCAGTGGTGCTGGTACAATTTGTATACTGGGGATGCTGAGAGCCATTGAATCAAACTGTAAACCTTGTATATGATGGAAAGCACTTCAAGCCAGGGGATGCTGCAGCACCTTCTTCCACTCCACCCCACCCCCGCTCCCCTAGTTCCAGCACCTATGCCACAAGCACATCTGATCAGAACAATGCCCAATGGAACCATCCACCCATGTGTTGCTAGTTACTGGGCAGACTAGATTATGTCAATGTTTTAGGTATGGCCCCTTAACTGTGTCTTACACCTATCTTAATTGAAGGGCGTGTTCACACCTCATTTTCAATGAGGCTGTAATTCAACCTATAACAAGGTTTAACCCAGCTCATAACAATATCATCCATTCATAATACTATAGAAAAAGTACTGACAGTGCCATTTTAAAAGTAGCCTAATATTAAATAATGGTTAGCTGGTGTTGAGGAGTCTGATTAGTATGCATAAAAATTAACATGTTCTGCCTTCTCTTGCTCTAGGTACAATTATCTGCTCACTGATTGTGGGAACACCTGCCAAAATGTGCATTCATTCATTTACAGCAATTATGGGCAACATAGTGAGAAAAATACTAAGAGCTGAGGATAAAGAAAACTCATCTTAGATTAATATGTCTTCTATATTTTTCAGTAAATGGCGTGATGTCCCAGGACTTTAGCACAAACTTTTAGTCACTGGTGATAGCTCATGAATATACAAAATAAAACCCTTCCACCACCCCATCATTGGTGGTATAACCAATTTTGACTTTAAATCAATATATCACTATCTAAATGGGTTTTGTAATTTGTGCTGTAGCCCCAGACACTGCATGATCATCAGTAAGGATAATGTTTAGGCATTTCTGTTCCCTTACCAAAAAAACAGCTGACTTAAAGAAGAAAATGAGTTGCTAATATTGTGGTTTATATCCTCTGAGGACTAACCAAGAAAGAGCAACATAGTCACATTTGAGCAGATCTGTCATTCTCTTCTCTTCAAGTACCTTTGTGCCCTCCTGATTCAGGGCTTCTCTGGGGGCTGAAGAGGCCACTGGTGTAACTTAGGTAGCCCCTCAGGGCTCTCTAACATCATGTCAGCCTGTCCTCAGATGCCTATAGGCAGGCTGTGGCACCACCCCCAATATGTCCTTCCCATGGCTCAGATGCCAGGTCTTGCAGGATAGTCTGTGGCTGTCTTCCTCAGTTCCTACACTGGGGGAATTCTCCCTGGCCAGATTCAAGGATTTTTATGCCCTTTTATGTCACTCTATCAGAAAGGGGATGGTGTTGGAGTGAGAATCTCACCCCTAGTGAGCAAGGTCCAGTGGGTGAAAATGAGAGAATCCATAAGGGGAGGACGGCCTCTGTGTTTCCATTTGCCCATCTGTAAAATGAATATAATATAATACTTGCCTACCTCAGGGGAATATTGTTGGACATACCGGTAATTAATTAAAGTCTGTTTGTTTTGAGATCCTTTGATGAAAGGCACTGCAGCATATAAGTGCAAAATATTGACAATTATTTTTGACTAGAAGAAAAATAGGTCTGGAGACCATGCCTAGTACTGAGAGACTTAAGAAGCTCAATCTATTTAGTTTATCCAGGATAAGTTTAAGAGGTGACTTGATCATGGTCCCCAAGTACGTACATAAGGAAAGAGATTTCTGATAGTAGATGGCTCTTTAATCTAGCAGAAAAAGACATAACAAAATCTACTAGTTGGAAGCTGAAGCGAGACAAACAGACTAGAAATAAAGTGCAAAATGTTAACAATGATGGTAAATAACTGTTGGAACAATTTACCTACGTATGATAGTTCTCCATCACTTGAAGTGTTTAAATCAAGACTAGATACCTTTCTAAAAGATGTACTGATGCTCAACCAAAAGTTATGGGCTTAATGCAGAAATTGCTGGGGGAGGTTTGTTGGTCTGTGCTATGCAGAAAGCCAAACTAGATTATCGGAATGATCCTTTTTGGCTTTAAAATCTATAAATCTATCTATATGTGACTCAGATTCTTTCTTTCCTCCCCCCTCCACTATACTATACCGTGATGTATTAGAGATTACTATTAAGGTTGCAAACCATTTTACACAGAAACACTGGAAATTAAAGTGTCTGATATTCAGGCTAGATCTGCTTTTTAGTGACTTCAGCTTTGTTCCTACTATGATTTTTCACCTACAATTTTATAAATAAATAAATTGCTGATAAATCAATTGTGGGCACAAAATTATGCTTGCAAAAATGGGGAGCTGGTTTGAAAATCAAACCCATGTTGAGTAAGTGTGAAGTTAAAGCAAAGAGTTTATGCTTAAAAGAACCTAAGTGATACAAGGATTAATTTTTCCCTCGGCTGACAAAAAATTTCCCATGATTTACTTGCACCTTCCTTGTAGTATGGGTTCATTTTAGTATTATTTTTAAATTAGCTCTTTTAATTTAAATTTTTGATCTAACTAAAGAACAGTAAAAATAGATTCCCTGCAATAACATATTGCTCTGGGAAAACTCTGTGGTATAGAAACAAATAATCCAATATCCATGAGACAGTTTTTATTCTTCATTCCAGTATTGTAGTGAAAAAGTATGGTGTGTGTGAGAGTGAGGCATCTAGCTTTGCTTATTCTAGTATAGAATTAAATATTTGATGTGTGTTCCATGTGGACTTTGGAGTCTAGGTTTGTTCCATGCATTTTTTAAAAAAAATCTTCAATTGTATTTTGCTTTTAGGCGTTTTATATCTTCAGTATGGAGATGAAACAAAACAGTTAAGGATGCCGAATGAAATTACAAGCACAGACACGATTCGTGCCCTCTTCGTAAGTGCCTTCCCCCAGCAGCTGACAATGAAAATGCTGGAGTCTCCCAGCGTTGCCATTTACATCAAGGACGAGAGCAGAAACATATACTATGAACTAAATGATGTAAGGTAGGTAAACAGTGCATCAATAGCGTGAAAAAGAGTTAAGCTGATAAATATCTAACAAATATCAGGTCTGACACATTGAGGCAAATTCAGTGGTGTCTGAGTAATTTGGCGTTTTCACAGTTTGACACATGCCTTAAGCTATATGTACCACATCTGTTGCACAAGCCGTATATGTATGATGTACTTTATTTAAATATTGATGCAATACAGATAACTTTGGTTAGCTTTTACAATTAATATTTTATTGTGTTTTTACCAAAACATGAATATTTGAAATATTAAACATAAAATAATTCACAAAATGGCCTTAAAACAGATCCCTGTCTCTACTGACAGAAAGTCTGATGTAAAGGGGGGTGGGGGAAAGTGTCATGGGTGTTTTGGGGCACAGTGTGGGCTGGAGGGAGTGTCATGGAGCAGAGCTCCACTATTTATCATCTACCACCAGCATACAATCCGTTACACCAGTGGCAGAGGCTGGAGTGTACCCACTGCTGCTCTAGCTTCCATCAGGACTGGGCAACTGGATACCTGCCACTGGTCCTAGGTGCTACATTAATACAAATAATTAATAATAATAATTAAAAATACTTCTGAACTCAGCCAATACTGCATACTAGAATATTGTAAAGATCTGGTTTGTGTGTGTGTATGTGCATGTCCTCTCCTGGTTGGAATCAGAGCTGCTCAACCATGTTTCTTAAGCCCTGAACTTCTGACACCAATTGGTATTTGTGCTTTTGGAGCAGAAGGATTGGAATGTTAACCCATAACCACCAAGAAGTTCCCAGTGGCCTACGTGCACAGCAGTTACAACCATGTGCCTGGCCACAGATTTGTTATGGTGTGAAAAATAGTTCAGGGATATGTGGCATATGTTTATACCAGACTGTTTGTAAGATAGTATATGATAAATATCAGAACAGACACAAAATCACAAGAGCGAAGCAGAAGAGAAAGAGGGACAGAAGGAAAAGTGTTCAGTTCTAACACTGTCAAATAGTGAATGTAAAACAGATGTGCAAATAAAAAAATACACAAATGTATACCTGTTATCAGAAAAGTTTCAGGTGGAGTGGAATGGAGATATGGTGCGAAATACAATTCACTTCAGAGATCAAATGCCCTGTATTTAACTATGTTGCCTTAAAGCACTACTTTACTTCAAGCTGTCATATTTCTATAAGATAGCTATGGAAATTATTTTTAAACCAAACTTGACATTAGTTGAGTAAACTCTCTCAACCATCATTTTAGAGATAGAAAAAAGAGTAGATTGTTTGGTCCAATTAAAGATATTACCTCACCCACCTTGCCTCTGTTTATGGCATCATCATTTGTGAGTTACGAGTGAACTGAAAAATGAGAGAACTTTCCTTGCATTGAAAAATATATTAACAAAGAATCATTCCGTGTCAATATGGAGAGCAGAATTCTGTAGTTTAGATTCTTCATGCAGATCTCTGAGCAGAATTTTGTCCTTACCTTATATGTAACATCTGTACTGTTGGCACTGAATATTATTTAATTTTACAGACAGTAAACATTGTTCCCAAATTATTCACTAACTAAACGTAGACCCATCACCTCTTTTAGATATTGATATTATCTTAAATTCCATATTTGTAAGACAGAAAAGAGTTTATGCTGCCATAAATAAACGAAGAACCTAAATTTGCTACAGGATAGGTATTTCTTGTGCATTCTACATGTAGTTAACTCTCATCAACTCTAAACTTCTCATTAACCATACATTTCTTAAACAGATGGGACTGATCTGTCTGTTAAGCTATGTGGTTTTTTAATAGACTACTTGAAGTCTACAGCAGCAGTGCAAGTTCTGGCTAGTTACAGATTCAAAGCAATCGCTGACTGTAATATGACTTTAAAAGAAAGAAATTAGACCAGCCCAAGAATACTTCACTTCATTTTTTTAAAAATGATAATCCTAATGAGTGAGATCAGTCCACTAAACTTGTTGCTGTACCTGGAGGAAAGAAATTCAGTCTTTTGTGCAAATTCTCTTGAAATCACTAGTGTGAACTGAAAGGAATCACAGTTTTGAAAGGACATTAGTGTGTTTAGATTGTTGCCGTTAATTAGATTGTTGCTGATTAGTACAGAACAAGAAATCAGCAGAACTCAGTGCAGATTTCTAATCTATGAAATTATTGTAAGGTAGGTTTTGAGACTAATGTAAAACATCTGTTGTCTGAATGAGTCAGTTTATAAAAAGACTCATGAATGACAAGGCTCTTTGTGCTAATCTTAAAAATCTTTTGGTGTTTTCTTCTAACAATTTGCATCAAAATTCTGTAGTTTCTTTTATCAAAGCTGTGCTTTTTGATTAAAAAAAAAAGCTGTATGAAAGATTGGAGGCTTGAAAGTTTGTTTTTACATTCGCTGATGAGTTCTTAATCGCTATGGAATGTTTTCAGTTTTGCGAACAAACTACCATAAGTTACATTTGCCTCAAGAATAATTTCAAAAGAGTATTTTTCTTTTGATTTGTGCTCATTAGAATAGCAGAAATTCATGTGTTTGTGTAGAGTACACAATAAAGCATTTAAATATTAACTTAAACCCTTTTGGGTGCATTGTAAATATTGGAGCTTTATTATCTTACAAAGTATTTTCACTCTGTGCCGGGGATCTTGAAAGAAACTCAGTACCACCTGATTTTTATGGGTGTGGACCTGTACTGAAAGAACGATACTTCCCAGGGGAAAGAGAACTGAAGTAGGTTTTGTTATTTGTTTGTCTATTTTATAGCAGTAGGGTTTTTTATTGGTCAGTTGCAGCAAGATCGTGATGGTGGTTGTCTGTTGCCTGAATCCTTAGGGCAAGCAAAGGAAATGTCTAAAATAAAACTCCTTTCATCTACTATCCTTGTTGATATTTTTGATTCCAGGAACATTCAGGACAGATCTTTCCTTAAAGTTTACAACAAAGATCCTGCTCATGCATTTAATCATACATCCAGAACTGTAAATGGAGATATAAGGGTAAGTGCCAGAGTTGATTTATATTCATTTTTATTTTATCTCCTGTTTTCTATGTGAAATGTTTACATTAACGTATATAGTGTGAATACATACATGCTGCAAGCGGATGACACTGATCCATGCTGCTAACTCATTTATTGATCTATTACTTCATTCCTTGTCACTATTTACTCTAACAGCTCTCTGATCCCTCATTCATTCACAGTAAAGAACTGAAATCACAGCACAATATTTTAGTAATTTGTTTCAGAATGGAAATTGAAGTCTCATTCATTAGTGGGCACCAAACTCTTTCTTCTTTTCAACAGAGCAGAGCACGGTTTAACTTTACTCTATTAGTAGGCAACTCGCAACCCCATTTTCAAAAGCTTTCCAGTTGAGCTCCCTGTCTCCTGATGTGCTTCATAAATGGCCATCTCAGACTCAACATACTAATAAATGCTTTGCAGTTTTGAAAAGCGCATCAATTTTTGTGTGTCTATTAAAAATACCATAAATGTAGTAACCTTTGTAAAGGTGAAATCTTTGCCTTTGACTTTGCCAAGAAAGCTTCTGAAATTTATTCCCTTTGTTTTCTTTTTTGTTTAAATATAATATATAGGAAATAATAAAGTCATATTAAGCCTTCAAGAAGGATACAGTTACTAACAAGTGTGCTGCTTGGTTTTTAGTAACTTACACATGCTCCAAAGCGGATGTCAAATGTTCTGAGGAACTCCTGTAAAAATATTAGTTTATAATTGTGCATCTAGTTCTTGATTTCACAATTTCTTTTGCATCTGCCACAGATCTTTGCTTTTTTGGTTTGATTATATTTAAGCACTTTTGCAGTTGTAATGGTATAGGGCATTGTTGTTTCAGTTCAATTGTGGCAGTTGTTCAGTTTCCTGTGGTATTTTCAACCACCTCTCCTATAATTATTTTATTTAAATATTTGAATTTTAAAACATCATAAAACAATCTCTCTGATGGGTCAGAAAATCCAATTATCTGATTATTCACCTCACTGCACGCTAAAAATCTGTATATAGAGTGGTAGCAGCTCATGTAGGGGCCAATCTGATAAATTGCTATGTGTCTCCTGCAAGGTGCTGAGAATCCTGAAATACTGTTGACTTCTATGGAGCAGTAACCGGATGTATCTGAAATATATCATTAATATCCTAGGGCAGGGCACATTTTCGGTGCCTATAGTAATGTTAACCATTGTAATAATAATGCATTGACATTACATCATTAGGCCTAAATTGTTATTGTCCCACTTGAAAGGGGGGCTAAATGTAACTTTTTTGAGTGTTGTGTGCTGGACTGGTATTCAGACATGTTTTGCTAATGTGTACATAAAATCAAAATATCAGCAATCTGGATTACTTCTTTGGCCCTGTGTCAGATATTTACTATCTAATAAAGTTGTTTCAAATACAAATGTTGGCTCTCTGTAAAAACAGTGGTTAAAATTTGTATTGTTCACGTTAAAATATAGAACTGTGCAACTGAGATTATGCCCACAGATACATATTGAGTATGGCTAAACTCTCTCCCTCTGGCCACAGTGGGATAATTCAAAAATAAAGGTGGCTCCCTCTGTACCAATGCAGGAGGCTGGACTAGAAGACATCTTAAGGTCTCTTTCAGCCCTACGTTTCTACGATTCTGTGATTATTTTACCATGTTCCTCTCTACTCTCTGAGGTGGTTCTGGGAGTGTGTGTCTTACCAGAGGTGGCATTTCAAAATCTTCACATCTCCCAAGAATAGTTATTTCCTGGTCTATGGCCAGCTCACCTGGGGATGTGCTTTTGTTAGATCTCACAAGCTCAGCAGAGTGGGTTTGGTCAGCTCTTGGATGCCCTTTTCAATTTGAGAGGTAGTCCCTTCAAGTCAGAGCTCAGGACATTGGTGAGGAAGCATTGAGAAGCCTGAAAAGAAGCACTTGATTTTATGTTTTATTGCTTATATATGCAATCACATGAATATATATGGTGGAGAGGGAGAACCCAAGAGTAAGAATGCATTCGTTCTGCAGCTGCATTGAGGCAGACAGATGTAGGATATGGAAGAAGTTGGGTGGTGGGAAAGATATCACTCCAGTCTTCCTACCTTCACCATGGTGCTTCGATAAATTGAAACTAACTATACTAAAATGAGAGGGGAGGAAGGAGTAATTACTGTAAACACAGTGCTTAGCATTAGCATCTGTTTCAGTAAATCTAGGGATAAAGCGTTTATTGCCTGTCCTGTTTTAAGGAGATTACTTTTGAAATGTATCAGAGGGGTAGCCGTATTAGTCTGGATCTGTAAAAAGCAACAAAGAGTCCTGTGGCACCTTATAGACTAACAGATGCGTCATGCGTCTGACGAAGTGGGTATTCACTCACGAAAGCTTATGCTCCAATACATCTGTTAGTCTATAAGGTGCCACAGGACTCTTTGTTACTTTTGAAATGTGAATCAACACCGTACAAAGTCAGATCTTGTCACACATCTTTTGTATTATACTTAGGATTGGCAGAATTAGATGTTTATTTTTTATAATGTCGATAGATAATATTGATGTTTATTTTAAAGCTTTTTTCCTATTTTTATTATTTAAATTTTCACAGTTATGGAAAATTATGGAGGGGATCAGACAATAATTATTTAATGACAGTCGACATTGAGACTCAAAAAGTTAAAGCTTTATAGCCATTAAAACTCAAATTGCCAACATCACATATCCAAATATACGAAGTTAGTATCCTTAAATCAAAGTCTAATAGATTCTCAAGCTACATTTTTCTTACTTTGCCTATCAGTAGATTTAAATATTCTTCATGCAGTTTGCAGGCATTTCACCCTTGTGACTGTTCCTTTTAATTTTTGTTTAACTAGCTTCCTCATTTTTGTGCAGCTCCCCTTTTTGAAGTTAAATGCTACTGTGGTGGGCTTCTTTGGCATTTGTTCCTATACAAGGGTGTTAAATTAAATTATATGATGTTGCTATACCAAGGGGTTCAGCTATATTGATATCCTGGACCAAATCCTGTGCTCCACTTAGGACTGACTCAATAATTGCCTCTCCCCTTGTGGGTTCCAGGACAAGCTGCTCCAAGAAGCAGTTATTTATGGTGTCAAGAAATTTTATCTCTTCATCCTGTCCTGAGGTGACATGTACGCAGTCAACATGGGGATAGTTGAAATCCCCCATCATTATTGCATTTTCTCTCTTTGCAGCCTCTCTAATCTCCCTGAGTATTTCACAATCACTGTCACCATCTTGGTAGGTGATCCTTAGTACATTCCTACTGCTGTACTGTTATTGTTCAAGCATGGAATTTCTATCCATAGAGATTCTATGGCACATTTTGATTTGAGATTTTTATTTCATTTGACTCTATGCTTTCTTTGACATATAGTGGCACTCCCCCATCAGTGCAACCTACTATGTTATATATATACATATATGTATTGTACCCTGGTATTAACCGTCCCACTGGTTATCCTCATTCCCCCAAGTTTCTGTGATGTCTGTTATATCAAAATCCTCATTTAATGACAGGCACTGTAGTTCACCCATTAGTATTTAGACTTATACATTTTGTCAATATTCAGTTACTTTCCTTCATGTAAGAGTATTTCATTTAAATATGACTGTCCCTCTCTAGCTCCTAGCTCTACTTTACCAACTTCTTTCCTATCGTCTTTGTGAGAATATAGAGTTCCCTCTTTAATAAATTAATCCCTAAGAGATGTGTCTGCCTGCACCATGTGCTCATCTGCACCTGTCAGCTTTCCCCTAATCCTTAGTTTAAAAAAATCCTCTACAACTTTTTAAAGAAAGACATAGAGGTAATAAATGCAAGATCATGCTTTTGTGGTCTACAGATACTTTAAACAAAAGCATCCAGATTATGGGAGATTCCTAGCAGTGTTTCACTGGATTGTGTTTAAGTTAAAAATCTTCATGTCATTATAGGCAAAAAGTAAAAATACAAGTGTTGCCAAAATTATCGACCACTTGCTGATTTTTTTGTAACAGTCTTAGGATATGTCTATACTGCAATCACAAGGTGTATAGACATACTGAGCTAGCTCAGGTACCAGAATGATTGCACCGTACCATTAGGGGCGGGGAGTGGGATTTGCAAAAGGGGACAAGGGGCCAGCATGGCGACACTGACGCATCCCCTGGGAACCAGACAGGCGGGAGGGTTAAAAAGGGGCAGCTCTGTGCATGAAGCCCCCTTCTACTCGGAGCAGGCTGAGGCTGCTCAGGTACCAGAACAGTGAAGCTGCGGCAGCTTGTGCTCCAGTGCGCACTAGACTTGCGAATGATTCCTGGGCAGGCTTGTACAGCCACGCTGAAGTGCACATTGCTGCAGCTTCCATGCTCCAGGACCTGAGCTAGCTAAATGAAAGCTAGCCTGGGTATGTTTACTTGAACTGTAATCACACCCTGTGACTGCAATATAGGCATCCGCTTAGAGTGTAACTCCTAAAACTGAGAACAAATATTTAAACATGTAGTTGTTTGAATGCATGATAATGCTAGGAATACCCGTAGTACGTTTATAAGTTGCCATACACTGCCTTACTGATCCCTCTACCATAAAACATTTTCTTTAGGAAAAAAGCCAAGATATGTATATCTGATACAGAACTTCTAAACGATACAAATATCCTCTTTCCTGCTGTTTTGCTGCCTGCTTTTTCTAGTGCTCTTGTTGTCATTGAGAGGTTATGACAACATGAGCCATACTGTATTTATAAACATCATGTGTTTCCTTGATATGACTTGCAGTGTCTGCCAAACAGAACACATGGAAGAAACATTTCTCATTAGCTCAGCATTGGTTTTGGTTATACTGATTTCCGGGACAGGAAAAATGCCTTTCTTGCTCAGACTTAACTTTCGGACAGTGGAAGCAAAGCCTGTGAATATCCATGAAATCTCTTGAACAGGGAGGCTGCTGCTGTTTTAGCCCACATGTTTTGTCTAAGAGCTTCTTCTAGCAAAACAAAAGCAAAAGAAGTTTAGTGTTAAGAAAATGTAAAGACAAGCTTAGCTGAAAGTATTTTTGTGTTCTAATACCTGCCGGATGCTTCTAGAAAAGGAGTTCACCAAAAGATGTAAGGTAAGATGCCTATTTGTAGTGAATATGGAATTCCTTTTTCTTTTTGGCTAAAGGATATATTTAGATTAACTGGGGATTTAAACCAGAGATCAAAACTAGATTTTTTTAAAATCTTCCAGAAAAAGAAATGTTTTATTCCCCTGTTGACTACCAAAACTAGTCTTTATGTCTAGTTTAAAATCTGTGTATAGAAAGTAATAATTCGATTATTTTCTAACTTGTCATTTGAAATCTGGTTGAGAGTTCACCATAATATATAAATATAGTATCTGATGCTCTAGGATTGTTTCTGTGACATGAGTTTTACTATTTTTAATGAATGAGCTATTACTAAGCTGCCAATTATTCATGCTGCTGTAGGGAAGAAGACATTGAGAGGTAGCTCTATCTAATCAAACTGTTATGAAATATAATAAATGTACCCGTGCTCTTTCATTCATGTGTCTTACATATACTATAAAAATTACCCCATAAATGATCTAGATTATTGAGAAGGTGGCTGGAAGATTAAGAATTAGTTCATTTTTATTTTTAGCTATGAATAAAACAAAATATAAATCTCAAGTATCGCACATAAAATGATCTGTTTAAATGTACAGATCCTGAGCTGTTTGGATGGAGATCTCATTGTGGCTTTTTAAATAATTAAGTGGTAATGTGCTATTGTTAAATTATATTTATTTTGAAAAAATGTCATTCATGTTCTATATAATTATATAGATTCTGTAATATATCAACAATCTAAAAGTAACATTTTAAAAAGTTGCCAAAGAATAAAATGGATCTGTTAAAACCAAGTTCTACCTACTTATTTTCAAGTTAAATGATATCAAACTTGATCTGAAAAAAAGCATTTTAGCCAACATCAACTAGTCTAGGAATAGGAGTATGCCTCACCCACTCTGCAAATACCAGGAGTCTCCCAGTTATATGTTACTCTCTTTTTAGATTAAGATATCACAAGTCTGTCATCTGGAAATCCCCAGTAACTTTTTCTGTGAAGAAATAGATCCAGGCTCCCACCATGATACACTCATTTTAATAGTGATTTTATTTCCTTTTAATGGCCTCTCTTTCTGGCTGAGGGTTGCAAGCAGCTTGCTCTGGAGCATGTCAGTACACCTCTTGCGTCATCCAGATAGAATTATTTAAGAGCAACTCAAGTTTTCTGTTGGCCTGTGACGGAGTCTGGAGGCCAAGTGTCTAACACAAAGCCCAATTGTGAGGTTGGCCTTCTTGGGCAAAAGTCCCATTGGCTTCAATGGGAGTTTTCCCTGAATAAGGACATGAGAATTGGGTTTGGGTCCATTTTTATTGTTTATTATTGCTTTTATTCTTAATCCACATACTTTTACAGAAGGTTTCCTGGTTCCTATTCCTTGTATGTTTTACTCTTTCACAGCCCTTGCTTTTGGCAAATCAATTTGCAATAGTGTGGCTATTTATCTCCATTTCCTAAGTATTTGGCAGAGTCAGTCATTGCTAGAACTCGCTAATGCAATGACATACTATAAAAATACTCATGGCTGCGTCCGCCATTGTCAGAAAACAGTCCTCCCTTGTAAATAAGGAAGCTTATGAGAATTCAGAAGACCCCGTAAGCTCTGGGATAGCACTCGAACCAAAGATGGCTTTCGGTCTTCCATACAGCTTTGCACATCTGCTCTTACCTCAACAGAGATTAAAAATCACCTTGCTGAGGTTAATTTAGTCTGTTGTGCTCTCTGTGACACCAGCCTGGTTGGAAGGAACAGTTCTTCTTTCTTTAAGCCTGACATTGCTTTATTTAATCAGGACTTTACTTTAGCCTTCCCTGGCGTTCTTCCGTATTACATTATCTGGAAGTACAACTCTTTGTACAGGATCTGAGTTCCTTGCTCACAGCTGAGTCTTCAGTTCTTTGTTCAACCAGTTGCTTTCCTCTAGGCAAATATAGCAGCCAAAGGGCCAGATTCCATAAGGGAGATAAGGCCTACTTTGTCTTCATCCTCTTTTTTCTAGAGAAGCAGAAAAGAGATCCAACTTTTGATCTTTTTGGAGACTCCACCCACACAGCTGTGGTCTTTGATTAGATGGTGTCAGTTCTAATCTGGAGTCAAGAAAACTGATCGGACTCCTGAAAATATGAGCAGTACGAACAGCCCTTCTTGGATACACATAAGATCTGGGGTAAAAATAATCTGAGTTGGCATAAACAAGACAGCTGCAAAAATCAGTAGGCAAAAGGGCACTGTGAGAAAGTATATGGTATTGGAATCCTATCTCTTTCTTTAATGTACAGAAACATATCTTTAGGCCTTAGGACAATTTGCATGTGATTGAAGTTTAACATGCAAATTAAGTGGCTGAACAGGCCGAAAGGTTTGTTGGATAAAGTTGGTTCCTCAACCACTCAGTTTTTAATCAGAGTGGATAACTTCTACCCTGGGGATGCCTACTTTTAACCTTAGTTATTTACTTCAGCCAAGTAAGCAGTTTTGCATCCAGTCAGCTAAACTGCAGTCTGTTCTTGGTGGATGCTTTGCTGATGCATCAGCAGATCCCTGGATGTATGTCTCATTCCTCCAACAGACCCCATTTTATCCATCTATTATGGTGAATGTAATCCAGGAAGCCCAAACAGTCCTCTTATTAATAGTCTCTGATTGGATCCTGTGGTCTAGACTGTTTACACAACATGGTTTCAGACAGTGGCATTAAGATTCTTCCAGGAAGGACCTATGGGAATCAAACTTCCCAAGTAGTTTTTTGTCAAAAGTGGCTCTCTCCTTAGACTAGTTACAACAGCTCATTCTGTATACAATGAAATCTCTCTTAAGTCACCACTCAATGAACTACCAAAATTGTGTGGCCTGGAAGAGTTGGTCTCTAACTAAAGTATCCCCAAGGTTTCAAATACAATTTTGTTCAAAGTGATTGCAGGTTACAGGTGGCCCTTTCTTCAGGTTTCCCTGTATTTACAGGTAACTCTAACAATGCTTAAGACACTCAACAAGTTAGTTGAGCCCTGAGACCCCCCACGTCTCATTATATTACTTGTCTGTCCTGGTACACTGACTGCTAGTGTGACAAAGTTCTGTCCTTGACTCCGTGGGTCCTGCGTTTCCTGACGGATTTTTGCTAGCCTCAGAGGCTCACTGTGACCCTCCACATAGCCCTTCTCTCTCTAGAGGCAAGGGTCACAGTCTACTGAGCCATTTTCATCATAAACCAGCAAGGTAGGTGAGGAGAAACAACCCTCCCTCACACAGTCTCTGTTGTCTCCCAGTATCAGTGATTAATCAGGGAGGGGAGGGGGGAGCCTGGGCCCGCCCTCTACTCCGGGCTCCAGCCCAGGGACCCTAAACTTAGCAGCTATGAAAGCTGACTTTTTGGAAATAGGGCATGTACAATTCCCTGGGCTACTTCCCCACAGCAGCCCCCACTCAATATCTTCTTCACAGTTACCTCAGGGCCTCCTTCCTTGCACCTGATATGGATTCGTACTACTTCGTTCCTCCAACAGCACAGCTCCCTCCTATAGCTCCTGACACCCATCCCGCACTGACTAACTGAGAGACTTTTAACTAGTTCCAGCCAGTCCTTAATTGGCTTCAGGTGTCCCAATCAATCTAGCTGTCTCTCCTACCTTCTAGAAGGATCTTAATTGGCCCCAGGTGTCTTGATTAACCTGGAGCAACTGCCATTTGGTTACCATGGTACCAGGGATTTGTTTAGCCTGGGGCTAACATACCTGTTCCTCACTACTTTACTGTAGCCATCTGGCCTTGCCCCATCACACTAGATTGTCTTTGCATTTGTCAAATGTTGAACAGAAGGAAGTAAAGTTGAAAGAAAATAAATGTTCACATAACAGAACAATTACTCTTGAGACCATGATAGCAATTATATTAATGTGGTAAAAGAGGTGTTAATCCAAATACTCGCTGGCCTCCTCTATAGGAGTGGAAGATTCAGCCCACAACAAAGCAAACCAGTTCTGCAGCAGGTTCACAGTAGCATATGCCACAAAGCCCAGCTGCATGGGGGCTCCCTATGCACTGTTGTGTGGGATGAGGAAAGGGGCTAGTGGATCCATTGTTATACTCATCCACTGACCTTTCCTTCCTACAGATGAGGACTGAAGATAGTGCTGGGTGCAAAACTTGTGACATAATGTTTTCCTTCTTATCTGATGCGTTCTTATCTAGTGGTGACAGTGGGTTACAGGTGTAAATATGCGTAGGATTTAAACGACAAACTATATTGTATCCTATATATATTGTAACCTAACCTATTCCATATTCCTGTAATAGAAAACATGTTTTGACTCAGTCATTTGATAATTCCAGATGAGACTAAAGGTTGTTTTTCCTTATTCTTGTTTAATCATAAGAAATTGTTCAATTCTATTTGGCTTTGGCACAGTAGGAAAAGCTACAAATATGGAACAAAAATAAAAGCTGAATAGTAGATCAGAGAGTCAAGAAGCCATGCATTTATTTTGATTTATGAGATCAGTTACTTACAGGACTTCTTTTTTTAAAGAGTAGAAATCTGATATACAGCATATTTAAACCAAATAAAAATGCTGATCTGTACCAGAGCTATATATGCTTGAAACTATTCCTTTTTTGGAAAAAAAAATGGATGAATCCATCAGTTAGGCAGTGCCCCAAGGAAGTGCTGGAATCGAGACTGGTTTTAAGGATTTGGCTTTCAAGGCTGATGGCGACTGTATGCATTATCTTGACAATGCATTTGATCTCTTAAAGGGAAAGGGAAGGAAATGCTTGTTACATCTGCACAAAGCAGGCAACTTTTGTTTATGTACTTAAAATCCTATCTAAAAGCAGCAGTACAAAAGTAAACCAATCAACCAAACAAACAAAGCTATTTGAGTATAACACTAATCCCCAGCCATTTCAAGGGCTCCTACCTTAATTCTACAAAAATCAGTACAGCTTTTATATGTTCATTCCAAAGAGAATAATAGCTTTTGGTTAGGGTGGGCCATAGTATGCTGCTGAGTTAAATGTGGATATTGGCAAACCAATGATATAATTATGTAAAACCAGCCTTTTTAGAATAGAAATGTGTTATGTTTCAATGTGTTTGTGGTTTTTTCATTCACAATGACACCCTGACATAGCTTGGCTGAAATGCACTCGCTATCATCCAAGCTGTTTTGTCTGGAAAGTGCACTAAGGAAGAAAATGAGAGCTTTGTTAACTTCCTTCTGTTACATTTGGTAGTTTAAAATGAGGGTTGTTTTTTTCTTTTTACTTTCACATTCTGTTTATTTGTGAAAAAAGAAAACAGCTCCATGAAACATGCCCATAAATACTATGAAATGAACTCATGCTAAGCTGGCTGATCTGGATGTTTGCTTTTGTGATCAGGGGTAGAATTATGCAGTCTGGTACCAGGGAGATAGCTTGTGCAGCAAAATGAAGGTTGGTGGTGAGAGAGAGAAACCCCACACTGGCAGGCTTTGGTTTCTGGCATGCTTGTGTGTGGTTATGTTGATGCAGAATGTTCTGGATCTCACACATGCATCAGTGTCTTTGGAACATGGTGTTCCATTTGTCTTAAGCATGGCTGGACCCAAAGCTTCTACTGGAGTGTCTTAGATGGATGCTAAAAGTGACAGAAGAATTCATCCTCATTCCTCTCTCCTCCCTTAAATAGTACTCCACAAGCATACCAAGGAAGCTATTTCATTGAAAACTAATCTACATTAACTGACAGCTAAAGAGGTGCAAATGGGTTCAGGGAAAATATGAACAGCCTAGTGCAAATTTAGAGCCCTTATTTCTACCTGAATCCGGACCAATATATCTTCCAAGCTGAACTCAATTTAGGTAAGAAATGAAATGTATTAGCATCATTATTATTGTTATGCATTGCTTTAAATGCTCCTGCAACTCAGCTGTATTTCCCTCATCTGTAGATTGGATTCCTGTTTTACCCTGAGGAAACAATTGTATTCCCAGGAGTCTGGTCTACAGGAGTGGGAGAGACAATTGGGTGGGACGATGGACAAGGACAAGCTGCCACAGGTGCCCTTGGGACAGCGATCATATGTATGTGTGGTCTCGAATTGGATTGTATTTTGGGAATGGCATGGGACACAACCATTTGTGCAAAAGATGGGGCTTTGCCACTCCTCACACACACAAAGGGCTTGTTAGAGCTTATCCGGCCATTGTATAACCTTGGAACCTTTTGAAGTTCTCCATGAATAATCAGAGTTGGATTAGCAGTTGCATATTCACTTAACCACAAGTGCTTGTACACATGTTGGAACATCTGTTTCAGCATTTCCAGTTGGGAACCATTCCCACTGCACCCAGATGTAAAGTAATGTAAAGTCTCTGGGCTACTGCACTGAAATGCAACTTGTAGAACATCACTGTTCTCTGTCGTTTCACGAGGGGAGCATGTCACTTTCCCCCTTAAGCTTCCTCACCAATAGAACTGGACAAGCTCGTTATGCCTAGTGTGGAGTCCATTTGTAGCTTTGAAAGTGCAACTCCAACACTGTTGTTCTGATTTACAGAAGTATGAAGCGACAGAGGAGGGCTAGAGCATTGCTCAAGCTTCAGCAGGGAGTGTTGGGTGTGTCCCTGATCCCCACACCCTCACTCTCTCAGGCCAGGAAGAGCCTGAGGCATTTGCCCATCTGCCCCACTCCCAGCTGTAATTTGACTAAAATGCATTTCTCTTACCCCCCATAGGCTGGGTTAAACACACTGGCTTAAATTGGACACATTCTTTCTCTCTTCCTCTCCTTCCACTTGCCCATTATTTTCTGCTGGGTAGGTACAATATAATTCATTGTGATTGCAGTCAATAAACCAAAATCTCCTAGCTTTCAAGAACATTTCTGTGCATTCTTGCTTCTCACCCTCCAGTTTCTCCAGTCTCGCATTCCATTTTGTCATTGTAACCTTCTGACTTTGGTTTTTCCCCCCAGAATCTCTCTCTCATACTTCGTTCTCTTCTCTTCCTCTGACTCTTACCCTTTCTCTCTCCAAGACCTAATCTTATTTTTGTACCTCTGTCCTCACAATCTGTTAACCCTTTCCTGACTCACCCATTACGCTCTCTTTACCCCCAGATTCTCTCTCTTTCTCTTTCTGTCTCTCACCTCCAGTCTCTCTCACAGATTACCTACATTTCTTTCTCTTTTCCTTCCATAGTCTCCCAGCCTCACTTCCCTACTTCCCACCCCCACACTGCCTTTCCTTTCACGCTTTCTTCCCTGCTGTCATGGTTTATGGATTATTTAAATGTTACTTTGCACCCCATAGCTGCTGCTGTCTTTTAGGCTTCTTTAGCTTTCCGATAACCACACGTGACATTTCCCTCCTGCTTTAATTACTAACCCTGCAGTAAAAATTGCATGTTACTGAAACAGTTGTTTTTCCTTAATGATGGAAATGATACCGGTATTGTAACAATCAGAACTTTCTCAGTTTATTTACAGTGTTGGGAGTTTTGGCAAGTCCAACACAAGCAGACAAACATGGGTAAAAGAGAAGACAGGAGAAGGGAAATAGGAAAATAGGTGTTTCTTTTCTGGTCTGCTGGTGTCAGGGTGATGGTGGTTGTCAGCTACAGAAGAGAGGTATAGTTCTTTACTTGGGCAAGAAGAGACCTTAGGCCAAGTTGGAAGGTGGATCAAGGTAAAGTCCAGCTAGTGCAGTGCTTCTCAAAGCCGGTCCGCCGCTTGTTCAGGGAAAGCACCTGGTGGTCCAGGCCGGTGTGTTTACCTGCCGCGTCCGCAGGTTCGGCCGATCGCAGCTCCCACTGGCCGCGGTTTGCCGCTCCAGGCCAATGGGGGCTGCGGGAAGAGCGGCCAGCACATACCTCGGCCCGCGCCGCTTCCTGCAGCCCCTATTGGCCTGGGACGGTGAACCGCGGCCAGTAGGAGCCGCGATCGGCCGAACCTGCGGACGCCGCAGGTAAACAAACCGGCCTGGACCGCCAGGGGCTTTCCCTAAACAAGCGGCAAACCGGCTTTGAGAAGCACTGAGCTAGTGCACATTTACTCCCTCTCTCAGGTTGTGTCTACACTTAACAGTGGTATGTACAGTACATGCACTGCACGCCCCTAGCATGGGTATAAATAGCATTGTAAATGGTGAGGCACTGTTGTGGGGAGTAAAGACACACCAGAACCTTAGGGAATGTACTTTTCATAGCTCTCTACATGCCCAAGCAATACCTCCCTCATCTACACTGCTGTTTTTATCAGCATAATGTTCTGCTGCCTCTCTGCTGCCAGAGCCTTTCCCCACTGCAGTGTGAAGCTCTGGCAGCAGGGAAGGGCTTTGGCGAGGGGAGGCAGCAGAGGAAAGGCTACCCCCCCACCTGAGCTTTTCGCTGCCGTTTGTAGCTACACAGCACAGTCTGGGTACAGCCTGCTTTTCACTGTGGTGTGTGGCTACATGTTCCCTACATGCTGCTGCAAGAGTAGACAAGGCTTCAGTGTCTGGAACCAATGGGCAGGCATCAAATGAGAAGGCAGCAATCAAATCCAGGACTGGCTGTGGTGTGCTGAGAAAATCCCAAAAGCACCATGGCGTGATACCAGTTTACTCCCATGACTTGGAAGAATAAGGAAACACATGAAAAGGACAGACACAGAGCAAACAGACAAAAAGCAGAGCAGACCCAAGCTCTAGGTTTTACACTTCTCAGTCCATGGAAAACTACCAGGCTCTTCACAGAACTACCAGGCTGGCTTTCCAGAGCTTTCCAGTAGCTCCTATAACCCAAACAAACTTAACTTGAAAACAAGAAAATATTGAGCAATTTCAAAACGTGCCTGTTTTAGCAGTCCTAGGTCACATCAACAAAAGTTCAACTCTCCAAGAGGGTTCTCCAAGGATCCAGCAGGCATTGGGTGATTTCTACTGCAACCCCAGGTAAATGGTTTAAAACATTTCCCTATAGTTCTAAGGTAAGAGTTCATAGGCCTTAAACCTGTTAGTCTCTCTCCTATAGCTAGGTTAGGTCATTTAGTCCCATTGTCACCCCTTTAAGTGTTATGTTCTCCTTCCTCATGCCGCCTCTCCTGCAACCTTTGAGTTCCAGGATATGCCAGCCACAGGAGCCCCTCCCTGCCCCCGGCATGCTGCTGCTGACCTTCCTCTTCCCTTATTGCCTTGCTGTCTCTCCCAGGGCTGGCTAGTATATGATGTGGTCAAGGCCTTGTCTAGGAAAGAGGGAGGAAGCTTGGGATTCCAAAAATGAGGTGGGATAGCTAATAAGGAAGGTAGAAGAAGCTGTGAGTATCCCATTCTGGTTATATCATCTCAGTTTGAGTCTTGGGGCAGAGGGAAAAGACAATGGAAAACAAGGTGAAAATGGAGCCAGAGAGTAGATTGAGTGAGAACCCTATATATAGAGATGTAACAGGTAGGGAAGAAGAGAAAAATGCCAATGAAATCAGCACAATTGTAGATGTGTATAGTTTAGCACAGCCACTGGTGCCAGCTTAGCTTTTGGGGGGGCTTTTATATATATATATATATGTGTGTGTGTGTGTGTGTGTGTACCAGTGACTTCCTTTTAGCTAGAAAAACATGTTTATTTGTATTGAATCACCTCTGGGAGAAAACATGAGGTTTAAATTACAGGAGAGTGGGAGGATTGCAGCTTGAAATAATAGCCGATCCCATAGTCCCTGGCTCATGCAGCTTCAGAAAAGGGCTTGTTATATTGACCCTAATTTTGTGACCCCAGAAATAACTGGAGAGGCTTGCAGAATCTTCATCCCCCACAAGATTCACCCACCCCTACTTGCCTGTATTTCATTTCTGATAAATGTTTAATCATGTGAAATTCTTGATTCTGCCGAAATGCTGCCACCACCAAATGACCGAACACACAATTTAATCTACAATATTAAAACATTTAAAAAATATATTCTGCAAAAAAATGATGCTGGCTTGGTATTCAGGTGCCTGGGTTTAGTGGGTTCAGACACAGCTTGCCTAATGTTGTAAGAGCCATCTCTTCTACAGGAAGTCCTTCTACTTCCTACTGAAGCACAAGTACTATAGAGCTCTTTACGGTGGTTCACACTAGTTGATATTTAAGTGATTTTTAAAAAGAAATGGGACGTTTGGAATGAATATAAGGTGATGGAATTTAAAGCACCTGTGTTTACCACAGACATACTCTGCTTTAGCAAGTGCCTTAGGAATCTGTGAAGACCTTGTTAAGAGGTAATACAAATCAGAAGGTACGCTAAGAGCGCAGAAACTAAATCATCTGTGAATGTCACAACTCTAAGCCTCCTTATACTGCTAGAACTAGTCTCTTACCTCCCCATCCATCTGGACCTGCCATCAGAACTCAAATAACAATTCTGACGGGTCCATTTTTTGATATTTTTGGAGCTGCCACAGAAATCTAAGTGGCTATAAATATAGATGGTTACCTGGAGGGCTGCTTTAGAAAATGTGAGACTATTTTTAAAGTTTGTTACAATGTATGGGAAATAATTCACAGGACACAGTAGCATAAAGATGGCGCTGGCTTGTTCCACTCTGCCAGCCGCATATAAACATGAGTACCAGCTGCCTGTGCTTACCCTTCACTGTCCCATGCTTTTCACTGGAAGGAGAAAAAGTGATATGGGGTATCAGGATGGGCCATTAGCACTTCTCTTCCCTCTTCTACTGAGAAATGGAAGGGTACAGATCTGGGGATCAGTTCCTCTCCTCTTAGAGCAAGGAGCGGATGGCCTTACTTATAGGCTGCCAGTGCTCCACTAAGCTGAGAAAGATGGGTGCTACAGACCCCCTGGCAGTCCTTGTGGACCTTAGCCCATAACTTGAGAGCCACTGATCTAGATGTTATAACAGGAATTTGTCATCTGTAACTTCTAATTTCTTGGATCAGGATTAGACTCTATGCTAGCTAGTATGTGCTGGAACTTTTGGTATTCACTTGAGGACCTCAGTGGCAAAAACAGCAGAAATCAACACTTTCCTTGGCATATTTCTGTGAAAACATCTCTGACAAATTACCTTAGTTTTGGGGTTTTGTGGGACTGTATTAGTTAGTCATGTTCAAGCAAAACTCTCATTGACTCCATACTCTGGCAAAGTTTGTCCTGGAGTGCAGGTTCAGGCCCTAAATTAGTAATAAACAGTCTAGTACATAAGTCAGCTTGTCTGTGTTTTTTCAAGGAAACAGTTATTTATAGAAATGAAAAACAAGACTAGCTACTTAAGTATTTCCAGCTATAAAAATATTTTAAAAGAGAAAAGGAATAATTGTCAGAATGGTCAGATGATAAAATGGAAACATCCTTGTGTCATACATATGCAGTGAAATAGATCTTTAAAAAAAAATCTTGTCCAACCTTTATAAATGATATTTTTTCCCCTTGTGTCTGTAACATTTTTCAACTAATAAAAAAGAGAGAGAAATTAATGGGAAGGGAAAATATCTGCAAAGCTCCAAGAGACTAATGAAGTTATTAGTGTTTTAGAGGAAATTAGGGAGAGTGGTGCAGTTAAGTGCCCAATGGTGACTTCAGCCTTTCACTAACATGGATTTTAGAGCAATAAATAGCCCAGAATTTTGTGCCTGATCCTGATGAAGCCTGGTGCTTGGTACCTCTCAGGATCATTCCCTTTTTTGTACTGTGTGTCAAGCTGAAAAAGAAACCTCATACGGAACATCATAAACAAGTAAATAGCTTCCAAGTAAAAGCAGGATAAGGCACGGCAAGATAGACAAGCCTTGAGGGGCTCTGATAAAGTAATTAAAATGGAGAGTGATGCTTGAGTGGTTTGTATGTATTATAAGAACCCAGAGATTGAATTGCAGTCTTGGTAATGACATGTCCATGCATTATTTATAAATTTGGGCTATGAATATTTTCAAATTAAAAGAGGCTTCATTCCTTAAGTAATAAAAACCTTCCTGTGCATCAGACATACTTGAAGCTTATTGTATATTGTGTCTGATGCGCAGGAACCCAGTTACAGTATAGCTGGTGTTCTGGGGTATACTTTATTATGCTAGAGTCCAGTTATGGAAAATGAAGCTGGGAGTGGACAACGGGATGGATCACTCAATGACTGCCCGTTCTGTTTATTCCCTCTGAAGCACATGGCATTAGTCCCTGTCAGAGGACAGGATACTGTGCTAAGTGGACCATTGGTGTGACCCAATATGGCCGTTCTTATGTACATCCTACCAGTTTGTAAGTCATTGCAGATCAACTACAGTAAGACACAATATTAATGGGATTTCTCACTGCAGGGTTGTTAAACTTTTTTTAAAAGGCTATTGGTAGAATGTATACTGCACTTGTTAGGAAGCGCCTGTGTTATCAATATGTATTAAACAATTTGTCTGGTTTCCACTTTTGGTGTTTCTGGGGTCCAGTTGGTCAGCAGTTCTGACTTTAGTTATAACTAAATCAAGCATCCAAATCCACATTTAAGAAAAGTGAGTGCTTGATAGGCTAGCTAAAGCTGCCAAATATAAACCAGATGCCTCAATGGTAGAGAATGTTTTGCTTCCTATAGCCACAAGAAACCCTGACTGATTAAATTAAAAATACAAATAAATGGATTTAGTGGTCTTTTTATGCCATGACATTCCATTAATATATTTCTAGTGCAAATATTTAATCAAGCTATTATTTTTAAAAAATATGAGTATACTGTGTGAAAATACGGTGAAATTCTAGTCAATACCAGTGGTGATGTTTTGTACATTTTTTTTAAAAAAATGGTGCTTGTGTCACAACATGCCAAAGTTGTCTGTAATGTGAAAGAGTTCTTCCATCTGCTTATTGAAACAGAAATGATATCTATTGATTAGAGCATGAGACTGTGAGTCTGAAATCCTGGACTCTGTTCCTAGATTTACCACTGACCTTAGTCAAGTCACTTAACGACCTTGTGCCTCAGTTTTCCCATCTGTGAAACAATTGTAATAATACCTTTCTCATTGAAGTGTTGTGAAGCTAAATTAATTTTTGCAAAGTGCTTTGGGGAAAACACCATAGAATAGAAAAGTATTATTCCAATCACATCCCATCATGGATGACCCCCCTCCCCCACTAATACACACACACAGAGTCATAAGAACAGTCACACCAAAGGTCCATCTAGTTCAGTATCCTGTCTTCCGACAGTGGCCAATGCCATCTGCTTCAGAGAGAATGAACAGAACAGGCAATCTTTGAGTGATCCATCCCATCGTCCACTCCCAGCTTCTTGCAGACAGAGGCAAGGGACACACAGAGCATGGTGTCACACAAGTCAGATATCAGGAATGGCAATATACAAAAACCTGTAGGAGAACACTTCAACCTCCCTGGCCACACAATAGCAGATGTAAAGGTAGCCATCTTACAGCAAAAAAACTTCAGGACCAGACTCCAAAGAGAAACTGCTGAGCTCCAGTTCATTTGCAAATTTGACACCATCAGATCAGGATTAAACAAAGACTGTGAATGGCTATCCAACTACAGAAGCAGTTTCTCCTCCCTTGGTGTTCACACCTCAACTGCTAGCAGAGCACCTCACCCTCCCTGATTAAACTAATCTCTTTATCTCCATACTGATTTATACCTGCCTCTGGAGATTTCCATTACTTGCATCTGAAGAAGTGAGGTTCTTACCCACGAAAGCTTATGCTCCCAATACTTCTGTTAGTCTTAAAGGTGCCACAGGACCCTCTGTTGCTTTTCACAGAGCATGGTGTTGTATCCCTGCCCATCCTGGCTAATAGCCATTGGTAGACCTATCTTCCATGAATTTATCTAAATCTTTTTTGAACTCTGTTATAGTTTTGACCTTCACAACATCCCCTGGCAACTAGATCCACAGGGTGACTGTGTGTTGTGTGAAGAAGTACTTCTTTTGTTTGCTTTAAGCCTCTGCCTATTAATTTCATTGTGTGACCCCTAGTTCTTGTGTTATGTGAAAGAGTAAATAACACTTCCTTATTCACTTTCTCCACACCAGTCAAGATTTTATAGATCTCTATCATACCCCCTAGTCGTTGCTTTTCCAAGCTGAAAAATCCCAGTCTTCTTAATCTTTCATCTTATGGAAGTTGTTCTATACCCCTAACAGTTTTTGTTGCCCTTCTCTGTACCTTCCCCAATTCTAATATATCTTTTTTGAGATGGGGCACCAGAACTGCATGTTGTATTCAAGATGTGCGCGTACAGTGGATTATTATAAAGGCATTATGATATTTTCTATCTTATTATCTATCCCTTTCCTAATGATTCCTAACATTCTGTTAGCTTTTTTGACTGCCGCTGCACATTGAGCAGATGTCAGTCATATAATCCCATACATGTACAACTCAAATTGTATGAGTTTGGTTCTCTTGAAGGAAGGGAGGGTAGAGATTAATCCAGCAAATTTCCCCATGCTAGTACAGCTCTCACTTTTTTCCCTTTCTCATCAGTAACACTTTATGCCTTTCCTCCAGCTGAAAAAACCCATGGGGCTAGGACCACAGAAAAGGGGACTTGTAATCAGTGGTGCAAGGCCTAATGTTTGGGGCTGTCTGTATATTAAGTAACATATTAAGGGGGTGCATGTGCGGGTCCTTAATTTTGTGTTTGTTTCACTGTTACCAAGCGTTACAAGGGGTGTATGGGTCTTGAAAATCACCAAAACCTCTGTGATGTCATTTATGGACAGCTCCTTTAGGCGCCGTGCAACCTAATGTAATCCACAGCCCTGAGTTCGGTGCCCAGGCTCCTATGCAATGTATGGGGAGAGATAGGCATCTAACAATGAGATCCACAAAAGCCAGCACGCTGAGTGTGGAGACGCCTAAGCCAGCCAATAAGAAAAGCCAATGAGAGGGAGTTGAGGTGCCTAAGTCTGGGCTGGAGGGAGCTGTCTCCTCCCTCCAGTTGTGAACCCTCTCTAAATTCCCATTCTGCCTGCTTTGAACCCAGGTCTCTCACCTCTCAGGTAAGTGCCCTAACTACTGGGCTAAAGGGTGTTCTGGGGCGGGGCACTTTCACTCTCCTGCTGAAGCTGTTCCATTTCGTGTAGAATACTTAACAGCCACTGGGCCAGAGCAAGTGTGAGAGAGAGTCTATAGCCCTGTGGTTAGGGCACTGAGCTGGCATGTGGGAGAGACAGGCTCCAGTCCTTGTTCCAATGACCAAAGTGGAACAGCTTCAGCAGGACAGATTGAGAGAGATTCCTCATAGCCAAGTGATTAGGGGCACTTTTTGAAGAGGAGACCTAGATTCAAATCCCTGCTCCACATTAGGCACAGGAGTGATTTGAACCTGGGTCATCCTGCATGGGTGCTCTACCCACAGGGCAAAAGTTATAAAGGGGGCAGCACTACCACTATCTTCTCATCCTCTTCCAGATGTGTTTTGTCTAAGGCCCAGTGCAGTAGGCATGCTCCTACCAGATTGGGGCCCACGGGCAAGATAGGCAGGGGGACACCTAGTTTGTGAATTCCATTGAGGCTTAGGGGCCTTGGCGTTAGGGCTTAGGCAGCTGTGCACATTCCCACTGGCAGAAATTCAGGCAGCTAGGGGATTTCACCACTGGAAACTTAGGCACCTACAGGGTTAGGTGGCAGTTGAGCAGGGATTTGAGATTTTGGCTTTGGGCACCGAAAGTGGCAGCTAAGCATCTAAATCCCTTTGTGGATCTAGCCCACAAATGCCCTCTATAATGACACAGGCAGCATTTTTTAAAAATAAACTCCCAGCAGATAACTGCAGTGCTGTAAAGTGCTTATGTTGTGTGTTTTCCCTGTGTCATTTCAGTTCCATCTCTCCGACCTGAGTGAGTATTGTATTTTTAAAAACATATTTCCAACATTATTGAATATTTTGGGTGTGGGGTTCGGAGGGAAGGTCGTTTCCTGTAATCATCCTAAATAAATAATCAACAGTTGCTTTTTTTAATTGTCTCTTTTTTCAAAAGTGATCTTAATTGCTTGTGCAATGTTCTGACGAGATAGCAATGAAATTGATTTACGATGGTCCCAAAGTTCAGCTTGGTAAAGCTGCTAAGGTGACTGGTTAATTAGTAGACAGCCTCTTGTTTTGCTCAGGTGCTATATCTTAGGGAGAGTTTCACATTTCACTCCACTAAATGTCTCTACCAAGCTGAATACTTTAAAAGTTGCTCAAATCAATGTGTTCTGTGTTTTTCGTAAGTTTTCTGCAATGCTGAGTTTACTGAGTTCTTACTGAATAATTAACATGTGTATTTCATATTGTTTTCTTTTAGAATAAGCCTTCTTCCCTTAGTAAAGGTTACCTGCTGTTTTATTTATGGTTCACTCCTTTGCAAGACTCTGTATTGCTTCATTCTTTAACGTTAGTCTCTTCTTTATATTTTATACACACACATTAAAGAAATTGTTCAGTGAATGAATTACATAGTGGTAGGATGCACAGTTTGTGGCTGGGTGACATGCCAGAAAGGTTATTTAGTGACTAATTTCTAAGGGGAGGAGAAATTGCAGACTTATCCTGTGGAAAAGTACTTCAGTCTCTTGAAGCAGCACTATTTGGATGCTCCAGTAAAACAAGGTGGCCCATACTTGTTGCAAGCAGAGGGAATGAGGAGCCTTTTTAAGGTTTAAAATCTTTTTCCAAGAAGGCTGGATGCCTAAAATGTCATATTCTAGACGGAGGATTCAGATTCAAGGCTGTAAACAAAAGAACTGTATTTTATGAAGTGGAACCAAATGTTGTTCTTACTGCTGTATACATGCAGGTGATTGCCCTAAGTAAAAGTAAGTGGCTTTAATTATTTCAGAATAAAAACGTTTGGCAAGGATAATTTTATTTGTCTTTGAGTTGCAATGTTGTCTAGTTAAAAAAATAGTATTGTTTTTAATAGCAGTCTCAGAACAGTAGGCACAAATACATGGATTAGAGGTAGAGTACTTAAGCATATTTTTTAAAATTTTGCCTGAAAGAACAGACAGTCTAAAATCTGTCCTAAAAATCTTTGCCACATGTTTATAGAAGCCATGATTAATGTACACATTGACTATAGATGAGTTTAAGCCGTCAGCCATTATTTTTGCTCTTACGTTTGTTTTGTGATTAGCTTGCAGTTTTACAGATTTGCTCTTTATTCAATAAAAAGTTAAATGGGTATTCTTTGCTTCCCCATAGGACTTTTAGGATACTGTGTGAATGAAACTTATGTGTAAGCAGGGATACATAAAGGATCTGAACCAAACATGTAAAATACCATGAGATAAACATTTATATAACTGTAGAGGCTAGGCTTATGTGCAGGTGTACATGAAAGAACTGTGTATAATCAAGAAAAATGTTAAGTATGTGCTTGATCCTGTGCCATATGGAAGGAGAGATGGTGTACCAGCTAAGCTGCACCCGCCACCTCAGCCAGCATGCAGGCAGCAACCATACAGTATATTGAAAAAGTGCACTATGCTTCTCATGGCTAGACAGTACTTGTGCCCATACCCCTTTTCATATGGATGCATAGCGCCGAAGAAGGTCTGTGTTGGGCCATGGGAACTGAATGTTGCCTATAGCAGTGGTACACCACAGTATGAAGGTGAGGTGATCAGCAGCCACTGTCCAGGAAAACAAATTCTCCTGCTAATAGGAGGATTATGGCTTATGCACTATAACACCTCCCTCAACGTTTCCAGAGTAGTGAACAGCTCAACACTTAGCTGAGCAGCTCCCATTGGTTCCTATAACCCAGGGGTTGGCAACCTTTCAGAAGGTGGTGTGCCGAGTCTTCATTTATTCACTCTAATTTAAGGTTTCGCGTGCCAGTAATACATTTTAACATTTTTAGAAGGTCTCTTTCATAGAATCATAGAATATCAGGGTTGGAAGGGACCTCAGGAGGTCATCTAGTCCAACCCCCTGCTCAAAGCAGGACCAATTCCCAACTAAATCATCCCAGCCAGGGCTTTGTCAAGCCGGGCCTTAAAAACCTCCAAGGAAGGAGACTCCACCACCTCCCTAGGTAACGCATTCCGGTGCTTCACCACCCTCCTAGTGAAATAGTGTTTCCTAATATCCAACCTAGACCTCCCCCACTGCAACTTGAGACCATTGCTCCTTGTTCTGTCATCTGCCACCACTGAGAACAGCCGAGCTCCATCCTCTTTGGAACCCCCCCTCAGGTAGTTGAAAGCAGCTATAAAATCCCCCCTCATTCTTCTCTTCTGGAGACTAAACAATCCCAGTTCCCTCAGCCTTTCCTCATAAGTCATGTGCTCCAGACCCCTAATCATTTTTGTTGCCCTCCGCTGGACTCTTTCCAATATTTCCACATCCTTCTTGTAGTGTGGGGCCCAAAACTGGACACAGTACTCCAGATGAGGCCTCACCAATGTTGCATAAAGGGGAACGATCACGTCCCTCGATCTGCTGGCAATGCCCCTACTTATACAGCCCAAAATGCCATTAGCCTTCTTGGCAACAAAAGCACATTGTTGACTCATATCCAGCTTCTCGTCCACTGTGACCCCTAGGTCCTTTTCTGCAGAACTACTACCTAGCCATTCGGTCCCTAGTCTGTAGCAGTGCATAGGATTCTTCCGTCCTAAGTGCAGGACTCTGCACTTGTCCTTGTTGAACCTCATCAGGTTTCTTTTGGCCCAATCCTCTAATTTGTCTAGGTCCCTCTGTATCTTATCCCTACCCTCCAGCGTATCTACCACGCCTCCCAGTTTAATGTCATCTGCAAACTTGCTGAGAGTGCAGTCCACACCATCCTCCAGATCATTAATAAAGATATTAAACAAAACCGGCCCCAGGACCGACCCTTGGGGCACTCCGCTTGAAACCGGCTGCCAACTAGACATGGAGCCATTGATCACTACCCGTTGAGCCCGACGATCTAGCCAGCTTTCTATCCACCTTACAGTCCATTCATCCAGTCCATACTTCTTTAACTTGGCGGCAAGAATACTATGGGAGACCGTATCAAAAGCTTTGCTAAAGTCAAGGAATAACACATCCACTGCTTTCCCTTCATCCACAGAGCCAGTTATCTCCTCATAGAAGGCGATTAGGTTAGTCAGGCACGACTTCCCCTTGGTGAATCCATGCTGACTGTTCCTGATCACTTTCCTCTCCTCTAAGTGTTTCATAATTGATTCCTTGAGGATCTGCTCCATGATTTTTCCAGGGACTGAGGTGAGGCTGACTGGCCTGTAGTTCCCCGGATCCTCCTCCTTCCCTTTTTTAAAGATGGGCACTACATTAGCCTTTTTCCAGTCATCCGGGACCTCCCCCGATCGCCATGAGTTTTCAAAGATGATGGCCAATGGCTCCGCAATCACATCCGCCAACTCCTTTAGCACCCTCGGATGCAGCGCATCCGGCCCCATGGATTTGTGCTCATCCAGTTTTTCTAAATAGTCCCGAACCACTTCTTTCTCCACAGAGGGCTCGTCACCTCCTCCCCATACTGTGCTGCCCAGTCCAGCAGTCTGGGAGCTGACCTTGTTTGTGAAGACAGAGGCAAAAAAAGCATTGAGTACATTAGCTTTTTCCACATCCTCTGTCACTAGGTTGCCTCCCTCATTCAGTAAGGGGCCCACACTTTCCTTGACTTTCTTCTTGTTGCTAACATACCTGAAGAAACCCTTCTTGTTACTCTTAACATCTCTTGCTAGCTGCAACTCCAAGTGCGATTTGGCCTTCCTGATTTCACTCTTGCATGCCTGAGCGATATTTTTATACTCCTCCCTGGTCATTTGTCCAATCTTCCACTTCTTGTAAGCTTCTTTTTTGCGTTTAAGGTCAGCAAGGATTTCACTGTTAAGCTAAGCTGGTTGCCTGCCATATTTACTATTCTTTCTACACGTCGGGATGGTTTGTTCCTGCAACCACAATAAGGATTCTTTAAAATACAGCCAGCTCTCCTGGACCCCTTTGCCCTTCATGTTATTCTCCCAGGGGATCCTGCCCATCTGTTCCCTGAGGGAGTCAAAGTCTGCTTTTCTGAAGTCCAGGGTCCATATTCTGCTGCTCTCCTTTCTTCCTTGTGTCAGGATCCTGAACTCGACCATCTCATGGTCACTGCCTCCCAGGTTCCCATCTGCTTTTGCTTCCCCTACTAATTCTTCCCTGTTTGTGAGCAGCAGGTCAAGAAAAGCTCTGCCCCTAGTTGGTTCCTCCAGCACTTGCACCAGGAAATTGTTCCCTACACTTTCCAAAAACTTCCTGGATTTTCTGTGCACCGCTGTATTGCTCTCCCAGCAGATATCAGGGTGATTAAAGTCTCCCATGAGAACCAGGGCCTGCGATCTAGCAACTTCTGTTAGTTGCTGGAAGAACGCCTCGTCCACCTCATCCCCCTGGTCTGGTGGTCTATAGCAGACTCCGACCACGACATCGCCCTTGTTGCTCACACGTCTCAACTTTATCCAGAGACTCTCAGGTTTTTCTGCAGTTTCATACCGGAGCTCTGAGCAGTCATACTCCTCTGTTACATACAATGCAACTCCCGCACCTTTTCTGCCCTGCCTGTCCTTCCTGAACAGTTTATATCCATTACAGTACTCCAGTCATGTGAGTTATTTCACCAAGTCTCTGTTATTCCAATCGCATCATAGTTCCCTGACTGTGCCAGGACTTCCAGTTCTCCCTGCTTGTTTCCCAGGCTTCTTGCATTTGTGTATAGGCACTTAAGAGAACTCATCGATCGTCCCTCTTTCTCAGTATGAGACAGGAGTCCTCCCCTCTTGCGCTCTCCTGCTGTTGCTTCCTCCCAGGATCCCATTTCCCCACTTACCTCAGGGCTTTGATCTCCTTCCCCCGGTGAACCTAGTTTAAAGCCCTCCTCACTAGGTTAGCCAGCCTGCTTGCGAAGATGCTCTTTCCTCTCTTTGTTAGGTGGAGCCCGTCTCTGCCTAGCACTCCTCCTTCTTGGAACACCATCCCATGGTCGAAGAATCCAAAGCCTTCTCTCCGACACCACCTGCGTAGCCATTCGTTGACTTCCATGATTCAACGGTCTCTACCCAGGCCTTTTCCTTGCACAGGGAGGATGGACGAGAACACCACTTGCGCCTCAAACACCTTTATCCTTCTTCCCAGAGCCACATAGTCTGCAGTGATCCGCTCAAGGTCATTCTTGGCAGTATCATTGGTTCCCACGTGGAGAAGCAGGAAGGGGTAGCGATCCGAGGGCTTGATGAGTCTCGGCAGTCTCTCCGTCACATCGTGTATCTTTCTATAAGTCTATAATATATAACTAAACTATTGTTGTATATAAAGTAAATAAGGTTTTAAAAATGTTTAAGAAGCTTCATTTAAAATTAAATTAAAATGCAGAGCCCCCCGGACCAGTGGCCAGGACCCGGGCAGTGTGAGTGCCACTGAAAATGAGCTCGCGTGCCTACCCCTGCTATAACCCATCCACTTCACCTCCATTTAGAAGTGAGCTCTCGCCCTACGTAGGGTTTGTGAGCACAGAGAGCAGGGGAGTTGGAAGTCTACCTCGTTTACAGTAAATTGGAGCATCCAAAGTACTGATTAATATTGGCAGATGGCAGGGTTGGTGATTAAAGAAGAATGGAAACATGGAATGGTAGCATGGGCAGAGGAGGAGAAACCACAACTTTGCAATCTACAACTTCCAGTCGATTAGGTACTCTAATGTGGGGTTGTCACTGGAGCCAGTAAATTAATACTTTTTATAGGCACTAGTGACATGTTCGGTTGTACTTAGAGGCCACTGGTGTTTTTCAAACCATTTACTAACTCTGTAATTTTCAGAGGTACTATTTCTTATTTCAAATTAGATTATTTCAGCCAGTGCAGAACTATATTGATGCTTATTTGCAAAATTTAGTAAAGTTGACTTATTCTTTCAGCAGTGCGAAGCCAGAATGGAAGGTCAGTAACTCAGCTATAGAAACTATATTATAATGCAACTACTAAAACTAAGATTTCAGGTTAATTAGGACAGTTTGGTTCTAATTTTATTCTGATGAAGGAATAAATTAACTAATTCATTTGTCTTTTTTAAATTAAATCTTTCACTTGATTAACAAAGTAGTAAGATATTTTTTTCTAGTGGAGTGATTACAGAACCTATTAATTAAAAAATATTTACATATAAATATATTATTTTTTGTAATAATACTTAGCATTTTCCATACCATCTTTATTCAGAAATCTCAAAGCCCTTGAAAAATATTTCTTATCATTAAATCCAGTTTACAGTTGAGTAAACCAAGTCACAGAGAGCTGATGTGATTTGCCTAAGGACGCAGTGAGTTGATAGTAGAGCAAGGAACAGAGTTCAGAGTATCAGTCCTTTGTTTTAACATTTCCTTCTTATTTGTATGCAAGGGAAAAATACAAAAGATGTGGGCTAGATAGTACCATTTAGGTACAGCTTAGCGTAAGGGGCAGCACGGCAGGGCAGCCTCAATTGGAGCACTGGAAAGCAAAATGCATCATGAAACATGCCACACCTACTACTGCACCCTTTAGTGAATTGCAGCTTGTCCTCTGCTGCCCATGAGGCTTCCATCCTCTCCTCTGAGGTGCCACGCAGTTCGGGGACTTAGGGATGGACCAGGCCCTGCACGCCATAGAGTACAGAGACTGCAATTCTGCACAGCCCATACATGCACTATGCAAGGAAGAGTAAAGGCTCTTTTATGGCTTCCATTCCATAACATGCAACTGTGTGTGAGCCAGGCAGATTGTGGTGCTGCATGGGTCAGATTTGCTACCATTCTGTATGTAACTGAGTTCAAAATTCAGTATTCGGTAAAAGATTGAAAAACTAATTTCAAAACGAGGTGCACGGCCATATATATGGGCTTTACTGTGCAGTGCACGTCTGATTTCTTTGCTCCTGAGGTAAAATATTCACTGATCATGGCATTCCTGCTAAACCTCTGTGTATTTTACAGATTTTACTGCTGTTTAACACAGCTGCTGAGGAGCTCTTGTTATTTAAAATGGGGAGATCTTTTTTACTAGAGAAACTGAAAGTTAATGCTTTCCCCCCCCCCCCGGCATTTGAGTACAGAAGAAGTGATGGTACTTGCTTTATGCTGCATTTTCCAGAGTAAGGGCTGGCAGAGTTTCCTGCTCCAGGACAAAGAGCAGCGGAGGAGAGAGGAGCACCAGGGATAGGGAAAGCTGCATCATGAGGAAAACCACACCCCATGGCATATGTGATAGTGTGGCTTAGGGTGACCAGATGTCCCGATTTTATAGGGAAAGTCCTGATATTTGGGGCTTTTTCTTATATAGGCAGTTGTGAAGCATGGGACATCATGACTACATTAGGAACATTCCTACCCTCACCCTTACTGCAGGCTGGCTGTGGCAGGAGATCACTTATACTGGCTCGGGCCAGCTCAGTGGCCTCTTTACTTTGTTCCTGAGGCATTTGCCTTTCACACCAGAACATGAGGCCCAGTATATGCTAGCAGTGTATGGGGGGAGGGGAGTAGAGGGAGGAGGGATAAAGAAGAGAGAGCAAAAAAGAATTAAAAAGAGAGAGAGAGAAGAAACTCACAAAAGTTAGAACAGAGATGAGAAGGAAAAAAAGAAACCGTTGTATGCAGGTCTAAAGTGCTCATGGGCAAAAAATCTGGGTACTTGGAACAGGGGCAGAACAACAAGAGAAAAAGAAACTAAACAGGTGAAAGCAGAAGTTATAATCCAAACACACAAAAATTGTATGACTCCAAGTCATCAAGCTGTACACGTATCCGATCTACATAACCCCGTGTTCCTGTCATTGTTACTCATGCCCTCCCTCCTCCTCTTTCCACCCCTGCCATTCCTTTCTTCTGATTGTTACACCCACTTTTTGAGTCATGTCTTCAATTACATTATACACTTTTCAGGATGGAGACAGTGTCTTTCTATGTGTTTGTGCCATGCCCAAAACAATGGGGCCCCAGTCGGGCCCCGGTCTTGACTGAGAACTCTGTGTGCTACTGTAGTACAAATAGGGAATAAAGAATAATAAATGTACCTGTACTTGGCACAAATGGATATGGGGCAAAGACTGTAAATGCCAGGTACTGGCCAGTCCTATTTTGAACAATACTCCAGGTCCTGTGTGAATTCTTCATTTATGTCTTAATGCACCTAAACAGAAAACAGGAATTTTGTGCTGAATGAGTCCTCTGCCTCAGGAGAAATGAGTGACCATTCAGCATGAGTGTTGGATTGACTAGAGGATATTAGACCTGTCACTGTTAATTCTGGGCTTCTCAAGTTTCCTATTGACACTTTTCTCCTCTCCGCCTCATATTATCAAATTTCTCGTGTGTCTGCCTGCCGGGGAATCCCAGCATCTATGTTTCTGCACCTTGGAAGACAGTTATTGTGCACAATGATTATAGACTTTGGTCTCAGTCCTGTTCTCACAGTCACAAGCACCCATTGACACATGTCAGATTTACACTTGGGGGGGCCTGATCCAAAGCCCACTGTAGTCAGGAGGAGTCTTTCCATTGACTTCAATGAGCTTTGGACCAGGCCTGTGCATAGCATCTGGCTTCAGAAGACACACAGCACAGTGTGTGACTGTCTCTCAACAGGGTCGGCCTTAGGGAAAATGGCGCCATGGGCAAATTTGTATTTTGGTGCCCTTTCTTTGAGGTTAAGTACGATACACAGTGCAGTCACACACCTTGAGTTTAGTGGAGAAGCTTTTAAGTTATGGTGTGGACTGGACTGTGTGCACCTACAGCAGAGACCACTGCAAACAGCCTGGGCAGCCCGTACACTCAGCGCTGGCTCGCTGTAGCACCTAAGCCTCTGGCACCCACGGTGAGAACACCGGGCTGGCAAGTGTGCAAAGCGCTGGAGGGATGGGAGCGCAGTAAGGCACAAATGGAAGCCCAGCACAGCTCGCACCCAGCACGGGGTCTGTTTCCCCGAGCTGCTGGGAACCTGCCCAGGGAGCTCCGCCGCCTCCACTCCTCAGCACCACCCAACTTTGGACACCATTGTGCGGCCACAGGAGCGCTTGCCACCAGCCCGGGCGCGCCCCATCCATCCCTGCTCCATAGGCATCTGGGGGCAAGTGAGCAGCTACCTTGGTGGGTGGGCTGCACCAGGCAGCCTGGGGTGAGAGAAGGAGACGGTTGGCAGAAGCAGCTCACCCCACAGCCCAGCACAGACTGGCGCATGGTATAGCCCCGGGGGCAAGGCCAGCCCTGGTCCCTGCCTGCCCTGCAGGGCACTTCCCCAGGCTCAGTGGCACTCCTGCAGCTCACCCCTGTGGCAGACCCTCCCAAGCCACTAGTTGAAAAAACACCCCCCACAACTTTTGCCCCTCCCCCAACTGGGAGCCAGCCCGACCTGCCTGCCCCTTCTGCCAAGCCGGAACACCACGCCAGCAATGAAGCCACCCACAAGTGGAGGGCGGAGCCCAGGTGATTGGTGCTCGCCTCTTACCTTGCAGTGTCTGCTTGACCACAGCATCCCCCTGACCAAGGTCAGCCCTGTCTCTCAAAGCAGGACAGACAGCTGTGTATGTAAAATGTCAGTCATCTCATTTTATCTTTTATTCAGTTGAGGTTGTGCATGTTAAATTTTGTTGTTCAGTTTTTTTATTATACTAATTCACGGAACAAATGATAAATGTCCATCTCTCTCCTTGTGGCTGAAACAGTCTGGCTTGGAGTTTGTTGTTGTTTTCACGGCCCATCCTTGTGCTCTTCTTTGTTCTGTTTTATTTATTTCTGTATTTTTGCTGCTGCTGCCAGGTTATCTCCTCTCCTTTCCTCTTGTTGATGCCTGGTATTGCAAATCCCTGAACTCCAGTCCTAGGGAGAGTCATTTGTAATTTCAAAGTGTGGAGTCATTTGTAATTTCAAAGCTGTGAGAGGAACAGTGGTATTGTATATACAGGCACGGCAATTTCCTTAACAATGGAAAAACTTGTGGGTGGGATAGGAAGAGAATGTAACCCCTTGCTTCACTAGCTGGCATGCATTGTGATTGCTGCAAATCCAGCCACATTATCATAATATGAAGGAGTAAAAGTTGGACAAGGATTTCAAACAGATGGTGCATAACAAGGCATATACGTCAAATGTTTCTAAACAAGTTAAGGTAGCAATCATTCTGGTTTGGTGATGAATTTGGTTTTTTGCTGGAATCCCATGTAAATGATGGGGTGTGATGTCAACATGTTTACACAGCATCTTGGAGTGAGCCTCCCAGCCTGGTTCCTCAGACTTGTGGTAGCGGGGCTCATGCTAGTGCACTAAAGACGGCTGTGTAGTTGCTGCTTTGATATTGCGGCTCAGGCTCTCAAGCTTCCCCTCCCCTCCCAACCCTACTCCCCTTCCGCCCCGGGCTTCAGAGCCCAAGGTCTAGCCCAAGCCACAACGTCTACACAGCTATTTTTAGAGCACTAGCACGAGTCTGTGGACCTGGGCTGGGAGGCTGACCCCCACACGCAGTGTAGACATACCCATATTGAGTGGACAACACATTCTAAAGCAAAGTAAAGATATTTTCCTTTGGAAATGAGGTCCCCTGCACCTTTGATGGAGCCCAGCTAATCCCCATCCTCCCCTACTTATCATTCAAGACTCATCATCAGAGGCATTAATTAAGCTTGCAGCAATGAGATCCCCTTCTGTGCCTGTCAGTGGTAATGCTCAGTCATCTGGAGAGGTCACTGCTGAACAGAGTGAGATGCTCTATTCCCTGCAGCAGATGAGCATACCATTGTCTGCAAAGTTTTCAGCTATGCCCCTTGCCAGCTAGCGAAAGACTAACACATCCTTCAGAAGACGTGTTCCCCCTTCTTTTTCCTGTTTGTTCCCTCCTTCCTGTTGGCAATTACTGCAGCTCTTTTTATGTCAGCTTTAGCTGGAAGTGGTTGTAAGTGGCTTTTATTTTTAAACAAAGTCTATGAATAGTCACGCTAGTATCTTTGGCCATGTGATACAGAAAGTCTGTGATATGTGCTTTATATCAGAAAACTGTTCTGTCACATTAATTTTCATATATATCAACAAAACTCTACCAGAAAATACTTACACTCAACAACAATGCTACATACACTCAATGTATAATTTTCAGATTGCTGCACAAAAGTACTGATCTTGGCAAGATATTATCAGAAGGCCAAATCCTGCAGTGAAGCAAATGTCCCGTTGGTTACAAGAGTTTATTTTGCTTGAGTAAGGGCTGCAGGCATCGTTCTGCATACCTCTTCAGACTTCATTTGTGATACATAAGTAAAAGCACCAGCAAACTGTTGATGGCCACTGACAAAATTTAGACTCAATCATTCATAGCTGTATTTCTATTTCAGACAGATATATAAACTCTTCAAGGCAGGGACTGTTGTCACTATGTGCATGTCCAGCAGCTAGCAAAATGAGGCCCAGATCTCGGTTCAGGCCTCTCCATGCTACTGTAGTGCAAATAATCAGTGAGAATACTCATAATATATTTCTTGTATTAGTAAATGAATTTAGAAAATTCTCTAATATTCTATTAATGTGGGCCAATTTTCCTGCCTTCTGCAGATCCTGTTTTCATTAGGAGCTGCTGTCTCAAAAGAGTTTATTTTATTTAAATAGATAATAAAGAAATGTAAGTTAAATTTTTTTCACTGTAGTTGATGTCTAAGCAGCAGCTAATGTGATGTGTAAGCTAATGAGTAAAGATGTGTCTCATATGGTTTTCCTTTATTTCAGATGCAGAGAGAAATTGCTTACATAGGCCGAGATGGCCCAAATACTCTCCGGCCAGGATCTGCTACGCATCCTTCTCATGCAATTCCAAGCTCATCACCCATGACAGCTGTGCCCCACTCTATGCCCCCGTCTCCATCCAGAATTCCTTATGGTGGGGCCAGGCCCATGGGCGTGCCAGGCAATGCAACAATTCCCAGAGACAGGCTCTCAAGTGTGCCAGCATCAAGATCCATATCACCGAGCCCTAGTGCCATTTTGGAAAGAAGGGACGTGAAACCAGATGAGGACCTGAGTAACAAAAACCTTGCGCTGTTTCGAAATGAAAACCTGTATGCCGACCCCTACCTGTATCACGAGGGGAGGATGAGTGTTGCTGCTCCCCATACTGGACACCCTCTTGACGTTCCTGATCACATTGTAGCTTATCATCGCAGTGCAATGAGGTCCTCAAACACTTACTGTAGCCCCTCTCTGCAACCTGAAATGATGGAGCAATCATTGTACAGACAAAAACCAAGAAAATATCCTGACAGCCATTTGCCAACTCTTGGTCCTAAAACTCCTCCTGCCTCTCCACACAGAGTCACTGACATGAGACTGATTGATATTCATACTCAGCATAACACACATGTGCCCCCTCATGTCGTCCAGCCGGACAGGTCTTCTCCTAGTCGCCAGTCCTTTAAAAAAGAACCAGGAGCACCTATGTTTGTGGAAACAAAAGCACGGAATGCTATGGGTTCACCTGGCATGGTCGAGGTAGTTCCGTCTGCGGCTGACAAACAGGTGTTTGGCTATGGATCAGCTGCGGTGCCCAAAGACAAAGAGACAAGGTAAGACAGAGCAAGAATGTAAGGTATGTAAATGAGAGAGAATCCTGATCTGTGTGCATAGCCTCATTTAACATACTGGAGCCCAGTATACTGGGGTGTGGTCCTTACAGAACTATTAGGGCAGTAAGTAATTTAAAGGGGCCTATGCACCAAAAGAACTAAATTTACTTTCAAAAAAGTGTTGCCTCCTAATGGTGATCCAGGATCATATTAATTTAGTGTACATTTCAATCATTTTAAAAAATAAAATGATTAACTGGGATTTTTTTTAGACAAATAAATCATGTTACAAGAACAAATGTTATGCTGCTAGTGTTAATAAGGGAATATATTTCACACCTGTTCAGAATGGCACTCTGATATTACAATTTCTATTCTTTATGGAGTGGGGTTTTTCTCATCTAGTGTGAGGAAATGGAAGAATTTATCACTGGCTGTCTTATCTGTTGTAAAACATGAATTTGCATAAAAATAGAATAGTTTGTTTTTAATATACTCTTTGGGGAGCATTGCTGAGATCAGCAAGTCCATCCTGTTGAAGAAACTGAAACAAGAATTGACAAAGAGTCCTGTGTCACCTTATAGACTAACAGATGTATTGGAGCATAAGCTTTCGTGGGTGAATACCCACTTCGTCAGACCATGCGTGGGTATTCACCCACGAAAGCTTATGCTCCAATACTTCTGTTAGTCTATAAGGTGCCATAGGACTCTTTGTCACTTTTTACAGATCCAGACTAACATGGCTACCCTTCTGATACCTGAAACAAGAATGTTCTTTCTGCTGATTTTTTCCAGCATCACAAATGGTTAATTGATGACCTACCTGTTAGTTATCACCTGATGGTGATCTCTCCTGTCTTCTTAAGGGTCAGATTTGCACAAAGGTCTGTGTCAGCACAGATGACTTCTGCTGGCATACACCCCACCCTAGTGCAGAAAGATCATTATATTGGCAAATGGCTAAGATATACCAGTATAGTTGTACTAATGGATAGGCTATTGTCTGTGCTGCTAACTTTTATAGAACTATTTAGGGAATTGAAGGAGTCTAGCTGGACAACGCTAGACTCTCAAAGGCTAAAGGCTGTGAAAGGTAACTAATGACTCAGCCCTGGGGGAGAAGGAGTGCCTCACATCTCTCTTGAGTGCCCCCATTATGTAGAGTTTTGCAGCCCGACGGGAACCCAATAGAACCCAACTAAAGTGTCAGGTTTGAGTCTGGTCTGACAGCAACCCGACCTGCTCAGGTTGTCTCCGATCACCGCCTCCTGCCTGTGGGGTTGGTGCAGTGGCGGCTATGTGCCCCAACTGCTGCTGGCCACTGCCACCTTATTGCGCTGTGTATGCTACAGAGTGAGTGTACTGACGAGTCGCAGAGCACACATCTATGAGGTGTGAGGAGTGCGAAATACTCACCAGACTGAGCCCCAAGCAGGGCCGGCTCCAGGG
>NW_020664435.1:41796909-41931812 GCF_002925995.2 Terrapene triunguis
AAAAAAAAAAAAAAAAAAAAGCCGCGATCGTGATCTGCGGCGGCAATTCGGCGGAAGGTCCTTCGCTCCGAGCGGGAGTAAGGGACCGTCCGCCAAATTGCCGCTGAATAGTTGGACCTGCCGCTCCTCTCCGGAGTGGCCGCCCCAAGCACCTGCTTGCCAAGCTGGTGCCTGGAGCCTGCCCTGGCCCCAAGGATGAGTCAGCAGCAGTGTGCTGACACAAGCTCAGGGGGAAATACCGGGGTTGGGTTGGGTCTGAAAATGACTCAACACTCTCCAGTCTGGTTTGGGTCCAGTTTGGGCTTTAAAATTAGGCCTGAGCAGACTTCTACCACATATCTGATTGACAGGCTCAGAATGAGTCTCCTCAAACTGTAATTAGCTAGAGAGAGGATCAACACAGCATGAGACTTAAGGATACCCCCAAGTGTAATCACATGCATGAACACACATGCATGTGTGCACACGCACACACATATACACTAGTGAATTTGCAAATAATTTTGCACCATCAATGAGTATTGTCCCTAAAGTGCACTTAAAATTATGAATACAATATTTGCATAATAGCACTTCTAAATATACACATGTATTTAAAATTCAGCCCACTATTTATTAACAAAATTACACTGGAAAGTGCTCGTGTTTTATTTTGTTTCTTTAAACCTTGAGTGTCTGGGCTATTTTAAAAAAATTGTACTAAATACCAAAAGCAATCAGTGCAAATTAGTCTATTGTCTAACCTCTGAAATGTTACTTTAGGAAATGTTTTTGAGTTATACAACTATAAAGAGCCTTAAGAGTTATTAAAATAATCTTTCCATAATTTCATAAACAGTAAAGCCAGTTTTTATTGCAATTGTATTAAATGAAATAAATAATACAAAGTGCCTCCTGGCTGAGGATGCTGAATTCTGTTTCAGCTTAAGCTGAATATTTACAGCTCAGTTATAAACAGCTGACAGGCAAGAATTATAATGGAAGCGATGAAGCATCTTTATATCTGGCAATGGGAGGTGGCACAGCTATAGTCTAATCAGAAGGTGTCTAAACCCCACTTGTTTTATCAGCAGCACAGTCACGATCAAATGAGAAAATAAAATAACAGGCCTGATACTTCAGCCCTTAGGGCATCTACACTTACCTCCGGAGTGATTGATCTAGCAGGGGTCATTTATCGCGTCTAGTAAAGACGCGATAAATCGACCGCTGAGCGCTCTCCCGTTGACTCTGGTACTCCACCGGAGCGAGAGGCGCAGGCGGAGTCGACAGGGGAGCGTCAGCAGTTGACCTACCACAGTGAAGACACCACGGTAAGGAGCTCTAAGTACGTCAACTTCAGCTACGCTATTTTTGTAGCTGAAGTTGCATAACTTAGACCGACTTAGCTCCCCCTCCTCCCCTCCCCTCCATGTAGGCCAGGCCTGAGTCACATGTGGCAAAATTCACAGGCTTACACAAAATTCGCACCCTTTGGTGAGGGTTTATGTGGGACTTAAGTGATACACAGGTCTCATGCCAGCCCTCTGCATGGGACTGACTTTCACCCATATACGCAAGAACAATTGAAGTCAGCTGGACTTCAGGTTGCCAGGCGTCCAGTTTTGACCGGAACACCTAGTCAAAAAGGGGCCCTGGTGGCTCTGGTTAGCACAGTCCAGATGTGCTGGACTAAAAGTCCAGATGGCCGCAGCGGCGGCCTCCACCCAGCTCCCGGAAGCAGCCGGCATGTCCCGCTGGCTCCTAAGCGCCGGGATGGCCAGGGGAGCTCCAGGCACGGCCCCTGCCTGCGGCCTGCGCGCCTCCCATTGGCTGGGAACTGCAGCCAATGGGAGCTGCAGGGGTGGTGCCTGCAGACAGGGCCAGTGCATGGAGACCCCTGGCTGCCCCTGCACCTAGGAGCCAGAGGGACATGTCTCCACTTCCGGGAGCTGTCTGAGGTAAGCCCTGGCCGGAGCCCGCTCCCATGCCCCCTGCCCCAGCCCTGAGCCCCCTCCCACACCAAAACTCCTTCCTGGAGCCCGCATTCCAACCTCCTGTCCCCCTCCCACACTCTGCACCCCTTGGCCCCAGCCCAGAGCCCCATCCTGCACTCCAAACCCCACATACCCGGCCTCACCCCAGAGCCCACCCCCCAGCCAGAGCCCTCACCCCGCACCCTAACCCCCTGCCCCAGCCTGGAGCCCCCTCACACACCCTGAACCCCTCATTTCTGGCCTCACCCCAGAGCCCGCACCCCCAGCCCAGAGTCCGTATCCCCTCCCATACCCCAACCCCCTGCCACAGCCCGGCGCCCCCTCCCACACTCCGAACCCCTTGGCCCCAGCCTGTAGCCTCCTCCTGCACCCCAAACTCCTCATCCTCAGCCCGACCCCAGAGCCTGTACCCCCAGCCAGAACCCTTACCCCCTCACGTACCCCAACCCCCAGCCCAGTGAAAATGAGCGAGGGTGCAGGTGGGGAGATGGAGCAAGTGAGGGGTGGGGCAGGGGTGTTCGGTTTTATTCAATCAGAAAGTTAGCAACCCTAACGTCAGTGGTTGGGGATCTGAGGATCCATCTGGAGGATCAGATTCTGCACTGCCATATACCTGTGTGCTCACTGACACCTGTGCAAGCCTCGCCACATCAGAATGGTAGCGTTTTACATTCACTTTGCACATATATAAACAGTTCCTAAGGGGTCAGACAGTGGAGGTCTTAGTGGTCTCGTCATCTTTTATGTAGATATTTTGTAGTTAACAGACCCCTTTAAAATTACTAGAAGTGGTCTGAGGTCTCTGCAAACCTCAAACCAGCCATCTAAGAGCTGCTATTAATACTGTCACAATCTAATTTGCGTTAAAAAGAAAAAAGTGTGATTTGCACTGCCTATTCTTAGAACTTACCTTGAAGTAGTATTATCCTAAGCTCTTTCTTGGCCAGATAAAATGTATTGATTAAGCATAAATGCAGAGAAGAAATTTAAGTGGATAGAATTTTGACTAAATCTCTCTTCCCTCTGCAATTGTCCTTGAATTATTCTGTTTCCTGGGATGAAATGAGCAGGTAGAAAGAAACTGGTACTACACCAGCACGTTTGGAAGTTGTGTGTTTGACCTCTAATAACCATATCCTGCTTTTGCTGAAGACAATGGGGCGTTTGCTTTTGGGACTTTGATGTCAGCAGGGATGCAATTGGGGCCAAGAAAAGGTATTCAAAAATATTTCCCATCTTCCCCCTTTGGAGTTTCCCATGTTGATTATATGCTGTGGAAATCAATCTCCTAACTAACAAGTTTGTCAAGGTTAATGCTTGGGGTTTAATGTTTGGCTTGCTGTAGATAATTCTCTTTCTTCTATTTATTTTATCTCTGCTATTTCCAAGGCATCTCCTTCCATTGTACCTGATTACCTAATTAATTCTTGGACTAATTCATTTGTCAAAACAATTGTGTGACAAACTCTGCTTTACAATGATGCAAAAAAAGTTCGTGTCATCTGGAAGTTAAAAAAATTAAAATGTTTGAACTTTCTTATGCAAAAGAGATATTAAAAGTCTCCTACCATGTTGATTTTAATGGAAACACTGTAACAGATTGAACTGTTTTATCTTTAAGGAATCATGAGCCCTTAAATCTGAGGCTCAGAAGAAGAATTTACTTTGTCAGTGAGTGGCTATGTGCAATTTTAAAGATGATTTGCTTCATATTTTTTGGATGAACCATTTGTCTGGTTCATGGTGGCTAACTCTGGAGGTTACTGTAGGCAGTGCAGCTCTACGAATCCTGAGAAATTGGAAGTGACGTTGATTTTTTCAACAGTTAGTCTGAATTAACTTGATTAAATGGCATTATTATTTATTTACATTGCTTATAAAACAACACTTAAGTGTTGTAAAATTCCAGTATATTTAGAATTACTATATAAATAGTCAGTGCTGTTACTCAACTATCATCAGATACTGAAATGCCAATTTGATTGTGCAATACATTTTCCCTGCAATAAAAATACAGTTTTCTGAGGTTTATTAAACTTTTTCTGAACTCACATTTTTGCCTTCACCTTTTTATGCCACCTAAGAATCCTGATGGATGTTAAGGTCAAGTGAAAAAAAAAAAGAAAGCAGTAGCTAGTGGTTCTCTTAGTTAATGCAGTCACATTTCACATCTTGAAGCTTGTGTTTAGATAGTAAGCTAAGTATGATGGCCTTATCCAAGGCCATATTGGATGTCATTCCTATCATAAAACCCCTGTTTTGGATGACACAACTGAGTATGGGCAGACCCAGCAGTGAACCAGAAAAGCTGTTTATCTGATTTATCCTCAGCACAGTTGTGAACAGTGGGAGCCCCATCACTAATGCAATAAGGAATGCATTTATGAGGAAGTATTATAGTGATGGGGCCTAAAGATCTTGCAAACTCGCCCCATCCCCCAACCCTTTAGCCCTTTAACTCTCTAGCTGCAGGATAACTTTGGACAAAATCGACCTGAGATAATTGACCAGTCCAATCTACATCCTGCGGGTCTTTCCTTGTCTTACGCTTTGCAATCAAATGTAGAGTAGCTAATTTTAAGCAAGCTTTTACTGGAGTATTTTCTAATTAGGCTTCTTTTGGCTCCCACACACAAAAGGCTAAGGTAGGTGGCTCCTGCTTGTGGCTGGCTCAGACCCGGTGTGATAGGAAAGTCTCTGAGAAGTTTTCTCCCTACCTTAGGCTCCTGCACAGGGACTGTAGGGTGGGGAGCAGAGCTGCTACTCCATGCTGTCACTACTTGTTAGCACTAGCCTCTCCAAAAAGAGTGAGGTGGTGTAGTGGCCACAGCTCTGTCCCCATACCTGCCAGTAGAGTTGGCTAACAACAGAAGGCAATGCAGGCTGCACCCATTTAAAGGGCATGTGCTAATTTGTATCCTGGGTTGCTCCAGAAAGAATGCTGGCAGTGATCTCTCTCTGTGGATGAGCAGAATCACATATAGCTTCTCTGCATGCAGTTCATCTAGTGAAAGCCAAGCCAAGTGGCTGAATCCATATGATTTGTATAGGGGAATGGCACCTGCACTTTGGCATCCTGCTCTTTGAGGAATGTGACCAAGATAAGACATTCCACTTCCTATAGCTGATGTGGGATAATTGCTCATGTAGAAGAATTGGCAAAGACTATTGCACTCAGTAATGTTTAAAAGCGTTCCTTTTAATTTAGCGGGTAGGTGAGAGAGGTCGATTGTGGTTTTATTATAAGATGATTGAGATGTATGATAATGTACGCAGGAAATCAAACATCTCTTTAATTGTGTGCATCCTTTTACTTGGGGACAGCAAGCAGAGTATTCCCATTACACTTCGCTTTACACCCTCCCTGGAGTTCCTGCATCCCAGCCACCTTGCCTGCTGAAGAGGGTTCAGGTGAGGTCTGTCAATACCACTCTTAATTGGGAATTGAGAAATGCAAAGCTCTCCCTCTACCTAGAAGCAGTTCATACAAAAATTACCAGCCTATTTTTATGATGTTAAAATTTTTAACATATGCTCTTCTCCCATGGTTAAATAGGAGGAAATATGTCTTTGCCTGTATCTGACTTTGTCCCTGGTGAATTGTATAGAATCTGTACCTTGGTTTAAACATAAAATGTCCTCACATTGAAAAAGCCTGCTCTGAGATAACATGCTAAGTATCTCCTGGGGTGGTATCTGAAGAGCCATTTGAATATGAGTATTCAAGGTGGTTTGTACACATAGCCTAGGGTAGATGATGAACATAAATGAACGACTGCATGATTGAATTACTAGTTTGTGCCTGTACCAGGCACAAGGCAGCTCCTCTACAGTATGAACATAAAAGATGCCCCCAGGAAAGGGAAGGAACATACAAGTAATGCTTGGATATTTCCCAGTGGGAAAAGGATATCAGTGTAGCAGAGTGTAGTGCCCAGCACAGAATGACCCCCAACCAGTTACAATACAGGTGATGACTTGTTCCACACAAAGATCAATTGAATCGCAAGAAATAAACCTAATGATAGAATCTAAAGCCTCAGAGCTGTCAGTGATTGGGCTCCAGAAGGACAAGGTTTTGTATTTGTTGTGCTTCTCTCAGAGAGTGAGATTGGTGAGGCTGTGACAGTCTTGTTTTCTGAACAACTGGCTAGGAAGAGAATTATAAACTGCTTGCCTGAAGAATAAAACTGAGGAGTTTCTCCAGCAGTACTTTGCTTTGCTGAGGCATCATGCTGCTTGTGCAGGAGGTGCCAAGTATGACTGAGAAAGCTGTTGGAACTGGGTGTATGTTCAGTCTTTGCCCTGCCCTTCTCCTCACACAACAACTGGCTCTCCCGGTGTTCCTGTGAAAATCATACCAAACAATGCAAGCAAGTTCCTTTTTATTCTTGTACAGTCAAAATGTTCAGTTGCTTTAGTAACACTGGAAAACAAGCAACCCTCCCCTTTCCCCTTGCTGCGGGGGAGACGGAGGCTAATCTTGGGACATGGGGTGATGAGGGCACATTCTTCCTTTGCGCTAAGATGGTTGGAGGAGTCCTCAGGAAGGCTGCGGCAGCACATTCTTCTCTTTCCTGCTTCCATGCAACACATTCTTCTTTCCTCCTCTCCTGGGGTTTTTTTGCATCCCAACCTGCCACTGGGGTCTCAATAGCACATTATTTCTAACCCCCCTCTGACTCAGGGAGGAAAGCTTGCCAGCACATTCCCTCTGTAGGAGACAGGAGGGGGACAGGATACCAAAGCATATTTTTCTTCTCCAGACCGTAGCTGGTTTTACAGAGTCACAGGCATCACTGGCTATAGATCATCTGGTCTGTTTAGACCCAGCTGTCATATTGTTTATGTACAATCCTGTGACAGGGTCTGATGGCAATCTTTTATTCAGAGAATTTAATGATTAAAGGAAAAATTATCAAACTCAGGCACTTCATATTCAGCACCATAATAAAAGTAGTCTGATCTTCAAAGGTCCTGTAGCTTTCATTGACTTCAGTGGGAGCTGTGAGTTCTCTGAAAATCAGGCTAATTTTATTGTGTTGACTAAATATCAGTTTAGATGTTTAATTTTAGGCACCCACTTCAGACATTTTAGGCTTAGATGATCATAATAAATACATGGACATAAGGATGGAACCATTCAAAAAAATCCTGCCGAGTCTTTTGCAAAATAAAGAATTCTGGACTGTATGTAGCATTCTTTAGCATCCTTAATGTTCTTACCATGTGACAGTAACATGGGCTATTGGTTTGATGTTTCTGGTGTCCTGTTTCCTTGATATCATCTTATGGAGGCTTCAGAGATGCAGAATCTGTCACAGCTCCGCGCAGCTCATTGCCTCCCAACAAAGTGGAATTTCATGTCCAGAGTAGGTGTGAGGTGATCTCTGGTCACTAGTGGCAGGGGTGCTGGCATCCTTTCAATCATTTCATTTAGCTTCAACCATTTATTGACACTCATGCTTGACTTTCCCATACCAACTAGTATTCTTTATGGAACTGGTACTGGGACCTGATACTGGGAGCAGGCACTGCTATATGCCTAACTCCCTTGTAAGATGGCATGTGGATGTGGTAATGTAGTAAAAACCTAACTCTGAATGTGTCCCCCCGACCATTTAGTTTACAGTGTCCCAGAGTATGAATGTCCCAATTTCTCTTGTGAAAATCTTCTGCAAAGCAGTCTGATTGCCACTGCTATATCAGGCCACTCATCTTTTGAGAGGGGTTGTTACTGATTATCTTGTTTTTCGGATGATTCTTAGCATGTTCTGGAATGGCATTAGTCTGATTTCCCACTGATTTCTCTAGGGAAGTAAAGATAAAAACATAGTGTCATGCCACATTTTATACATGTGTAAAACATTAAATGTATTAAATATTTAGGGCCAAATTTTCAAAAAGGCAGACTTGAGGCCATACGCGATTATGTGTCTACAGGCAGGCAGTTACCATGATGACATGTGAAAATCAAGGGACTGTGTGTGCAAATCTCTATTTTGGAACCTGTTGAGCTGGTTGCATGGGCATTTACCTGATTTGTATGTACACTCGTGTTAACTACAAGTGCAAATATAGGTACACAATTGTGCGTGGACCTCCAGCTTCCCTATCCAAAAATGCGGCCCTCGTTGTTTAATACAGACCAGCACTTCAAGGAAAATATTGACAATAGCCCTTATGTACCATATTTGTTCTCTATTTCTTTTCACCTGCTTTTTAAAATTACTTAGGACATTTGCATGACAATGGGATCTCTTTATTTTAGAGTTAATGTCTTCTTGCTTTACCTGAAGTCCTATGCCTATGATTGTGACATTGCAATCATTTCCACAGCAGACAGCTGTGATGTCAAATGCAAAGGATTCTGATTTTGGGGTAGGAAGCAGGCAGCTGGAGCAGATTAAATGCTTCTGAAGCAACACGTAGTTAAAATACTAACAACAAGGAGCCTGAAGTCCTTAATCCTATAGTCCTTATACTCAGGTAAAACTCTAGTCCCAATGGAGATTTAAAAAAAAAAACAAAAAAAACCTCAAGAAAATATATGTATAGCTGCAGAATTGTTTCTGAGGAGGAGGATTTTCAATAGTTTCCAGGAGGTATTAGCTGATGAGCTAAGTGCCTTTTTCATGAGATCACTATATTAAATCTATACTTTTTATCATCTGTTTTTAATCCCATGCAGATGTCTTTGTATTGTCTGTTTGTTATCATACGACACTTTGTCTAAAACCAGGATGTGGCCACCTTTTTAACAAGGTGTATGCAAATTGATACCCATGAGCCTTTGCACAAACATCTTTCCAATCCTGTGATAATCATTCATCTAGAAAAATGAGTCTGAAAGCAAATATATCCGGCTTTAACAAACGATTCTCTTGTCTTACAGAGAGAGGATGCAAGCCATGGAGAAACAGATTGCCAGTTTAACTGGTCTTGTTCAGTCTGCGCTTTTTAAAGGGCCAAATACAAGTAATAGCAAAGATGCTTCTAGGTAAAAAAAAAAAATTCATTAAATCTGTTTCTCTGTAATTATTGTTAATGATCAATTAGCAAAATTAAACTTTCAATGTAATAACAGAAGACCGAACACTCAACGTTTAAAAGCTTTTTTTATCACTTTTGATAATAGCTGGATTGTTAGGCAGAGTGGGAAAAGTATTCCAGCCAATGAATGGAGATTTAACTGCATTGTTCTTGTTGATGTTAATAGGAATAATATGGTTAAATCTCTGTGCTTAGTGCTAGAAATGTACCCCTTTGCTTAACCTGTATTTAAAAGCTTATTTTGGAAAAAAAAAACCACAATCCACCCACAATTTAAATAAAAAACAACAACAACAAAACAAAAAAAGCCCTGACAACAACAAAAAGCCAGTTTGTATGATCAACAGGGTAATTTTTATTTAGTTGTGATAAACCTCACTGCAAATCTACAGTAAAGCTAGTCCTTTAAAGTTGCTTAAATAGCTATTTGCAAAAAAAATTCCATTTTGGAAATTTTAAAGCTGACTTTCCTTTTCTTTCTTTCTTTAGTGAGAAGATGGTGAAAACCATGTCCAGTAAGAGCAATATTGACAGTGCAGGTAAGACCATTCTTTTTTAATTGTACAGAATACACCAATCTACACTGTAACTCAGAGTCCTGTAGATATTAACATCTTATGGGAATGCACTGTAACTATAGTGTCAGAAGCAAGGCTATAGGCCAGTGGTTCTTAACCCTTACTGCAGCCTGCACTCCTTTGGTTCTCAAAATATGTTCTCGCACCCCTTATCAAAAATCAAAATATGTTCTCGCACCCCTTAAACCTAAAAAATATGTTCTCACGCCCCTTAAACCTAGATATATTTTTTGTTTGTATATTACAGTAATCGTTAAAAATGTATAATGTTAATAAATACATAGGTTTGATGAAACAAAGTAGTTGTACTTACGTGCCTGTGCTTAATTTGTGTTTTCAATGATTTACCTTCTAAAAAAATCTGGCATGTCTCGCACCCCCAGGGGGTGCGTGCACCCCAGGTTAAGAACCACTGCTATAGGCAAAGGGTATGAGATCCAATCAGTTCCTTGTTACCAGTGGTTATTCTAAAGGGGCAGGGTTTATTCTTCTTTCAAAGTGAAATTCAGACCTGTGCAGGGAGCCAGCACAAGGTTTAGGTAAGGCATAGCCCTTGTGCTGGTTTTCTGAAAAGGGGTGAATTTCACTGCATATGCATGTTTCCTATTATGTATATCCCCAGTCTGGACTTGTATTGGGGGGAAAAAATAGTGGTATCCTCACAAACTCCACCCAAGACAAGCTCTTCCTATGCGAGGTACCAAAATCCCATAGCGCTCACAGCAGACTGTGCAGATATTAAGAATATGATCGCATGTGCTCTGCTGGGCCCTCCCTCTGCAGAGTTTAGATACAGCCATAGACAAGGCAGGATTAAGACATAGGAACTTGCCTATGACTATAGCTCTGAGTCGTATGAGGGTATTAGCATCTTGCTTACATTATTTTTAAAAATTGCTTCTGTCCCTTATGGTTGGAAAGGAAACTTGAAAATGTGACCCAAATGTAGCCAATGCAGTGATGTGGGTTTGAGTGTGCAGACCAGCTCCTGCAGAGAGAGGAGCAGCAGCCACTGGAGTCAGTGAGGAGACTCTGTGATCCCACATTCAGCTCTAGAGCAGACCAGGCTCTCATTGCTTGCATTGTTACTAAAACTCTATTTATGCGTATTGAGATGTTTTAAAATATTATTGAATACCTTTTTAACCTATCCAAATTGTCAACTAGTAAGAGAAATTTTTTTTTATCCATTGTGGAAATGTCCTATATAATTTAATAGAGAATTACAACCTTTCTGTAGGATGTTTAAGCATTCCTATAGAATTAAATAGATAATTCTAGCCCTGATATAGAATTTTATTGGTTGGTATTTAAAGCAAACAAACCAGCCCTACGACAAAGTATAATTCTAAATTAAATTCTATAGATTTTTAGTCACTCGCTACAGACCCGTTACATTTCTAAAGAACATTATAGATTTCATCTCTATTAAATTCTATAGGATTTTTCTGTAAGGGTAGTTTGGCAATAAGATGCTATAGATATAACGATGCTAAGAAATGTAGCAGTCAGCAAGATAAGCCACATTGATCTGTTACTAAGTATTGGCATCCTCCTAAAATGTGTTGGGTAGTCATCAGTCCCTAAGTCAGGATTAGGTCATATTTAGAGTCACTGTTCTGGGCAATTTTGAGGGATGGGATAAGGATATTACAAAAGAACATGCCAGCTAACATAAGCACCCATGCAACTACAGTTCTTTAAATTATTTGCAGAAGTGTCAGTTGCTATGGCAGTCTTCAGCGGCATTCATTAATTTGTCTCTTTCTGGGCCTGTGTGTATGTCTGTTACAGTGGATTGAATGCTAACAACACTGTTCCAGCTAAGAGGACTCTGCTCTGGCATGAAATACAGATTGCCAACCTTACAGTTTATTAGCAAATCTATTATACCACTCACCAGCCATTCCAGTGGTGATGTTAATTCAGCTCCAAGAATTCCATTTCCCTAGAATTGCAGTATGACCTCAGATTGAACATGGCCAATAGAAAAACAGACCAGAACTAGAAAATATTGAACATGTGCAGCAGAGAAAATTTAAGAGCCTGATGCTAGAACTGCATCTCTCCAGTTGAACCCTTGAGCCTACATGGAACCCCACTGAAGTCAGGATCTCGCCCTAAATAGGTTGGACAATGTTCTTTGGTATAAAAACAGTATAGTTTGTAAAGAAAAAATGGCTGTTCAATACTTTCAGGCAATTTAGAGAAAAATAATCTGTCTTTCTAGGAAGCTGCAATAGGATCATATTCAATAACATTCCTATCCTCTTCCCCAGTTCATTGTCATTATATGATAAAAACAGATAATATTTTGCAGTCACATAGATCCTGTCAAATACAAAGCACCGTAACAACAATCACTAATTAACCTTCACAGTACCTGTACTTGGTAGCTATGGCAAGTATTATTTATTCTCTTTTTCCTGGTGGTGAAACTGATGTAGGGAGGTTTTCCCAAGACCACATAAACTAGTCTTCTGACCGAATCTCTCCTGGCAGCCAATGCTGTGCCCATTCCCACTAAACTGATGTATCATATATTTTGAACAATTTGAAAGGTTTCTGTTTCTGATATAGCACATGCACATTAACAAAGCATTTATAATAACTGGAAACTTGAAATCTATCCATCTTTGTATTGCATTGTTGTAATGGCACTGTGTACCTTTTAGGTCTTCTGGCTGTCCCTGTGCCTTTACTAACTCACATGAACCTTTTTTACAACACTGTTCAGGGATGGCGATCATGACCCCGCCATGCCCGAGACCTTGTATTCATGCAGCTACCTTCTGTTACTAAGTTCCCCCTAGGTCAGAGTTCAGATTTATGCGGGTCACCCACAAGTGAGGGTTGCTACCTAAGCCCAAGTTCCAATTCCTATTATCTTAAATAAAATCAGATTTTACTGGCATAGGGTAGTAATAAAGAGGGGGGTATCCCTTAAATAAAAGGGTATGTAAAATACACTCTACAAAAAAGCTTTGCTTAGTTACTGAGTTATAAATTATGGTTATATATGAAAACTTTACATAGTACAATAATCTTTGGTCTGACCAAGCAAGGACAGCCTCTGTTCAAGGCGTTACACGTTCCAAGGTATGTGGATAATTAGAGCTCCTATTTCCTTTATAGCTCAGCTCAGCTTGTCAACTTATGCTAAATAATGCCTTTACTTTTCTCCAAACATTTGAATTTTAACATACCTTCACCCTCCAAAACCAGTTTTGCTGACTCTCGTTTGGTTTTGACCGATCCCTGACATGGATTGGGTATGGCCATTAGGCAATAGCCTCTTAAAATATACATTTCCACTTAACTACAGCAAACATAGCCATCATCTTTAGTAATTTCAAATACCACTTTAAGACAGAGCTATAGAAAAACATTGATTGAGCAATCCCTTCTAGAGCACTGGTAAGCAGAAATGTGAATTGCTTCCCATACTTAACAAAGAAACAGCTGTGGAAGATAAAAAGTGACTCCGAAATATAGTTCAACATTATATTGTACATCACATTTCCTGATGACAGGAGACTTTGATCAGATAGAAATAATATGGGAAAGGCTGATTGGAAACAAACTCAAACTAAATTGTACATACGGGTACCTGTCTGTGCTTTAATATTGTTATTTCGAATATGGTATTTCATGAAAACCAAAAAGTTGTATGCAGTATCCTTTTAGTTTGCCAACATTTTGGGTCTTTTAGCTTGAAATATTAAATAAATAAAATGAGACTGTTACAGTCATAAAGTCTGTTTATCATGTTTTTTTCCTTTAGTCTCAATTCTGTTTTTTTCACAGAACTCTGTTATATACATCACAGAAATGATAATAAACTGCACAAAAGAGTTAAAAAAACAGTGATCTTCCACAAGTTTAGTTGTGCAACTCCCACTGATGTGAATGGGAATCCCGTAACTATGTCCCTATAAACCACTTCAGCCCCCAAAAGCCAAGAGAAATTAGAATATTAGAAATAGAAAGCATATTAGAAATATTCTGTCCATTGATTTATATCTCTCCCAGACATACGCACACCAACAAACACCCACCCACCCTCACTCTTTCCCTTCTATTTTTCTTTTCAAGTGGCCAGGATAGAGAAGGCACAGATTGCCAAAGAACCACAGGCCCAATCCCACTTGCCTATTTCCCTGGAAGGGTGGGAGGAAGGGGCCATGAGAATTTCCTAAAAAGAGGTGGAATATATTTCTTTCTGTACTTTAAGAAGTTGTTATTTATTGGGGGGGGGGGGAGACCATAATGCATACAATGTTTTTGTTTGAACTTGTCTTAATCCATCACTGTTGGGTGGGTTGTGCATTGCAGTGGAGATCCTGCCCTTTGTGAATTCCTTATATAATGAGCTATGTCTTCAAAATGTTCTTTCATGGATACACCTGTTGAAAGTGGACCATGCCAGCCTTCGAGCTCTGTTGACTCTTGCAAATGGAACATGATCCTTAATACACCCTGGTTGATTCGGGCAAAGTCACACGTATATATGTAAGATGATTTGCTCTTTAGAGAACCCTTCAAAATCTGGGAACCACAGCTTGTTAGTGGTGAAGTTGCAGCTTTAACTTGCAGTGTTCTTATTTTGTTTGGTGGACTCTATTCCAGTATTTGTGAGATTCGAATGATTGTGACACTGTATTCCCTAGTGATATTTGAATACAAGAGGGCTATTTTTAACGAGTGGATGGGCAACCCAGTTCAAAAAATCTTTGTATTTGGCCTTATCTTTCTCTTCAGTCTAGTCTGGATCAAACCCAAACCTCCTTTAGTGGCTTGGATATAAATAAATGTGTTCTGAAGGATAGTAAAATGGAAGGAGAATGATGGTCTTGTGACTCTAGCAAAGGACTATGAGTCAGAAAGTCTGGGTCCTGTTCCGTGCTCAGCCACAGACTACCTGTCTGGTCCTGAGCATGTTACAGATACTTCACCTCTCTGTGCCTCGGTTTAAAAATGGGGCTGCTATTCAGCTTTCTTCACTAACTTTTGTAAAATACTTGGAGGTTTTCAATACAAAACGCTGTAGAAGTGCAAAGTATATTTTGTATTAAATGTCTTTTCCCCCTTGTCTAACTGGCCTTCTAATCACCAGTCTATAGCCTAGGCCTGCTTCCAAGAGAGAGAACTACACTTCCCATACCAACTATCTTCTCACTCAGCTGCCTTTTTATTCCTTTTTGATGAAATACCAATCTGTGGAAACCAACTACTGATCACCAGAGCCCTCCCACGCTTGCCGAGAGCCTGCCCTATACTAATATTTCATATTCCAAGTGCTTCCCTGTAGTGCTTGAGAAAGCAATGGGTACCATGGCTAACAGGCGGCTAGGGCAGGCTCAAGGCAGTGGTTGGAGTGGCACACCAGAAAGATTAGGTTGGGCAGCGGGTGGGCACTTGTCTTTCAGGGAAACGGATCACAATCCAGCTCTAGTTACAAGGAGGACAGGCAAGCACGGGAGGTATATGTACTGGTTGGGGGGTGGATTTTTGGGAGTGCTTATGGGTACAAGGCATATGCCTGCCTGTCTGATCACTGGTTTGGTGATTGAACTGTGGGAGCTATTGCCTGGGGCAGGAATTAAAAGGGTAGGCTTTTTAAAAAAAACAAAAAGCCCAGAATTGTGGCTAAGAATCTGAACTGTTAGAGAACAGCTTTCAGAACCTTTTGGGGATCCTGTCTGTAGTGTCTGTGAATTTAATATTCTTCTTAAAAAGATGCAAAAAAAAATGGTGCATATGGGATGGAGAAAGTGAGATGTCCCTACAAAGAAAGCTGCATCATACATATTGGCAGATACATAGGTAAGTATTGGTGTATATTCAACTGCAGTGTGAAATGTGCACAGCATAGCAATAAACACAAAGGCTGCTTATTTCTCAAGCATTGCATTTTGTAAAGGAGCTCTCTAGAAGGGAAGAGAGTATTGAATGATGCTGAAGTGTAGCAAAAATGTGTGATAGCTTGCTCAGCAATGAAATGAAGATGGTGTTATTTAAGATATAACTGGAGGGTGTTGAAGTAAGGTATAGCATTACAGCTTCAGGCCGGGGGTTAGATCATGTATCAGGAAGTCGATGGTATGGTACAGCAGTGTACTGCCTGGGTGCAGTCCATTATGCATATGTTTTTATGGACAGGACTTGCTGCTTTGAGTCCTGATTTTACATATTTAAATAAACCAATAAACATGATTTTTACAATCCTTCCCCCCCCCCACCTCTTTTTAAATGAAAACAAAGACCCATCAGAAAATGGACCTTTTTTTGAAAAAATCACCTTTTTTTCAAACATCTTCCGTGTGGGAAGGATTTGAGGAAATAATATGATAAGGCACATACACCTGTTGCCAAAGGAACAACATATTTGCAGCAGGCTGTGCTGTATCTTTGTATGCTTTGCTAGTTGGCTAGACCAACTAGTGATTAGTGGACTGGGTGTAAATATAAGTCCACAGGGTTCATTTTCATGCAGTGGGTGTGGTGTGCAGAGTGTTCTCTCTACACTCAGGATTTACCCTTAACAAGCAAAGAAAAGCTTGCAATTCTAGCTTTAGTTTGGTTTCATTAAACTTGTCATAGAGTGGGGCATGGGTGAAGCAAATAGTAACCTAAGCTACTATGCACAGGAAGGATTCCCACCATCATTGACAAGTTGCTTTCAGTTTATGCAGGCTGTAGGTTTTTCCTGAGAGTGGAGGAGGGGGTTGGAGTGAGGAGGAATGGGAGTGTCAGTTGTATAACAGACAGGAAACCTACAGACGTAGTGTCCTCTTACTCTGTGCACAAAGGACTGACTTGCCATTGTGACCAGCGGGGTGTGCAAGGCAACATAATACTGGGGAGTTATTCAAAAAATGAGGCAGGTCCTGCTTACAGTCTCTCACTCTGCCTGTTTCAGGGGGAAAAAACACACTAAGAAGACAATTAAAAGTGAGAAATGTCAAAATGCAGATGTAATGTGAATACTGGCTGCTCATTTCAGATTTGATTGTATTACATAAAGAAAATTACTATGCATGTAAAAAGAACTGGCCTAACTTTGATGCTTGATCAAGGAATAATGTTTTGTTAAGAACATAGTTTCACAGCTTTCTGTGATGGTTTTAAAAATCATGTGTAGAGTCCTGCACAACCAGTGCTGGTTTTAAATGCAATTCTGTGTACAGATAGCAATCGAAGATGAGGGGATGGGCAGATTAGTGGGGGCAGCATACAGTTGGATAGTGTCTGTTGTGCCACCATTTTATTTTTGGTTTGGGAATATGGTGCTTACTCTTCTTATACTTTTTAAGAATAGGGTGACCAGAGAGCAGATGTGAAAAATCAGGACAAGGGGTGGGGGCATAATAGGTTTCTATATAAGACAAAGCCCCAAATATCGGGACTGTCCCTATAAAATTGGGACATCTGGTCACCCTTTTTAAGAATAAGCCTGTGGAGTTGCTAGCTGGGAACATGTAACTAGTCATTGAGTAGCTGACCAAGATGTTTTCCTGTTCTCATTTTCCACATACCTGTGTGCTTGGTTAAATCTCTTTCCCATGCTAATCAGTCAACAAATAGGTAGTGCAGGATCTTTGTGTACTGATCAAGTCAGTCTCAGATGGCCCCTACATAGGGTGGGCATTGCCACATCCCCAGAATACTGGATACTCCGATACTTCCAGGAATTGCATCGGTCCCCCACCCCCATCAGCATGACCTTGCATGCATGGTCACGCTGCATGAAGGATGCCATTTTGAAGAGCATGCTGCCTCATCTCCAGCAGCATGACCGCATGTGGTCATGCTGGAGGGCAGAGTAGCGAGCTCTTCAAAATGGCATTGTCCATTCATGATCCAACACAAAACCGTGTCCAGTTTTATTTCTGTACCAGACAGAGGACAAAATGATATTTTTTAAAAAGGCCAAATTCATCTGGCTTAAAGCTGGATGAATGGCCTGCCTAACCCTACACTACAATTTTAGCCATGTTGGGAGGGCCCAGTTAGAACATAGCTATCTCCAAACCTGGATCCAGCACAGTTCTGTTTGGTAGGGAATGGTCCAGTGGGTGGTCAGTATGACTTGCAGTTACAGTTAATCTCCCATCTATACTATAAAATGGAACCATGTAGTAACCAGTCTGGGGTAACCAGATCCTCTGACATGGCTGAAGTTGCAACACAGTTAGGCCCTCAGATATCTCACTGCAAAGTTGTGTATTGGTTGCAGAAATCACAGCTACTTGATAGATAATGAGCACTGAAGTCTGAAATTAGCTATCTTCATCCATTTAAGATACAAGCTGAATCTGCTGTGCTCATAGTGGGGAGGAAAATGCATCTGGACCTTCACTTTTCGTAAACTAAAGAGTTTTGCTGGCATTACTTGCAGGAGCTGCTCACATGTCTGGTGGAAAGAATTCATTAGCAGCTACTGACTCAACTACCATCATCAATCACCCTGCACCCGTTGGCTCCCCAGCAATGCAAGTCAGCCTACATGATATGAGATGCAATGTGTCAGACCTTCGGCTGCAGCTGCGTCAGATGAAGCAGCTACAGGTATGGTCACATCCCTTAATTTGCATGAGCACATGTCCCGGTTTTGAAAGCCTTTTCCTGTGGATTAGAGTGTAAGACATTGTGCCTTTCAAAGCCTTTTCTTACTTCTGCTGCTTGTGTAAGTGTTGTTTTAAGTACTGCAGCTATAGAGAAAAAGGAAAAGCAAAAGGCACAAAGACACAGGTACAAACCGTTATAACTCATGCACCTTTCACAAGAAAAGTATCTCGCTTGATAGTATTGGTCAGAGCCAGAAAAATAACTTCCTGCCTATTATTAGTAGTTATTAATTCAATATTTATAATACAGTAGTGTCAAAAGTCTCCAGGTAGATCAGGTCCCCATTGTGCCATACATAAACATGTATGAAGACACAATCTCTGCCCTACTAAAGAGCTTATCATCTAGTAGTTTTCACCCTCCTGAATGAACACTTCAGATGTGAGGAAGCCAAATAATAATTTTGGGTCTGTGAATGAGATGTACAATTTTTAGACCAAAAGTAGGTGGCAACCTCCTCTAGGACAAAAAGAAAAAGAATCATGTAGTAGGAGCTAAGAAGACTGTTTCTGTTATAGTATGTCTGTATTTCACTAATGTTTTCATGACCTACACAGTGTCAGCACTTCAGAGACAATGAGAAACAATTTGAGAGAGATTCTCAAATGTTACTGATGGCTGCAGATTTCAGTTCAGAAGTCCTAGCAGGCTATATGACACACACACTCATTGTACAGTATGTAAATACATACTGCTCACCCCAAACACTGTGGAAATATTTGTACAGTTCTTCAGTCCTTTGCCTAACTGGAAGTTGAAGGACAAATGCGGCATATATATATTAGATAAATATTTCATCACAGGAAATGTAAAATTTATTCTTGTAAATCAATCTGGATAGAGGAACAGCCAGCTAACATTCTACCATACAGGACACCCCACCTTGAAAGTGACCTCAAATCTTTTGCAATTCTGGTATATTATTATGAAACAGAGTGATATTAGCACAGATTAGAATACACAGTATGCTCTGCCTTTTGCCCTCTTACCTAGACCGGAAGTGTAGTATTGGTGACTACTAACTAAAGAGGGAACAGGAGGGTCAGATTAATAATAGTAAAGAAAGTGCGCCTGTGAATGAAAAGGCGGTCCTATATCCTTTGCTCAGCTTGCTGGAGAGGAGGAGATGGGATCAGGCAGGTGATCTTGTGTATGCTGCTATATCCATGTGCTTACTTTTTCATTTAGGCTTGAATAAATCCCTGGAAAACAAATGCATTTTAATATATTTCTTAATAGTGTTGCCCACCTATATCCAGATATCAACCTATCTTGTATACCGACCTGGATGTTCTGTTACACTTCACAGTCTCTCTCCCAGGAAGTAAATTTGCATTATTCTAGCATATATGTACCTTCCAGGGCAGCCTCTGAGAAAGGTTTCTAGGACTCCGCAGCCATTTATGACAAGTTACCCCCTCCATTTATTTCAGTGCAGTTCTCTTAATGGTCACTCCGGTAGTGACTGGGCATATTAACAATCCTGGGAGACCCTGTGTTTGAGATGTCCTATATGCTATTCACATAGACTATTTTAAAATTACTATAATGGGAGATTCTCTGTCATAAGTTCACGGAATGCATCAGTTTTTTCCCTCATGTTCTTTAAACAGAGCTAACAGTTTTTCAGACAGATACTGGTTTAACCCAAAGAGGCACCCTCTGTTTACAGATCACACTTCTGTCTGAAAAGACATCAAAGGAAAAAAGCATTTTTCTCCCGTTTGTTTAGTTCATACATTTGACAGCACTTTGTGTTTTGTCAGTTTCGCTATTTCTGCTGTACAGTCAGTCAGTTTCTTCTGTTGTTTGTGAGTCTTTCACACAGCAACAGAAAAAGAAATAATTCTGAAGGATTAGAAAAAATAATATTTATTTGTATTACCAGAGCTCCTAGGAGCCCCAGTCATGACCAGGATCCCATTGTGCGAGGCACTGTACAAACACAGAACAAAAAGACAGTCCCTGCTCCCAAGAGCTTACCATCTGACAAGCACAAAAATTGGCATGTTGACTCAGGGACAGATGCAGTACTTGTAACAATTTTTTTTTTTTAATTGGCACACGATCAACTCAGAATCTAGTTTTCAAGGTACCATTAATTAACATAATGGAATCCTAGAGATCGGAAATGAAAAAGACCCATTAGTTCACACAAGCCTTGTGTAATGGGGTCTACAAACCCCATACTGAACATAGGCGGGGTGGTAGTGAGGAGAGTCTGACCTATTTACAAGCAAGCATCTTGATCACAACCCCATGCAGCTGCCAGAGCTGCCAATCATGGAGGCAGGCTCCCCCCCCCCCCCCCCCCCCCAGCTGTGACTGATAGAGGAAACAAGGCCTGCTGTAAAGGGAGAGTGCAGAGAAGGAAAAGGAGCAGAAAGGTGGCGACAGCTCTGCACCCAGGCTGTCTTCAAGAAAACAGCCAGGAGACTGCAAGTCCAAAAAGTGAAGGCCAAACAGACTTAATTGAAGGTGAGGATCCAGGACTGACCTGAGAGAGCAGACTAAGGAGGGTGAGTCAGGAGAAGCTGAGACCACTCAAGAGATGGTGACAACTTGTCTATGCTGGCAGAACTATCCAGTGCTAACAGTTACTGCTAGCAGCAAGTTTAGCCACAGGCAAACTGATGTCAGAGCTGTGCCAGCCCACTGATTAGGGATTAGTTATCATTAATGAATGGTGATTTTTGTATCAAAGGTTGACTAAAGTCAGATATTTTTCCTACTACCGCAGTATCTTCTTCCACTAAGGGACTGATTTTTCAGAACTGCTCAGCAACTTCAGTTCCGATAGATGTCCAAGGGTCTGCAGCTGCTCAGCGCCCCTGAAAACCAGGCTGTATTCTGCAAGTAGTTACACTGAACTATTGTTATAATAGTGGTAAGAGGAACAGAAGGATTTCTATCATCGATGCCAGGAAATGAACTATAACCAGAGCCTGGATCCTATTGTATCTGTTGCCTCAATGACTCGAACAACAAACAAGCTTATAATTACATAGAGTGGTTCACTCTGCTCCCCTAGAATAGTGGCACTGACAGTAATCAGAACATCTATAGAACAGGTCTAAAAAGTACTTTAGACTATGGCAGGCCAACTTGTTCATTACAATATAAAGCATTGTTGGCTCATTTGTATGTTGTGATCTCTTTCCCTCCACCTCCATGCCTGCCTTCAGAGAATTTATTTCATGCATCCTGTTTAAAAAGAAAAACATTACTAAGCTACAGGGAGTGAGTGTGTGTGTGTGTGTGTGTGTATGTGTGTGTGTGTGTTTTCCTTCAGTATATTTGTTACATGCAGGGAAACGAGTCCTGCAAAAAAGTTCAATGACACTAGTGTCGTTATAGTGGTATATGGTACTCACTAGAATAGTATCACAAGTATAAAATTGAATTACAAATTCAAATATGCTTTCAGCTGTGTTATAAAAGTGGCGAAACTGTGTGAAATCTGTGCTTGGCAGCAAACTACAGTAATTCGATAATTAAATCATATGAAAGTCCCAAGCTGTAGCTAAATCCTATTTGTGGATGTGCCTTTCATTTTTGGAGCTGATGTGCTGAAATATACCTCGACATAGATGCAGCCTGGGGTGGATCCAGGGGGTGTTTCAGTAGAAGGCTGCAGTTATCTCGTGTGGGTTCTCCTCCTGCTAATTCCTAGTGCATTGGCAGCCTGGGGCACAAAGAAAGCCTGGGCTAGCAGCAGAAACTCCCCAGCAAGAGCCAAGAGCGGCAGCAGCAGTGCAGGGGCTGAGGCCTGGCTGGTCCTCTTGGTCCAGATGCTGGCAGGGAGGACCAACCCCACCTGGACAAAAGGTGTCAGCAGCCTCTCGAACTGTGAGGGATGGAGGAAGAAGAGCAGCATGAGCAGGGGAAGGGCCCATATGTGGGAACAGCCACAGCAATCCCCATGTCCTTGAGGATGTCAAACTGTACACCTGTAACTTGACCTGTGGCCTTTATTTATTTATTTATTTTTACAAACTGGTGGTTTGTTCCAACCTCCATTTTCTATCACAGACCTTCTGCCACCAGACCTGTTCTCTTCACTCTCCGTGCTCCTCTCCATCCTTCCCTCCCGCGTCCCCTTCTCCTCAGGGTCTGTTGTCTTCTTCCTTCTCTCCTGATCCTTTGAGTCTAACTCATCCCCTCCAGCCATTCCCCTCATCCCACCTCTGCCCTCCACACTATTTAAAAAGAAACAAAACCTGTGTGATATAATCCAAAGAGCTATATTAAAAGAACATGAAGTTTGTGAGATCAAAAGTTAGGAAGTGCCAGAATTCAGGTCCCCATGCAACCTTAATGTTCTTTTAACATGTTTTTTTAAAATGTAATTTCCAAAGTTTTTTTTTTAAAAAGCAAACTTGAAATACAGGAATTCTTTCATGTGGCCCCATATTGAGCCCCAGCTTGGGGCATCAGGAGGATTCAGAACCACAGCATAGACCTCTACTGCTTGAGCTAATGGAGTACCTGTTAGAGCCAGCCACTAGAGCGGGATGAGAAATATACTTAGCCAGTGGGTTTCAAAGGTGCTTGCTGACAGCAGAGGAATGTAGAGACTTGGGATTCGTGTTCAGTTCCAGGTTTTGGAGGGGAGTGTGCTGTAGTGGCTATAAACTATTCTGCCCCTGTGCCCATAGCCTGTCTCTGTCTCACTCTGCTCCTATCCATAGAGCCCTGCGTGGATTACAAAATTTATATCTGCGCATATAAATCTTGTATCCATGCAGGGCTCTGCATAGCCAACCCCCCATTCCTTGGCTCATGTCCTTTTCTTCTTTGCACCTATCAACTCCTTCCCCTTCTGTGGCTCCAGTCCCATTCCCCTTCTGCATGTATGTATTCGCTCCCTCTCCTAGTTTCTACCCGCCCACCCCCGTGCCTATCCCTCCCCCTACACTCCAGCTTCTGCTTCTCATTTCTTCTGCTCTTATTGACTCCATCACCACTTAGTTCCTTCCTCCCTCCCCCTTTGCTCCAACACCCTATCCTCTGGCTCCTGCAACCTCCCCTCCCTCTCTCCCCCCATTTACTCCTTTCTTACTCCTCTGCATTCAGATCACATGTTTCTTCCTTCTCCTCTTCGCTGCCTGGGCACCAGCCATGGGAACATTGAGAGCGCAAAGGAGAGGCTCTCAGTTTCTGTGTGCAGTGCCACTGCTGTCCCTAGTAGTCAGGATGAGCAATTGCAGAGAAAGTCTTGGGGCAAGTCTACATTACAAAATTAATTTGACCTAAGTTACGTCGACATACAGCCACTGCAGTAATTGAATCAGTTTTATAGGTCCACACTACACTCCTTGTGTCAGCGGTGCACAGCCTCACTAGAAGCGCTGTCAGTGTGGGGCATCGTGGGACAGTTTCTGAAAGGCAGCTGAAGTCAATGGAAGAAATGCAGTGTCTACAACGACACTGCATCGACCTAACTACATCAACTTAAGCACTATGCCTCTTGTGGCGGTGGTGTTTAGTCGATGTAGTGGGCGAGTTACATCCGCGGGAGACATTTCAGTGTAGATGCTTACAGAGTTAAGTAGACGTAAGCTGCCTTATGTCGACCTAACTGTGTAATGTAGACCATGCTTTGATCAGCCCCTGCAGCTCTGGGATCATGAGTCATGATCTGGGATCTGAGTCATGCTCAGAGCAGACTCTAACAAGTTTCTACTGTGTGTGACCTGAGATTTTTCAGTGGTTTATTACTTGGTCAAATTTTAGATAGGTTTTCACAAAGATAGTTAAAGACACATCAGTGGCACCAACGTGACCCCTCCAGCCAAATTTAAAGACCCCGGCCTGAAGCATAAAGGTGCTAGAGCTTCTCAACAAAACAGCTGTAAGAATTTTTGTTTAAGGAGGCCCAAATAATTTATTTTCTCTAATCTTGTTCTCAGAAATGGCTGCACTATTTTAGCTGGAACTTTCCATTAAATAAATTAATTAATAGGTTCAGCCTGAGGCAGACATCCGGCATGGGAAACTGCAGCCGCAGTGGTAAAAGACTGTCAAAGTTATAAGCAACTGAAAACAGGATCTCATAATGGGAAGTATTGGGCAGCCTTAACAAGCGGTGTCACTACCTGTGTCACCTGTAATAATAATAAAAAATATGAAACATAACATGACATGTGCCTTCCATTGCCCTTATCGTTTTGCTTTTATCATTAAGGCAATGTGATCTAGTGCACTTTGACTCCAGAGACATGGATTCTGTTCCTGACTTTGCCACTGGCCTGCTGGGTGACTTGGGCATGTCAGGTCACCTCTGTTCCTCAGTTCCCATATCTGTAAGATGATGGTTATCTCTTTTGTTAAGTTCTTTGAGACCTATGGTAAAAAGTGCTATATAAGAGGTATTATATATAGGCTATATATAGTTATTTATTTATTTATGTTACCCTTCCTTGACCTCTGCTCCGACCTCAGGGTTCAAATATGTATGTATATGAGCTATAAATAAAGAGAAAAGTTCCCAAGTCCAGATGCCTTGCACCACAGCATATTTGTGTGTCTCAAACTACCGTGCTGGCCTACATTAATGTAAATCAAAACACTGATCCCACACTGAGCGATTACATATACAAAATGCCTTTTAAATGATTTGGTATGGAATTTAGCAGCTGCAAACTTTTAGAATTCCATACAATTTAAAAAAAAAAGAGGAACATTTCCCAGCTTTTCTGACTAACCTTGCAGCTGTTGCCTTCGGCTCTGTTTTTCCTCCCGCAGTTTTGAAATAGCGCCTACTGCCTATCACAGCCTAAACACACTGGACACCCAGAGCCTTATCACTAAAGAGCTAACTTTCCTCTCAGTGTGCATCCCAATAATGTTAATGGGGAGGTAGGAGTGCACAGTAGAGGACAGATTAGATAATTCAAATCTGGAAAGCCAGAAGCAATGTATTGACTTGTCTATTTAGTTCCTTCACTGACTGGAAAGATGAACAGTGACGTAACAGGCCTTTTCTATTTCTGATTTCTATTTTCCTTGTTACAATCTTCCTAAATCAGCTTCTGAGGTGGTTTTGTTGCCTTGAAAATCCACTTGCATCTTTACCATCTTTGCAAGACTGGGTGACTATTCCCAGGCATTTTAGGCAGCAGCATTTTTTTTCAAGTTATACTGTTAATGCTCTTATGAAAACTGTTGTGTTTTTGTTCAGTAAGGTGGAAATCCAGATAGGGTTTGGGAATAAAATTTTGAAGTCAGTGGGAAGTGCTTAAGTCACTAGACTCCTAAGACGCTTACGCACTTTTGAACATTTTACCCAGTATCTAGAACATTGCTAGGATCACAGAATCATTCTCATGCCTACACAGATCCTAAATGTGCTAACTGGACAGAGCCTCACTCACTACTTTTCATGTTGTGACATTAATAAAACTGAAAGACCCTAGCCATGGAAAGTTGGTAATATCAGGCCTTCCAGGGGGCTGTTACACTTGGAATTCTATTTGTAATAGTGTTGAGAAATGTTTACTGCTGAGACAGAAGATAATGCCCCAGTATTGAACCTAAAAATAGATACTTCATCTCCTCTCCCCAGCACTCCATGCCCAATGAAGAGCGGTTGGAACTTCTTAAACATACTTGTGAAAGAGTATATAAAAAGTGTTCAGCTCACTGGGAATATAGGAGGAACTTGCTCAGTGCCTATATACGAGTCACCCAGGGCCTTTGTAATTTGCAACAACAAAAATAGAAGATTTTTACTTGTAGTGTGGAAAATTACATCTTAAAGAGCAGCTCTACTCTAAAAGACGCGCTCTCTTTCAAGGAAAAGGTGATAGGTTTGCAAGTAAAAAGATGTTTTTTTAACTGTCAGCCCGGCAAGCTCATCCTGGGCAGTACAGCCAAGGTGGGTTCTTTCCTTTTCCACTAATGAAGATTCTCCAGGCCAAAGAAGGGATTTAATGATATCTGTGCACTCTGATTATCTTCCGATTATGATCTCAGTGACACCTGTGGATTCCCAGTGCCTTCAAACCATTTTGTACAAGTGTAACTGATTGGCCCTGTAGGTAAAATTCAGTGCACAATTAATGCACAAGTAGAAGTACAATCCAGTTCACGCTCTCCTAACTGTTTTGGCTCTGCAAGGTTAACAGGAATAAAAGATATTACAACTTACATTGCCCACTAAAGTGAGAAGGTCTGTGGCTGAGTATGTGCAGATAGCAGATCTCTGGAGAAAGAAGGTCTCCTTTTTAAATAGTCACTTTTTAGAGAAAACCCACATTTTAAAAGTCTCTTTGTTGTTGATGTATATTGCAAATTAGTTATACGTCTTTCATTCCATCACATTGAGTGGTGTATGCACTGCTTGCAACACTGAGAAGTGACCCTCAAAGAATGGCATTATGTTTCAGCTTTCACACTACTTTTCATGATATTTTCAAATGATGGTCCAGCAAGTTTAGTGACAGACTAGTAAGAGGCATATACAGAAGGGAATCATGCCCTTTAGAGTGACAGCTCCCAAAGGAGCAGCTGCACTCTTATTACACACACAAGGCAGGAAGCTCATCACTGATATTTTATACAACACCTTCTAATGTCACATTGAATGGTCTAGAAAGGTTTCAGTCCCTACAGAAGTATGTGGTGAAATTGGTGCCAGACATAGTACATTATAATGAAGTCTACACATTCTGTTTGTCAGCTTGCTGCTGTAAGTCAGACACACGCTTTAGAAGTTAATGGAATTTGTGCTCTTTCCCCCCTTCTCCTTGACATAACATTTATGGATAAAGTTAAGGGGGGAGGGAGTATGTTCATTCAGCTGTAGGGCTGTTTATCCAAACCTATTTCTGAGAGCTGCAATGTGTTCAGTTGCCAGGGATGTTAGTCAGGCAGGAAAATTGAAGTTGATTTCTTTTGTGCAACAGCTGCAGAACCAGGAGATGCTGAGGGCAATGATGAAGAAAGCTGAGCTGGAAATCAATGGCAAAGTGATTGAAACAGTGAAGAGGCTGGAGGATCCTGTGCAGCGACAGCGCATCCTGGTGGAGCAAGAAAGGCAGAAATACCTCCACGAAGAGGAAAAGATTGTGAAGAAGTTATGGTGGGTGGGAAAACCTCTCATAGTGCTTTGAGCTTGTTTGTTGTTCATGCTTGGCTTTTTCCTTTATAGAATATTGACTTCACTGTGGGACTGCTCATGTGGGTAAGTGCTACTTAGCATGCACGCCTTTTTTTCCTTTACATAATTCCATGCACTCTCACAGGCTGAGAGAGAGCAGGGAGAGTCTGAGTGTGGTTGCAGAATTATATCTAAGTACAGCTGGGCAGAGAACAGATTTTGTGGTTTACTGGCACTACTGAAAAAGCGAGGGGGGAGGGGAAGATTCATTTTGGGACAAAGCAAAACTCATTTTTTTTGAAATTTTTAAAAAATCAAGTCAGAAAAAATTGTTTTGAGTTGAATGAAATATTTCATTTAGATTTCAACCATTTTAAAACATTTGGTTGGTTTTTAAATAAAGTTTCAAGGAAATTTTGAAACAATAATTCATTTTGAACCAAAAATCAGAATATTTCATTTTTAAAATGTCCGAGCAAACCATTTCAATTTTTTTAGCCTTTTTTAAACTGAAACAATTTGGCAAAATCAACACAAATTCTCAAAAAACATTGGTGTCACCAAATCTGCATTTTCCACCAAAAAAAAATTCAATCAGCTCTATTTCTAAGTGACCATACATTGTGCAAATCAGTGGCCTCTAATTGTGTGAGGGTTCTTAGCTAAGTGATGATGGTTAGGTTCTGTCTTCAGAACTCCCCATCCATATGCCCACAACAAACATGACCCCTCAATTTCAGACACTGTCTATTGCCTCCATATACCCAGATATTAAATAAGGTTTAATTGTAAATGGAAAGAATAGGAGGGACTAAATTTTCTTCAAGAGAGAAAAAGGTGCAGTGGGAGATAATATTCTTAGAGTTAAATACTGTATAGAGACAGTGTTCCATAGTGCATGCTAGGATATCTCATGGAATGGGCACTGATAATATGGGATGTGGGGGACTTGAAAAGGAAAAATAAAGGTTAATTAAAATAAATTATGTCAGTTATGTTAGTTCAGGGAAATTCTATGGCCTGTGTTATACAGGAGGTCAGACTAGATGATCTTAATGATCCCTTCTGGCCTTGGAATCTATGAGTGTTCCTCTTACCATTGTCTGCTGGGATCTTCCATGCACGCCCCTACATTTAGAAGAGTATTTGCAGGATGCCGTAATTGAAGACTATGTAGAAGAGGCTTCTTTCTCAATTCTTTGGCTTACTGAGATTGACGATGGCCAGTGATTTAGTGCAGCTCTGATTTTGAAAATGTGATGCAATTGGGATCTAGCTAAAAAAAAAAATCAGTAAATGGTCTAAATAATTCTAACACTGCGATTTTGTAAGATACTATTTAATTAATTAGTTTTTATTGCTGATCCAAATGTATATCTGGCCACATCTGAAAAATTGCTCCTTTATGTACAGAGAAACTTTATAATCAGCTTCTCACTGCAAACATTAATCATGGTACTCTACCATACCAGCAGTTCTGATATTTATAAACAAAGAGGGAAAGCAATCTTCTGTGTTAATATATGTGCTGTCAAATGACTCAGATTTACTACAAAAGTATCACACCTGTGATTATAAAGGATAATATTAATCTAGGAATTTGTGTTTTCTCTGCAAGATTGTGAATTTACAGTATTATATACTGGTGGATATTGTTATAAACTAGCTCACAATCCTAATTGAACTACAGACAGTGCTGTCCCCCACCACTGTCCTGTTCATCAGTTTATTCACACACTGTGTATTAGCTAAGACTGTGTACACTCTGGGGCTGGAGTTCTCTTATGTCTACACTGCAATTAGACACCCATGGCTGGCCCATGCCAACTTACTCAGGCTCCCCGGGGCTCAGGCTAAGGGGCTGTTTAATTGCGGTGTAGACATTCAGGCTTGGGACCCTCCCACCTCACAGGGTCCTAGAGCCTGGGCTCCAGACTGAGCCTGAATATCTACACTGCAGCTAAGTATCCCCTTAGACCGAACCCTGTGAGCCCAAGTCAGCTGGCACAGGCTGGCCACAGTTTTTAAATTGCAGAGTAGAGATACCCTTTGTGTTCTTTGTTCATAATAGTGCCTAGATGAACTTAGTGGTGCTATCAGGACATACACCATAAAATTACAGAAAAAGGTTAACATTCTATATAGAAGCTTTCCATCTGACACTACTTCAGACCTATAAAGTAAATGCACAGTAACAGGACATGAAAATTATCATTTCTCAGACTTTTAATCATTGCCCTTTTGACCTCTTCCAAATCATAGTCCTACAGACTTTCCTCATCAGAATCAAGGAGTTTCAGGGATTCAGCTACATTTGTAAAAATGCATTAATTGCCTAAAGGAACAGAGGGAAAAACTCTTCCAGCTTTTCTGATTCTTGGTTTAACTCTCCTCTCTGCTACTTCAAGGAATATTTCCAGTTGGAAAAACAAAAAGCATAGCAATTTCATATTACAAGTGAAGGAGATTTCTACAAACCAATTTAAATCAAATTCACTACTAGTATGTTTCTGTTGGCATCTGTAGACCTGTGCCAATTTATGTCAGAAGAGGATTGGGACTTCAATTTCATCTCAGAGAATAGAGATATCCAATGAAGTCCAGGGAGATCTCTTAGACAGTCTGCCTTGAAGGGACTCCATGTAAACCCGATCATTTTGCATTCCTGATTATTGTACTTTCAGGCAGAAGTTTTTAATAAATTATATTGGATCTAAGCCAAAGATACAATACCTTTTTTGGATGTCAGTTACCAAATACCAGCCTCAAAGCTTGCTAGATACCAAAGGCAAATTGGGATAATATGATATGTCAGTCACACTTTAAGTGAAGGATACATTTATAAATATGTTATGAAAAGCTAATATATGATTAATAGAGGTGATAAGCATATTACAGACATGAGTCGTATGTGTTAGAAGCACATGAATAGAAGGTGTTGTAGTTGGTTATAAGCCATAGTAATAAGCAACCTATTTATAAACTATTTATAAATTGTGATAGCCAGAAAGCACAGATGCATCCAGTAAAAATGCATTAGTTACCAGTGCTTTACGTGGTAAAACTACAATGCATGGTATGCCGTACATATTGTACAAAGTTCTCTCTAAGAGCTAGAACACAAACTATAGGTGAAAGCTGACAGCACTTCTAATAACAGTAAAATAGAATAATTGTGCCCCTTCTGGAAAATTTCAAACAGACATAAAAATAAAGTACTCAGATTATTTTTTTAAAGTAAGATTTCAGAATCAGAATTTAATACTAGTATTTATGATTGTACAATAATTTTGAAGAACACTAGCAATTCTGCGTTGCCTAGGAGCATCCTGCATCTGTAGTTGGAGTAGGTGTCATCAGCATTGCTGAATAGCCTCTCGGATTCTCTGCCTTCAATAGGCAGGTTTTCTAGGAAAAAAAATCATATTTGCATAATCAGGACATCTGGTTTCCATCAGCCTGCAAGGTGGCAATCCTTAGCATTGTGAGTGCTGACAAAATGTCCTCTTCTCTGCGTTCTCATTAACTGTAGACTGAGAATCAGTATTTTCTCCCAGCGTTCCACACACTTGTCAAATTGGAACTAGGGGTGCTGCTGCATCTCCCTGGCTTGAAGTGGTTTCCATCATACACAGGGTTTGTATGGCTTATTTGGTTCAATGGATCTCAGCACTCCCACTATAAAAATTGTTCCAGCATCCCTGCATTTGGTATGAATATATTATTTCAAACCAGATATAACAATATATTTAAAATATATTCTAAATTTCCCTGTTATGTTCAAATGTTTAGTATAATGTGTAATTGCAGTTAGAAAAAACTTTTATATGTTACTATCTGGTGTAACCCACATTTTCATACCGAAGTCTGGAAAGAACTCTCTCTTTGTGAACAGAAGTGAGACAGACACCATCCCCTGCTATTTAGATGTCTCCCTTATCCCTGTCTATGTGACAGTGTCCCTTACATACCAAAAGATGATTGTCCTGCTCCATGCCTCCTACTATCTCCCCATTCAAGCCAGGAGCCAATTCAAAGTTCTGGTCCTAATTTTGAGGTCTACAGCAGGTTAGGGCCCAGATTTCCGAGAAGCTGCTTTTCTTTCTCAGAGACAGCTGGGTGTATCAGGGCCATTGAAGCCATTGTTCTCCAAGATGAAGTTCACAGATACTCGTGACAGAGCTATCGATGGTCCTTGGTTGTGGAGCAACCTCCTACCATAGGGTATGGGCTCACAGCAACGTTTTCTGGGCTTGATGATGGAAAGCTGATGTTTTTTTGCAAAATCCTTCCTGTGTTGGCTCTGTTCTTCGGATATTATCCTGCTGTTTGTGTCTTCTTTATTGTGAAGGCAAATGTAGGAGAAGTAGATATGTGTTATAGCTGTTTTAAATTCGACTGCCTCATTCCCTGTAAAAGCAGAAGAATATCGTTCAGTTGGTGCCACCTAGTGGCCCCTTTTGCGATTTCTCCTCCCTGTGTTAATAAGCGAGATGTTTTCTCTCATCTGCATTTGTATTGGGAGACCTTCCAGACTGGTGGTCCTAAAGTGGGATCACTCAGCTTAGGTGTGCCTTATTCACATCTGCTCCATTCTGGCACGCAGGCAGATTGCAATAACACAAATCCTTCTCTTCAGTTCTTTGTAAACAGGGTTTTTGTACATTTCAGACCCTGCCTGCTCACAAGGAGCAAGTAAACCCTTCTTGGGGATAATGAGCTCTAGTCAGCTCTCAGCATCTCAAATGTGACTAAAGCACAGCACTGCCCTAATGTAGAATCCAAAGAGCGTGCAACTGGTGGGAGAGATGGGGGGGGGGTGAGGTAATATTTTGTATTGGCTGACTTCTGATGGTGAAAGAGACAAGCTTTCGCGCTACACAGAGCTCTCTTCTTCAGGTCGCTACAACAGCACTGCAAACAACTGGTGGGAGGCATTCATCGGTGTCAGCTATATAACAAAGGTTGGGTGCTGACTGGATGGAAGTTAAGAGGAGCACTGTGAAATTCACACACTGTATTCGCTCCCCATAGCCTGCCCCAAGGATTAGTCCTTAGTGTAGAGATATTGTGGAGCAAAGACATGCATTTATAAGGGCAGAGTGCAGGACACAGGTGTTGGAGTCCCCAAAAGCTGCTATTTGTTCTTTGGCTTTCCATAATTAATTAGTTGGGCTGCTTATGCCTTTTTCAATCTGTTGGCAATTTCCTTACCCTTTTCTTGACAACTGAACAGTGTAATATGGCTCTCTTATATCTATCTAGGTTTTTATATCATGCCCATCACTGTGATATCTGAGTGCCTGGCTGTCACATACAATCACCGATTGTTGTTGTTATTACCTAGCTCTTAAATAGCACTTGTTATCCATAGATCTCAAAGTGATTTACAAAAGAGGCAAGTATCATTAGCCCCATTTTACAAATGGAGAAACTGAGGCATGGATAGATTAATGCTGAATTCAACACATCTGTGTCCACTCCTGTTTCTGAATTGTCCAAGAGCAGCTTATGATTTTCTCAGATATAATTTGGTATTTGCTATTATGTGACAAATCGTTTGTACAAATAGCCTTGGTCTGTGGATTGTTAACGAGCCGTTTGTTGCATGTATTTGATAGTCAAGCTCTGGTGTCAGTTTTAATTGGACATGTAAATCATATACTGTTATTCCTGTGGCTGAATGGATGCGTGTAACTCTTAGACTCAGGATTCAGATGTGATTACTTACATGTATCAGTTCAATGAATTCAGGATATTCTCTAGTATTAACATAAGATTTGCTGTTTCTGAGAATATTCCTGCTAGTAAACTCATTAGCTAAAATATTCACTGAAAGTGGTCACAAAAAGGGGGGTAGGGGGATGGAGGCAGGTTTTTATTAGAACAAATATTCATGACTTGGGGGGTGGGGATTGTGTGTTTGTTCTGAGGTAGTCACACAGTGCTACAGCTTATGTTTGTCATTTGTGCCCCCTGGTGTCAGGGCAGCTTATTCATATGGTGGCCTGTTCCTTGCAAAATCTCTCATAACATGTGCTGCCTCTGTGTATTTTATTATCCTCAGCATATTCCAAAACCCCAGTGTGTTGAGAGGAAGTTGCCCTGCTGGGAAGCTGGAGTTCTAGCTCTCTCACACACCCTCTTTTTAGGCACTCATTGTTATTTTCAGTATCAAGCTAGTAAGGGGTCAGTAGCAGTTTTTAAGGTGCTGTGATATTTCTGGTCCAGATTTGTCCATTCGATTCCAACTATTTTCACAAAACAAAACTCTAATATGGAAGTTCAGTTCAAGTTCTATTTCTGCTTGTTTTTTTAAACAGTGAGCTAGAAGCATTTGTTGAAGAGCTGAAGAAGGACTCTACTGCCACCAACAAGACACTGTCGTTGAAAGATGTTGAAGATGGGGCTTTTCTTCTGCGGCAAGTAGGAGAAGCTGTCGCCACCCTCAAAGGTGTAGTTTTCCCTTTTATTTTTGGTTTGATTGTTCTAACACTTGGGAGTGATGTAGGTTTGCGTCTTGATCTGACAATTGATCTTTGCCTTCTTAAAAAAATCAATTAAAGGTCTTGGGGGTCTGAGTGTGTGATCTCTGTGTGCAGGCGAGTACATAACTGTTGAATACACACGCATGTATCCAACTCTTTTTTTTTTTTTTTTTTTTTTAATAGCATTTGTCACTTTCTCTTGAACTTGGTGGTTCTTGTTTTCGTAGGCGAGTTTCCAACATTGCAGAATAAAATGAGGGCGATCCTCCGCATTGAAGTGGAAGCCGTGAGGTTTCTGAAGGAAGAGCCCCATAAACTAGACAGCTTGCTGAAACGAGTCCGCAGCATGACAGATATCCTTACCACGCTGAGGAGGTGAGTTGTTTTTCAGAACTCTGAACAGTTCCAGCAAGGAGCACTGCAAAGCCTTTTCCATTCAGAGTCAAAAGGTTTTCAGCGCCATGACTTGTTTATAGAGTTGTATGTGTAGCCCCTCCCCTGAGGCATAGCTTTTCTCTCCCTAGTGCTTGCTATCACCAATACCTGGAGCAACGTTTCCCCACTCTTTGGATGGGTTGGGTCCTGGGTTCTTTTTTGACGCCTGGTGACTCCTCACTGTGCCAGTACACAGGGTGCTGTCCCTTGAGAAGGAAGAGCAAGCAGTGTAAAAGCCCTGTACGTAGGGGATAATAAGATAAATGAAAACAAACCCCAGCAAAGAAATAGCAGACCAAAAATAACAGCATAACAAAGAGGGGTCCTTACTGGGAACAGGATAATAGGGGAAGGAAAGGGTTACGCTTAACTAATACATTTATGAAAAAGCCAGTTCTCCATTTCCTAACACTCACCGACCTCTGGCACCCTCTTAGGCACCTCCTTGAGGCAGATGGTAGGCTGATGTTGAATGTCCTGAGATGGAGTGTTGCTGTGCTGTGGCATTTGTCAGCTTAGACTGAAGTCCCCTGGGTGGGCAGGGTCCTCTCCTGACTCCAGTTGGACTTGCTGTACCCTGGTCTGGAATCCTCCTGGGGTCTTGGCTGGCTCTTGGTAGCCAGTGCCAGGTTGTATCTCTCTCACTCTGCTGGATGCTGGTCACGTCAGTGCTGGAACTGCCTGATCCATGCAGTTGAAGTCTTATAGCAGTCCAAAATCTCCCTTAGCGAGGAGTGAGAGTTTAGCAGAAACTCCCTGAGCTGTGCTGTCTCTCTTAGCTTCCAAACTAAAACTGAGACTAACCTCGGTCCATTGGTGTAGAGTCAGGCTACCCTCTCACTGGGGGCTGTATAGCTCTGGCTTGTTGTTGATCCAGTGACCTTCTTGTCCAAACCACACCAACAAGGCTTTCTAATTCCTTCTGTCCCCACCCCTGACTCCAAGCACGCTGGGAAATGAGGTAAGAGGATCTTGCTAGCCATTATTGTTGTAGTCCTTCTGTAAGGGCCCCTAGAGGTTCAGTCTGGAGTGCCAAGAGCTGGGGGTTACATATGGGTTCCTCTTAAAACTTCCTAACCGCATACTGAAAATCATGACTTCAATTGTTCCATGTAGAGTCTCTGTCTAAAGCAGCTACAATAGTCTAGTAGACCCTAACTAGGGATGGGTTGAATCCAAACCCCCTGACCAAGACATCTCTGACTGTTGGGGACATTTGGCTCAGGAGCCATACAATGTGTGTTTGTGCCCATCTCTAACCCAATCGGTTGTAGACATTTTACAACAATTGGTGTTAGATCAGGCACACTGAGTGCACAGCACGAATCTCCCAAAATACAACACTAAGAAATAGCTAACACAAAGCATCGCTAACATGATGTTAGCATCACTAAAAGTTTTGGTTTTTACCAGAGAACTGGAAACAAATAGCAAATATTTTTGGGTATGCTCGTGGTTTCATGGAATTCTTTACTCTGGGCTTTGGAAATGAGAGATGTGACAGAAACATATAAGCCATACTTGAGATTTTTCAGCCACTAAGTACAACCATTATCCATGTTTGTCAGAAAACATGAGCAGCAAACAAATGCTAATTTGTGAGGTAATGAGAATTGAATTTTCTTGCCAATGGCAACCCTGAAATAGTCAGCACCAAGGGATCAAAGTATATTATTTTAGTAACTTTCAGCTAAACACCTACGCTATAGCAAAATCTAAGGGGTGTGTGTGTGTGTGAGAGAGAGAGAGAAAGAGAAACAAAGAGAGATGAATTTAAGGCTTAAGATTGGTATCTTTATTCTAGAAAATATCTTAGAAGAGATATTCCTGTATTGGCAGAGGGATGGACTAGCTCATCTAACCTGTCTTTTCTGTTTTAATTTCTCTGATTCTATTAATTATTAATTTATTCTACCATGCTTACATCAGAAAATACCGATTGTGATGGGTTCGGTCACAGAGACCCCCTTGGGACTGTCACCTGATGTGCTGAAACTATCTCTGAGCCCATTTTCTTTGTCAGCTTGGGACTCCAGAACCCTGTCTTGTTAAGCCAGACACGCTAGTCTGCTGCAACACAGACCCAGGGGCTGAACCACGCCCCCAAAGCTGCAGCCTTTAACCAAAAACTGCTCAGCAAGACACCTATCTCCAGCACCCAGACACCCAGTTCCCAATGGGATCCAAACCCCAAATAAATCCATTTTACTCTGTATAAAGCTTATACAGGGTAAACTCAAATTGTCTGCCCTCTACAAAACTGATAGAGAGAGATGCACAGCTGTTTGCTCCCCCAGGTATTAATCACTTACTCGGGGTTAATTAATAAACAAAAGTGATTTTATTAAGTATAAAAAGTAGGATTTAAGTGGTTTCAAGTAATAACAGACAGAACAAAGTAAGTTACCAAGCAAAATAAAACAAAACATGCAAGTCTAAGCCTAATACATTTAAGAAACTGAATACAGGTAAATCTCACCCTCAGAGATGTTCCAATAAGCTTCTTTCACAGACTAGACTCCTCCTTAGTCTGGGCCCAATCCTGTCCCCGGTATAGTTCTTGTTAGTTCCAGCTCCTTTTATAGCCTTGGCACAAGGCGGGAATCTTTTGTCTCTCTGGGTCCCCACCCCCTCCTTCTAAATGGTAAAGCACCAGGTTTAAGATGGATTCCAGTACCAGGTGACATGGTCACATGTCCTGTGAGACCCCAAGCCTCCATTCTTCCCGGCCTGACTTACATGAACACAGGGAGGCTTACAAGTAAACAGAGCCATTTACAACCAATTGTCCGTTTAATGGGAGCCATCAAGATTCCAAGCCATTATTAATGGCCCAAACTTTGCATAGTTACAATAGGACTTTAGAGTAATACTTCATATTTCTAGCTTTAGATACAAGAGTGATACATACAAATAGGATGAACACACTCAGTAGATTATAAGCTTTGTAATGATACCTTACAAGAGACCCTTTGCATGAAGCATATTCCAGTTACATTATATTCACACTCATTAGTATATTTCCATAAAATATATGCAGTGCAACGTCACACCTATAACCTTTTAATTTCTAGTTTCCTCACACTTGAAAATTACCAAATTGATTTCTGTTTCCAACTGGGTGGGGAAAAAGAGTTTTTGCCAAAAGTATATTTTGTATCCAGATTACATCCAATAAAGTTAATATATAGCAAATGACTGGACTAATTATATGCAAATTTAATAAATAATGAATGATTATGTGTGTGATTTGTTTTGATAGACATGTTACAGAAGGTCTGCTGAAGGGCGTGGATCCTTCTCAAGCCATGCAATACAGTGCCATGGAAAAGGCAACAGCAACCGAAGTTCTGAAAAATCAAGAAGAGCTAATACGTGTCCATGGATACCCACAGCAAAACATAGCTGGAGTTACAGCAGAGGTGCAAGGGTCTTCAGTCAAGTCAGAAGTTCTACCCTTAATGACAGTTCATCATGTACAGAGCTCTCCTGTAGTCATACATCAATATCAGCACTCTTCAGCACTGGTCAACCATACCCAGAATTCACCTTTGGTCACCAGCCATTCTGTAGGTTTGTCAGCAACAAGCCATCATACCCCCACCATGCCAGTCACTGTACTGGAGTCCACAGCAGCAACCCAGCAATCACAGACGTCTCAGTCACCACAGGTCAATGGTTCCGTTATGCAAAGCCTTTTTATTGAAGAAATTCACAGTGCAAGTACCAGGAACCGAGCTGTTTCAATTGAGGTACAGTGTATTCTCTTTAACCAGTGATATTCTCTTTGGGCCCATGCTTGACTTTACTGGGTGCTGCCAGCATGCATTTGAAACCTTAGGTAGGATTTTCAAAATACCAGTGGAGATAGGTGTCTGATTTCCAAAGAAAAGTCCATGGGAGTTGGGCCCATAACTTCCATAGGCACTTCTGAAAATCTTACCCCTTATTTTGAACCAAGACAAAATGTAATGTCATGTTAAAGAAAAAAAGCCTGAGGTGTCATTTCTGAGTGCTCTATTGACACTGAAGAAATGATTACTAGAGCCAGGCGATTACTTTCTTTTAAATCCCAAACTAAAAATCATGTTAACCAGGAGTGAAACCTATAAATCCCCTTCTATTACTATTGGGCAGGTGTTAAGTGATTAAAGTAGGATTTTTTTCAGGAGTGGGGTAAGTGGAGGATTTAACATCAGCCTGGAAATGCCTAGGTAAGATTGTATATATATTAAAAAGTATGGAAATGCTCAGTAAGGTCACCCAAACAACTGGAATTTTGTGAAGTTGGGGAACGGTGTAGTACACGGCTCTGGCCCTTCACATTTTTTTGATACACAAGTATGATTTCCCCCACCATCCCATACTCCAGGTGTATCATCTACCTAATTTGAGTCCAGTCCTTACTATGTTAAAAGTATTTGTCTGTTAAGTCTCATGGTAACATGGCAGGCAGTACATTGTAGCCACACTTCTAAATTTGAAATCCTGTATACTTTCGGGGTTGGGGGATGTCTTGACCAATCTTCCAGCATGTGGTCTTTTGATGAAGATATTTAAAGGCCTCTCTTTTTCCTTTCACTGCATTTGGTCTTAAAGATGTCTGGAGTATTTTGCTGTAGCTCCATAACAACACTTTCCATTAAAGGTGTGCCTGATCAGGCCATCTACTCGAGTAAGGAATCCCAGTTAGGTCACCTCTCAATTTTGAGTCACTGATGGGAAGATGATACACAGCGTGTCTAGGACTTCCTTATGGCGGCTCGATGTTGGGAAGACACAGGAGCAGAATTAAAGATGTTTGGGTGACCTTAGCACTGTGAATTTCCATACCTTCTAATGATTGATTATTTTTCTGTGTCGCTCTAACATGGAATTTCCAGTTGGGGCTGTTGAGGAAAAAAACAACATGCTGTTAAGGGCTTTCTCTTTAAGCAGTGGCTAAATATTTAGGTCAACATATGCTGTGTATTGCTATAAGAAGTCACAAGAGCTACTTACATAAGCTACAGTGCAGGTAGGTAACTTTGCGATGCAATGAGTAAAGTACGTGTAGCCTCCATCACAAGGCAGGTGAAACAAAAATAGAGAACTAAGTAAATTAATCTGAAGCCAGAGCATTTTTCATCAGTTTAAAAAAAAAAAATTATTGCTCCCGTATGGAGTTTTGTCAATCCTTTTTGTTTGTGGTTGTTCCTAGCAACATGTTATCCCAAATGCTTACACCAAGGTGGGCACAATGGTAACTGTGATGTGTGTTTTTAAAACAATATGTAACCGGCATTGTCTGTTTTTAAACATTAAACACTATTTTGCATGGCTATAGCATTTTTCGTCTGTGTATCTCAAAGTGCATTACAAATATTATTAATAAGCCCACCAAATACCCTTGTTAAGTGGTGGGTATTATTATCCCCATTTTACAGATAAGGAAACTGAAGCACAGAGACTTGCCAACAAATAAATAATAGCTTTCCTTCAATTTTTGAGTAAATGTTTTGTGCCTGCAGTAGTTCAGAAAGAAACCTATAGGAGGTAATGCAGTCTGTAAGTTTTCTCAGGCTGATTTGACTTGCAAGGAGTGCTCTATAAGAAACGATGGTGCTAGCTGAGTTCTGGAGGCCAGAGCAGTAGACGCTTATAGTATGTTAAAGTGTGCTGAACAGTAGGCAGTGAATATTTCATGTTAAATATTGCTCACTAGGAACCGAACAGAAATCAGAAACTTCTATTGCTTCACTACAGACCAATGCTGAGAAAATCTAACCAGTTTTGAGTCGTAATGTTTATATTTGGAGGTGTAGAAGTAACAGAGTAGAGACTGATGAAATCAGAACATTAACTGAATGCTGTACTTCTCTTTAGAAAGCAGAAAAGAAATGGGAAGAGAAAAGACAGAACCTTGATCACTATAATGGAAAGGAGTTTGAAAAGCTCTTGGAAGAGGCACAGGCCAATATCATGAAGTCAATCCCTAACTTAGAGATGCCTCCGCAGTCCACAGCCTTGCCAAAATTGGAGGCAGTGGATAAATTAGAAGTTTCAGGTAAGGTTTGCAGTTGTGAACTGAGGGTTTGCGTCTTTGAGAATATTAAATGAGAAAAGTTTTTTTGATTATAATGATAATTTAAGTTTAAATATTTACTTAGCACCTTTATCAATAGCCTAGCCTTCCCTGTGAGACAGAATGGGGGTATGTCCTGGGAAGCAGGGACGCTGTAGACGATGCAGCGGTCGAGCTGGTTCACCAGCTAAACCTGAGCTCCTGGGGTGATGCTGTAGCTAAGAGGGCGAATGCGAGCAATGTTCCCTGTGAACTGCCCGGTGGTGCAGCAGTCTTGTGTATACTGCGCAGGTCCGAATCCCTGCTGCTCACATCTCCTCAGTGCGGCCCCAGAAGGGATATGGCGTGACCCTTTAAGAACCTGTTCTGCTTGGTCCCGCTGTCCTATGACAGGGCATGTGCGCCCCCCCCCCTCACCTCCTCGCTCTGGAGGAGTTGGGAGCGTTTCCGGAGGGGGACGCACTCAGCTGGGAAGGGGTGGTGGCTCTGGGATGCGCCTTGTGCAAGAGCTCAGGTGAGGGGCCTGGACGGGCTCTGCCGTGTCAGCCCAGGGCAGTGCAGGCTGCAGAGCTGTAGCCCAATCAGGCCAACGTACAGATGCCCCGCTCGACCCCAGCCCACCCACATGCCTGGCAGTTGGTTTCCAGGGACACAGTGGGAGTGGGAGCAGAAGGAGCTGCAGCCAGGGCCTTTCCTGGGTGCACCTGGGGTGGTGGTGGGTGGTCTGAAACCCCCAGCCGCAGGGAAGTGCAGTCTGACACCACCCCCACCCTACACACACAGACCCCTGGCTAGGCTCCTCAGGCAGCTCCTGCAGAGCGAATCACCTTCCTCTGGGACCCTGCCAGTGGTGGGGACAGGGACTAGTGTGTGATGCACACACATCTGCACCCCACCCACCCATACACAATTCTCCTTCATGCTTCTCAGCCTTCCTGTAGACACCCCTTCATACTCCTCACCACAAATCCATACCCTGCCCCTCACCCCAACCCTCACCACGCACACTTACATACCCTTCACCACACCCCCACATGGACTCGCACACGCACACACACAACCCCCCTATGTGTGCACGCACACACACAGTCCTCCCTGCACACCTCTCTCAACATTCACAACCTCCCTCTTCCCCCCACACAAACACACCCAATCCAATACAAAAATGTAGTGCTCGGTGGAGTTTGTATCTGGCTCAGTACAAAAAAAAGAATTTAGAGGGAACACTGAATGTACCATTTGAATGTATAAACAGGGTAAGATCAAGTACAAGTTTAGACAGGTTATATTACCTTTGTATACGGCATTAGTGAGACCAAACTGTGTCCAGTTCTGGTGTCCACACATCAAGAAAGGTGTTTAAAATTGGAAAGGGTTTGGAAAAGAGCTACAAGAATGATTTCAGGTCTGGAAAACATGCCTTTACAGTGAGAGACTTCAAATCTCAGTCTTTATAGTTTATGAAGGAGAAGAGTAAGAGGTGACTAATGTTTCTTTAATCTAGCAGACAGATTTAACAAGATCCAATGGTTGGAAGATGAAGCTAACATATTCAGATTAAAATTAGGCACAACATTTTAACAGTGACGGGAATTAATAATTAGAATAATTTATTTAGGAATTTGTTGGATTCACTATCACTTGAAGTCTTTACACCAAGATAGGATGGCTTTCTAAAAGACATGCGCAGCCAGAAATTATGGGCTTGATGCAGGAATTACTAGGAGAAATCCTGTGTAAATTTAGTCAGACTTCCTGTGTCATGCAAGAAGACAGACTAAATGTTCATAATGATAAAAAATCATTAAAAATGTAGGGCTGGAAGGGACTTTGATAAGTCATCAAGTCCACCCCCCTGCACTCTGGCAGGACCAAGTAAACCTAGACCATCCCTGACAGGTGTTTGTCCCACCTGTTTTTAAAAACGTCCAATGATGGGGATTATACAACCTCCCTTGGAAGCCTATTCCAGAGTTTAACTATCCTGATAGTAAGAAAAATTTTCCTAATATCTCATATAAATCTCTCTTGCTGGAGATATAAGCCCATTACTTCTTGTCCTACTTCCAGTGGACATGGAGAACAATTGATCACCATCCTCTTTATAACAACCCTTAACATATTTTGAAGACTGTTATCAGGTTCCCCCTCATTTGTCCTTTCTCAAGACTAAACAGGCCCATGCTTTTTTAACCTTTCTTCATAGCTCAGATTTTCTAAACTTTTTATCATTTTTCTTGCTCTCCTCTGGACTCTCTCCAATTTGTTCACACCTTTGCTAACGTGTGGTGCTCCGAACTGGACACTACTCCAGCTGAGGCCGCACCAGTGCTGAGTAGAGTAGGACAATTACCTCTGATGTCTTATATACAATACCCCTGTTAATACACCCCAGAATGATATTAGCCTTTTTCACCTCTGCATCACACCTCTCACTTATATTCCATGTGTGATCTACTATAACCCCCAGATCCTTTTCAGCAGTACTACCATCTAGCCATTTATTCCCCATTTTGTAGTTGTACGTTTGATTTTTTCCTTCCTAAGTGAAGTGCTTTTCAGTTGTCTTTATTGAATTACATCTTGTTTAATTCAGACCAATTCTCCAATTTGTCAAGGTTGTTTTGAATTCTAATCAAAACCTTCAAAGTGCTCGCAGCCCCAACCAGCTTGGTGTCATCAGCAAATTTCTACTCCATTATGCAAGTCATTAATGAAAATACTGAATAGTACTGGACCCAGTCATTAAAGAGCTCCTGATGGAGCTATACTGGCTTCTTACTGTTCTTCCTATCTTTCCTTCGCATTAGGATAGTTTTGCAATTGTGACTTTTAATCTCCTTGAGAAATGGCCAGCTCTTATGAACTCCTTATCCCCTTAGATTTTCTTCCCATGGAATCTTACCTACCAGTTCTTTGCATTTGTTAAAGTCTGCTTTTTTTTTTTTTAAGTTTATTGTCCTTATTTTGCTACTGTCACTGCTTCCTTTGTTTAGAATCATGAACTCTATTATTTCATGATCACTTTCACCCTCATTACTTTTCACCATCAGATTTGCCACCAGTTCCTCCCTGTTGGTCAGAATCAAGTCTAAATGGCTGTCCCTCTGGTTACTTGCTTCACTTTCTGAAACAAAAAGTTGTCCCCGATTTTGTGTTTTGCCGTTTTACATTTCCAACAGATGTCTAGGTGGTTAAAGTTCACCCCCCTTACTACCAGGTCTTGTGTTTTGGATATCTCTGTTTATTCTAGAAATGCCTCATCCACCTACTCTTCCTGATTTGGTGGTCTGTAGTAGACCCCTACCACGACATCACCCCTATGTTTTATCCCTTTTATCTTTACCGATAGACTCTCAGCTGGTTTCCTCCTACCTCCTTCTCGACCTCAGAACTAGTGTATATATTCTTGATGTATAATGCAACACCTCTCTTTTTTATCCTGCCTATCCTTCCTGAACAAGCTGTACCCCTCTATACAGGCTACAGGCTGGGGACCGACTGGCTAAGCAGCAGTTCTGCAGAAAATGACCTGGGGATTACAGTGGACGAGAAGCTGGATATGAGTCAGCAGTGTGCCCTCGTTGCCAAGAAGGCCAACGGCATATTGGGCTGTATTAGTAGGAGCATTGCCAGCAGATCGAGGGAAGTGATTATTCCCCTCTATTCAGCACTGGTGAGGCCACACCTGGAGTATTGCATCCAGTTTTGGTCTCCCCACTACAGAAGGGATGTGGACAAATTGGAGAGAGTCCAGCGGAGGGCAATGAAAATGATTAGGGGGCTGGGGCACATGACTTACGAGGAGAGGCTGAGGGAACTGGGGTTATTTAGTCTGCAGAAGAGAAGAGTGGGGGGGATTTGATAGCAGCCTTCAACTACCTGAAGGGGGGTTCCAAAGAGGATGGAGCTAGGCTGTTCTCAGTGGTGGCAGATGACAGAACAAGAAGCAATGGTCTCAAGTTGCAGTGGGGGAGGTCTAGGTTGGATATTAGGAAACACTATTTCACCAGGAGGGTGGTGAAGCACTGGAATGGGTTACCTAGGGAGGTGGTGGAATTTCCATCCTTAGGCTAGGTCTACACTACAGCGGACTTCCGACCTAAGATACGCAACTTCAGCTACGTGAATACCGTAGCTGAAGTTGCGTATTTTAGGTCGGCTTACCTGGCGGTGAGGACGCGGGAAAGTCGACCGCTGCCGCGCTGCCGCCGACTCCGCTACCGCCTCTTGTCGAGGTGGAGTTCCGGAGTCGACGGTAGAGCCATCAGGGATCGATTTTACCGCGTCCTCACGAGACGCGGTAAGTCGATCCCCGATAAACCGATTGCTACCCGCCGGATCGGCGGGTAGTGAAGACGTAGCCTTAGAGGTTTTTAAGGCCCTGCTTTGAGCAGGGGATTGGACTAGGTGACTTCCTGAGGTCTCCTTCATCCCTAATAGTCTATGATTCTATACCAATATTTCAGACATGAAGTTTATCTCACCAAGTCTCTGTGGTGACATAATTTAGCTTATGTACTAATGTTTCCAATTCTTCCTGTTTGTTTCCCATACTCTTTGCATTTGTATATAGACATCTAAGATGTTGAGCAGATTCCCCCACTGATTTCCTTTGTTGCTCCTATGACCCTATTGTAATTTTCCATGTCCCCCCCCAACATTTAACCCTGTGTTAAGGTCGCCTTTTTAAATTTGTGGGCTTTTGTCACCTGGCGCCTTTGAACCTAGTCTCATCCAAGATTTTGGTACATCCCATATCTGGAAATGGATCAGCTGCAAAATTCTGATTCAGATATTTATTTCAACTTTCACAGAATTATGGAGAGGTGTTTTCAGTGCCAGCATTTCAGAGCCCGGCTCTAACACTAAATAGTTTGTGGCAGTATTTGTTCTTGGACATTTATTAACGTGAGAGTTTAATATTTATGTTGAAAAATCATTTTAGAATTCCTGCACACAGTTCAGTGAGATGACTGGCTTCTAACTGCATTTGCTTGTGTAGTGAATGGCACAGCACAGAAAGAATCAGAGAAAATAAATATTATATGGGTGCACTGAGCTGTGACCAGGGCGGGCGCAACCCATTAGGCAACCTAGGCGGTCGCCTAGGGCGCTAACATTTGGGGGGCGGCGACCGCGGCAGCTGGATCTTCCGCCGCCTCCGTTGGAGGCGGCATTTTGGGGATAGGACCTTCCGCCGCCTCTGTCGGGGGCGGCATTTCAGGGGCGGGACCTTCCGCCTCCTTGGGCGGCAAAAAAGCGGGCAGCGCTCCTGGCTGTGACAATGTCTGAGAAAGTGCAAAAGACAATAACAAAGAGGAGCTTTTGTTACTCACATATTTAGCTAATCCATATCTAGAATAAGAATTTGCATGGTGTCCAGCTAGCAGATTTATGGAGAAATTTGATGAAATGATGAGACATCTGCCTTCTGTTTTGCATAATGAATCCTACAATAGTCACATAACTTAAAGGAATAACAAAGCTTTTCCTGACTTAATTCCCTGATTAAACATTTCACATACCACCCAAATCTTCTACAGTTCAGAAAGAAAGTTTCAACATGCTACTGCCTACTCTAGGCTAGAAAAATGAGTGACATATGGGAAGACAGACCACCTACTTTACTAATACACTACACAGAGTATGTTAGCAACCAATTAACAGAGTGCTTTGTATGCTCTTACACAGAGCACAGATGGATCATGTTGCTAGAAAACATGGTCTCAATTGCTCTCCATTCAGATTAAGAAATTGAAATATTTATCCTGGAAAATTAAGGCTAACATTTAAAAAAACGAGTGCTTGAAGTCAGGCTCTTATGTCCAATTAATGCACCTGAATAAGTGGTCTAATTTTCAAAAGTGCTGAGCAAACATGGGTGTCTAAATTTGGACACAGGCTTGATTTTAGGCATCTGTTTTTGAAATCTTGGCTCTATGTATTTTTGAGATTCTTATTCAGTATTTCTTTGAAACCATTGTCTCTAATTTTTCCAGTGGAGGTATAAAGCTAAATCATCAGTCAGTTCCAATCTTTCATCTGTTGCTATACCTGATGGGAAAGAATTGACACAAAAGGTGCCAAGATTATTAAAATGACTCGTAGTTTTGGGTGCCCAACATAGGATGCCCTTGAGGTGCCTGATTTTTCACAAAGTGCTGAGCCTCTGACTTCTGAAAATCATGAACAGTTAAAGTGTCTCAAATTAAGCACCCCAAATCACTAGTCACTCTTAATAACCTTAGCCAAATTGAATTATACTTGTTTGCCCTTATTCTCCTCTGCACTCTAGCAGCATGACTCAGCAGGGGGGGAAATGCTTGCTGTTTCCTCAAAGGTTTATAACATAAAAATAAAATAACTTTAACAGAGAAAACAGAAGAACACCCAGCATTGGGTTCTACCTAGTCTTATGCTCTATTACAGCCTCTCCCATGCAAAGAGGTGTGGAAGCTGATCTGACATTAACCCCTTGTTCACCAGAGGCCAGGTAGTGCACCTGCACCCTGTCACACTTACCACTTCAATTTTTCCTCCTCCTGGTTCCCTGTCTCTTTCTTTTTTATTTTCCAGTTTTAAAGATGGGGAAGGCACTGGTGTGGGTTACACAGTAGAAATCAATCTGCCTCCGTTCCCTCAATGCCTCCTATTCTTTCATCATTCTTATTTTCAGTAACTGCAGGGAAAACTGTGGATGCTCTAGCGCTTAGGATTGCTGCATTTGTAAGGCTGGCAGATTGGACAAGCCTGTGAAGGAGCTGTGACCTCCACAGGAGCTACCACCCATTAGTTGCAAGCATCTGTGAAGCCAAATTGCTGTGTGTCATGTGTAAGGGATAAGAGAAAGACTCTAATTCCTTTAGCCTGGAATTCAAGAAAATCACTTAGTTGTCCTGGAAGACGTATACACAGAATTCATTACAAGCATACTTCTTAATGGTATGTGCTGATAAGAGAAAAGCTCTAATGTAAAACATATCTGGAAGTTCACTTTTGTTGTAACCTTGTGAGTCAGTCAGTTCCAGATAACTAGGGAGGGACAGGGTGACATATAATACACTAGAACATTTCTTTAAGTTTAACCTTTTCTGAAGAACATTTGAGCTAACAAGAGAACAAAGACAAGGCTATTCCTATTAGAAAAATAGGAACTGCCATTGTGGATTAGACCAACCTCTGTCTAGTCCCGTATCCTGTCCCTGACAGTGGTCAGTATCAGATGCCTCAGAAGGAGGCGCTGAATCTCCATAATTGACAGTTATGCAATATCCTCTCCATGGAGAAAGTTGCTTCTTGACCCCAAGCAGCTAGTAGTCCTGAACACAAGATTTTAACTCCCTTGTACATGTCTATCCGATCTATTTGTGTAACAGACATCTATTTTTTTAAAATGAAGCTTGTAAATAAAAAGAAGAAAAAAACCCTGAGTGCGTGTTTCTTGCTGCAGTGTGTCCTGCTTGGCTTGCGTGCAAACATACACCTTCAAATAGGAATGAATTATGGGGTAGCAGTTTGTAAGGGGTGGTGGTGTCTGGTTGGAGAAACTGGTGTCCTCTTCAGAACACTCAGGAGCCCCTGTCAAAATGCAGGGGTTCCATATCTGAGCTATTGGATTATGCTTTAATCTGCCATGAGTTAGAAACTCTCTTGGTGGCATAGCATTCGCATTAGAGCCAGTACGTTGTAATTTCAGGGCAAATCTGTGTGTTACTGAAACTTTTAATTGTAATTAAAATTAAAAATGAAAGCTTGCATTGCTGGGGAGAGGGTCCAGTTGGTGAGCTGGACTTCCCCGGCCCTCCCCATGCTAATAGGGCTTAGTGCACTAAGTGAATTGGAGAGGGGGTGCCTACTTGCTCCTGGAGCAGAGGACTCTTTTTATTTTCCTGGGTGCCTTTGCTATCCAAGCATAACCCAGTGTTACCTGAGTTGTAACAGTGGCATTCAAATCCATTTCTAGCACAGTGCAGAAAGCACCCCTCTGATAGAGCAGAATTATGTGCTAATTTTTAACTTGCCATGTGCTGGAAGAATAGGAGGAGGCTCATTGGTTTTCAGAGGCGGGCACAAGAGGGGGCAGGATAATGGCAAAAATACCCCCCCATAACACACAGCTTGTGCCTGTGTAAGCAGACATGCACTTACAAAGTGTGCCAGCTAGAAGTGCACCTAGGTACGTCGGGCAGCCGAACCTGTGCACCTCCGGTGAAATCCTGGCCCTGTTGACTTTAATGGAAGCAGGGTATCACTGCAAGTTTCCATGGGGAGTGACCTGATTTCTCTGTGCAAATGCAGGTGTTTTCAGCGTTGTGGTGGAGCACATTTTAAAGCTAGAATCCTGAATGTGCTAATGGTCACACAGTTCTTAGCAGCAGGACCTTTTCTCTAATGTGGAGTAGAGGGTACAAAAAACAGAGCCATTCCCCATCAGCAATGATCATTCTGTGATGCCATGTTACTTTGCAGAAGATGTTCCCGGTGCGGAACAGGAAGCTGACAAGCTGGTGAAGTCACCACCTCCTCCACCTCCACGTCGTAGCTACCTACCGGGATCTGGCCTCACCACAACGAGATCAGGAGACGTCATCTTTGCAGTCAAAAAAGAGACCACCATTGTCAAGGTTTGATGATTCAGGCAGTAGCTAATTGACTTAGTGACTAATTGCTGGCACATGAAACATTCCAAGACTTCATCTGTTTGTCTAAACCATAGAAAAAGTTGAGACAGGGCCATGGCCCAGAGAGGTGACTAATAGGTCACCAGGAAATTCTACTGATCAGAAAAAGCAACCAATAGGATTTGTCCAGTCCTGTTCTCATAATTCTTATCCTTCCACTTATCTCTGTAACAATGTAAAATGCAAATCACAAGCGGCTTTCATCCAGTGTGTCAGAAGATTAAAAATAAAAAGCCCATCTTATGCAGATGGGGAAGATCGGCTCAGAGAGTCCAGAGTTTCCACAGAAACATTTTAAGAGTTTCTTGTTGCTTACTTTACTCACCGGTGACATTTGAAGTGAAATAAAAAAGGAGGGAGGCAGTATGGGGATGCCTCTCCATCTCATACACATTATAACAGTAGCATCAGGATTATATTGATCTAGCACCATATTTTTTGGTTTTAAGTTGATAAAAAAAAGTGAGCTCCTAAGACATGACATTAAACAAGCAAACAAACAAACAGCTCAGCCCCTCCCGAAATCCTGCAATAAGGGGAGTTGCATTATTATTGATTTTACTGTATTTGCTTTGCACTAGCATGGTGTATATATATTGGCTCTCTGTGGTTCTTCACCCTTTCAGGAAGGCAGCGAAGATGCTGGGCAAACAGCACAGTCCAAAGTACCTAAAGAAGATCCAGCCTCATCCCGGGCACCACTGCCTGTCACAGCATCTGCCACAAAGGACGAGGAGGAAGAGGAAGGAGACAGAATAATGGCAGAATTGCAGGTATGCACATTGAGTTGCACATGGATAGCCGTATACAGTCTCACTCTCTTTTACAGCCCTTGCTTCTGTTCTTAGCTGAGATCACAAAGGAAAATGAGCGTGGTGGTCTCACCCAAATACCCTTTGTGAATAAATATCCACAGAACACAACCACCACACTGTTCTGGCCTGGAAAAGCAGGGTTTTTGTGGCTCATTATTCAGGGGTATTGGCACTGCTGTTGGACAAATCCTCCTTGACAGATACACAAATAGGTTTGCTGTGCTGTACATATTCAATGTGTTCAGCATTGACCTGAGTTTGTCATGTAGGGCCAAGGCCTGCATGGTGCCTGGGGCCCCTCTGCTCTTGTGGAAGTTGGTGGGAGCAGAGGATACTAGGCTTACAGGGTTGATTGGGCTCATCACATTAAACCTTGGTCCCCTTTCTATGTATATATGTCTACATTCTTGATACATCACAGAATTTAGCTTTCCATAATGAGATGCATCATTCTGGCAGCAGCTTCTGAGAAGAGACGCTCACTCCATGGTCTTTCGTTTTGCAACAGGTGGAACTGTTTTAGATCACTGACAATGACACTGTAGTAAAAAAAACAAACATTAAAACTGCAGTCAGTGAGTTTCCAGTGTTTCTGAGCTGCATACTCTATATCAGTGGTCACTAACCTGTCAATCACGATTGACTGGTTGATCCTGGAGCCTTGGCCAATCGATCGCGCTCTCTGGGCTGCTAAAAGTCCGGCGGGGCTCAAAGGTTACGTGCCTGCCATAGCTCGCTCCATGCCACTCCTGGAAGCGGCTGGCTGCTGGCACGTCTCTGCGGCCCCTGGGGGAAGGGGAAGGGTGAGGCAGCTCCAAATGATGCCCCCGCTTCCAGCATTGTCCAGAACTGCGGGGGTGGTGCTTGCAGGCGTGGGCAGCGCACGGAGCTGCCTCACCCCCCCCCCCCCTTTTCCCCAGGAGCTGTGCGCAGAGACGTCCCAGCAGCCAGCCACTTCTGGGAACCGCCTGTGGTAAGCGCCTCCCAGACAGAGTCTGCACCTTGCACCCCCTCCTGCACCCCAGCCCAGAGCTCCCTCCCAGACCCTGAACCCTCTCCCACACACCAATCCCTTGCACCAAACTCCCTCCCAGAGCCTGCACCTCTCACCCTCTCCTGCACCCCAACACTCTGCACCAGCTTGGAGCCCCCTCCTGCACCCAAACTCCCTCCCAGAGCTTGCATCCCTCACTCCTGCACCGCAACCCCCTGTCCCAGGCTCAGCCAATGCTCAACCCAACAGTTGAGAATGTTACACTGATTTTTGACAATCCCTGAAGGATTTTGGATCTATAAACCACAACTGACACTAATAAAAAGTAAAACTCATGAAATGTCCAGTGGATTCTATGAGATTCTAGGTGCAGTGTGACCATATGATGCCTGCACCCAAACTCCCTCCCAGAGCTTGCACCCCTCACTCCTGCACCCTAACCATCTGCACCTGGCTCAGCCTGGAGCCCCCTCCCACACCCCAACCCTCTGCCCCAGCCTGGGGAGAGTGAGTGACAGAGGGAGGGGGGAATGGAGAGAGCGGGGCGTGGCCTCGGGGAAGGGGCAAGGGAGATCCTGGATTGATCTTAAATTCAAAAAGTGATCTTGTGCGTAAAAAGGTTGGAGACCACTGCTCTGTATGGTACTGTCTCCGTACTATGGTAAGAGAAACAGGTTGAGCAAATGGGGGTTTGGATTAGGGTTAGGACAGATTGGGGTTATGTAACAATACATAGGCTCTATGGAGCACTTCAGGTATTCAAAAGCACTATACAGAATTATCTAATCAATCCACTCAGCAGTGGGTATAGTATGTCCTTAAAATGCTTCTAATACATGAGACAGGCCTGCCAATTGATAGGCATCTTGGGTGACCCTCACACATCCTGCCTCTCCACACCGCTCAGGCATCAGCCACTGGCATCTTAGATAGCTACGCTGCAGGCAGAGCAGTTTTTTCCCTGCAGTGTGTCCTTCTGGCTGCCAGGGGCTGCTGTGGCACTGGGTCTACAGGCAGTTAGGTTGCCTCTCCTCCTCTTCCTGTCTCTCTTTAGGCAGCCCAGCTGCCCAATTGCTCTTCCTCTGATAGGCTGTGAATGGGAGGGTTAATGGGGACAAAGATAATATGGGGTTTGGAAGGAGGGTGTGAAGGAAAGTCAGAGTAAGGGTACTGAAGAGGAGGATGTCAGACATTTCTGCTAGGGGTAAACATTTTTAAATCGGGTCCAGATAACTTGCACCCAAGAGTCCTGAGAGTTGGCTGAGGTGATCTCTAGCCCACTGACGTTAATTTGTAATAAATCTTGGAGTCCCGGGGAAATTCCAGAGGCCTGGAAAAATGCTAATGTTGCGCCAATGCTCAGAAAGGGCAAATGGGATGACCCAGTCAGTTAGCATGATACCAATCCTGGGCAAAATAATGGAAAAGCTGATATGGGCTTCAATTAAAAGAATTAAAAGATAGGAATACAATTAATGACAATCAATGTGATTTTATGGACAATAGGTCTAGTCAAACCTGATTTCATTCTTTGAAGAGATTACATGTTAGATTGATAAAACTGTATCGAGTTAGACTTTTTTAAAGGCATTTGGTTTATTACTGCACAACATTTGGATTTAAGAAACTGGCACTATACGGTATCAAGAGAGGACATGTTAAATGGATTAATAAATACAAAATGAAAACAAAGTTTGAACTCGAAAGTTGCTGTGAAACAGAATTGTGGTCCTCCACACAGCTGTCTTAACAACTAGCTAACTGACAGATCTCAAAAAATAGTTGTCAATGGGGTATCATCATCAAGTTGGGGGTATTTTTACTTGGGTTCTTTAGGGATTCGTACATTTTCATTAATGATCTGGAAGTAAATATCAAATCAGGCTGATAAAATTTGTGGATGACATAAAGGTTGAGTGGCAAATAATGATGAGTCCATGGCAATCATGCAGTGTGTTCTGGATACTTGATAAAGGGTGTCTGTTCAAACAAAATGTGTTTTAATAGAGATAAATGCAATGGTTTACATCTAGGAACAAGGCATGAAGGCCATACCTACAGAATGGGCAGCTGTATCTTGGATAGCAGTGACTCTAAAAAGGATTTGGGGGTCCAAGTGGATAAGCAAACAGAACATGAGCTCCCAGTGCAATGTTCTGGCAAAAAGGGCTAATGCAAGCCTTGATTGTATAAAGAGGGGAGTGCTGAATAGGAGTAGGGAGGTGGTTCCACCTCTGTAAAAGGCATTGGTGAGGCTAGTACTGGAATAATGCAGTCAGTTTTGGTGTTCATATTTATAAAAGAATGTTGAAAAATTGGAGAGAGTGTGCAGAAAAGAGCCCCCAAAATTACTTGAGGGCTGGAGTAAATGCCTTAGTGAGAAACTTAAAAGAGCTCAATCTGTTTAGTTTATCGGAGAGACAACTGAGAGGTGATGTGATTACAGTGTATAAGTACCTGCATGGGGAAAAAATACTGAGTCCTAAAGATCCATGCATCTGAAGAAGTGGGTTTTTTACCCACGAAAGCTTATGCCCAAATAAATCTGTTAGTCTTTAAGGTGCCACCGGACTCCTCGTTGTTTTTGAGTCTTAAAGAGCTCTTTAATCTAGCAGAGAAAAGCATAACTGGAAGCTGAAGCCAGACCAAAGCAAATTAGGTACAAATTTGGGCAGTGAGGGTGATTAACCGTTGGAACAAACTCGCAAGGGAAGTGGTGGATTCTTCCTCTATTGATGTCTTTCTGGAAGATCTGCTTTAGCAAAACATGTTATTGGGCTGCATGCAGGGGTAATTGGATGACATTGAATGGCCTGTGATATACAGGTCGAGTAGATCATCTAATGGTCCCTTGTGGCCTTAAACTCTATGAATCTAAGTAAAAAGAGGGATCTATAAAGAGAACTTTGTTTAAAAAAGAAGAATACTGGGAGAGTCTGCTACAGTTCTCCACTATGAGTTTCCTGTGTTTATTTATAATTTGGAAAGGGAGTAACAAGAGAGAGAGACAGAGGGGAAGGATGTTATATTGGAGGAAGTGCCTGACTGTATCCAGTAATTTAGTGCTATAAATTGCATGATAGTGAGATAAATTAATTATATAGTTACCACAATACTTGCCACACCAATATCACTTCCTTACCTGCAATGGTGAAATTAATTCTCACTGCCACTCCCTCCCTGGCATGCACCTTTCCTCCACACCACTGCTGATTTACCTTACTGATAATGCAGCGTGCAAGTGCTTGTCAGCAGAACTCCCAATGTGCTACACCAGGACTTGCTGTCGGCATTGTGCACCTGTACATTGTACATCTACTGGCAATAATGGCCTTTAGGCCCTCCTCTTGAACTAGGAGCTAGTGGGAGAGCTGGGCTGGACCCCACAAGGAATTAGAGAGAAGCCAGCTCTGCTCAGTAAGGTAGAGGTCTTGAGAGCCCACACTCTGTGGTGCAGTAGGAGGAGGACTTAGTAGCAGACCCATGCTCCTAGGACTTGACTTATACCAGAGCTTTGCTGCAGGAGGAAAATATAGGGTCCATAGGCCGTGAAGAACCTGAACTCCTTAGACCTCACCACCTTGGAGTATGGTTGTTATAGTGTGGCTGATACCAGCCTGAAGAACCCACAGCCTAGGAAAACAACAAGGAGTCTGGTGACACCTTAAAGACTAACAGATTTATTTGGGCATAAGCTTTCGTGAGTAAAAACCTCACTTCTTCGGATGCATAGAGTGAAAGTTACAGATGCAGGCATTATATACTGACACATGGAGAGCAGGGAGTTACTTCGCAAGTAGAGAACCAGTGTTGACAGGGCCAATTCAATCAGGGTGGATGTAGTCCACTCCCAATAATAGATGAGGTGGTGTCAATTCCAGGAGAGGAAAAGCTGCTTCTATAATGAGCCAGCCACTCCCAGTCCCTATTCAAGCCCAGATTAATGGTGTTGAATTTGCAAATGAATTTTAGTTCTGCTGTTTCTCTTTGAAGTCTGTTTCTGAAGTTTTTTTGTTCAATGATAGTGACTTTTAAATCTGTAATAGAATGACCAGGGAGATTGAAGTGTTCACTTACTGGCTTATGTATGTTACCATTCCTGATGTCCGATTAGTGTCCATTTATTCTTTTGCGGAGGGACTGTCCAGTTTCGCCAATGTACATGGCAGACGGGCATTGCTGGCACATGATGGCATATATAACATTAGTGGATGTGCAGGTGAATGAGCCCTTGATGGTGTGGCTGATGTGGTTGGGTCCTCTGATGGTGTCGCCAGAGCAGATATGGGGACAGAGTAGGCAACGAGGTTTGCTACAGGGATTGGTTTGTGGTGTGGTGTGTAGTTGCTGGTGAGTATTTGCTTCAGGTTGGGGGGTTGTCTGTAAGCGAGGACTGGCCTGCCTCCCAAGGTCTGTGAGAGTGAGGGATCATTTTCCAGGATAGGTTGTAGATCGTGGATAATGCGCTGGAGAGGTTTTAGCTGGGGGCTGTATGTGATGGCCAGTGGTGTTCTGTTATTGTCCTTGTTGGGCCTGTCCTGTAGTAGGTGATTTCTGGGTACCCGTCTTGCTCTGTCAATCTGTTTCCTCACTTCCCCAGGTGGGTATTGTAGTTTTACGAATGCTTGATAAAGATCTTGTAGGTGTTTGTCTCTGTCTGAGGGGTTGGAGCAAATTCGGTTGTATCTTAGGGCTTGGCCGTAGACAATGGATCGTGTGATGTGTCTTGGATGGAAGCTGGAGGCATGTAGGTACGTATAGCGGTCAGTAGGTTTCCGGTATAGGGTGGTGGTTATGTGGCCATCACTTATTTGCACTGTAGTGTCCAGGAAGTGGATCTCTTGTGTGGACTGGTCCAGGCTGAGGTTGATGGTGGGGTGGAAATTGTTGAAGTCCAGGTGGAATTCTTCAAGGGTCTCCTTTCCATGGGTCCATATGATGAAGATGTCATCAATGTAGCGCAAGTAGAGGAGGGGCACTAGGGGACGAGAGCTGAGGAAGCGTTGTTCTAAGTCAGCCATAAAAATGTTGGCATACTGTGAGGCCATGCGGGTACCCATAGCAGTGCCACTGACTTGAAGGTATAAGTTGTCCCCGAATCTGAAGTGGTTGTGGGTGAGGACAAAGTCACAAAGCTCAGCCACCAGGCTTGCTGTGGCCTCATCAGGGATACTGTTCCTGACAGCTTGTAGTCCATCCTCATGTGGAATATTGGTGTAAAGTGCTTCTACATCCATGGTGGCCAGGATGGTGTTTTCAGGAAGAACACCAATGCATTGTAGTTTCCTCAGGAAGTCGGTGGTGTCTCGAAGATAGCTGGGCGTGCTGGTAGCGTAGGGTCTCAGGAGAGAGTCCAAATAGCCAGATAATCCTGCTGTAAGAGTGCCAATGCCTGAGATGATGGGGCGTCCAGGGTTTCCGGGTTTATGGATCTTGGGTAGCAGATAGAATACCCCTGGTCGGGGTTCTGGGGGTGTGTCCATGTAGATTTGTTCCCGTACTGTAGCTGGGAATTTCCACAGCCTAGGGTAGGCCAGGGCCTGGAATGCTGGAGAGGAGCTGGGGGCAGGGAAGGGGAGAGAAACACATTTTGGGGCACTGAGAACAGTGACAGGATCCAGAGAGCTCAAGCACATGATTGGTGGGGACCATAGCAGACTAGAAAGATGATGGTAGTTCAGGAGGGAAAGAAACCGGGGATCCGAGGTAACGGAGAGAGAGAATAGCAACAAGACGTTTAAGCGAAGACCTGCATGAGGGCAACATCACTGTCATATGTACATACCAAACATGTACGCCAGAGATGCTGTCCCCTGTGTTACCATGTGCAATGCAGCCCTGCATGGCATGTCCACGCCCCTCCCCTGACTTGAACTTGTGTTCAGTTGCACTTCCCTGTATTTACTATTCATTAGCATAGGCTTTTCTGTGCCTCAGCCCACACAGTGGGTTCACGTGGCTGTGTGAATTCATCAGGCTTTTTGTTGCCTATCTTAAAATCACCTGCAGGTTCCGTGTTTGCTGATAGAACACACATGTGGCCAGGTTTAAGAGTTTTGTGGCAGTGGAAATGCCGTTCGTTCGGCCCTGTATTGGGTTCGGACGGAATAAGTGGAAAATGAGAACTCTGGGGTGTGTATGTGGAATTTTATACTTCCGTTCTAGTTCGTTGAATGCCCAAACCCTACCCACATGCCACCATTTCCTTATACATGTTACAACTGAGACTGTCAGCAGCTTAGCTGATAAAATGCATTTCTGAGGGTAGAATTTGCGGGCTGGCCAGGGGCTGACAAAACAGCATTACTCACCTCTTGGAAATGGAGCTCATTACCCATACATGAAAAGTGTTTGGGGCAGTAAGGGGGAGTCAGATGCTTAGGGTGTCTCTATAGTGCTTATTATGCTAGCAGGGCTTGTCCTAGTGCTAGAAAAACAGCTGTATAGACAGCATGGCTCAGGCTGGAACTTGGGCTCTCAAGGTCACTCCCCTTTCCCTCCCCTCCAGGCTTCAGTGCCCGAGCCACAACATCAACAGAGCTAGCACATGAGCCCTGAGAGCACGGGTCTGTGGACCCAGGATGGAAGGTCTGTTCCCTGATGCAGTGCAGCCATGTCCTTAAGGATCTTTCTCTTGCATTGGGCCTCTTTAGTTGAAAACTTAGTTTTATGTCAGATGCTGCAGGTTTAGGCTTAAGCATACAAATTAAAGACAGGGATGCTGAGAAATGAAGTCATTTCATTAAGGACAGACTTGTGGTTATGACATGGGTTTGGGAGCTGTGTTTTTTGTCCCCAGATCTACCAGGGTCTTCCCGTTTAACCTTGGGCAACTCCTTTCACCACTGTGTGCCACAGAGTCCCCATCTGTAAAATGGGAATCAGCAGACTGTCTAACAAATTCATTATTTGTAATGCAGTTTGAGCTTGCCAGCCTACCTAATCTGAAAATAGCATTTCACTCAGACATTCAGGGCAGTAGCAGGAATAAATTAAACCTTGGTTTTTGTTTTGCTGATCATCTAAATCTCATGCTTTACAAAATTAGTGACAGTAGGTACCAGTTTTCAATGTTCAAACAAATACCCTCTTTGAAGCAGAACTCCTTTGGGGGTGTCTGTCAAAAGCTGACGGGGTGTCCTGCTAACTTGCAGTATTTTAATTCCTTAGGCTTTTCAGAAGTGCTCTTTTATGGATGTAAATTCAAACAGTCATGCTGAACAGTCCAGAAATGACACACATGTTAAAGACACAAGGCTTGGCGCTCTAATACACCACAAGGACAAGAAGGTAATAAGTGGCACTTGCAAACATGCCACCGACTCTTCGCATAACCTTCTTTCCTTGCTTCAAGACTAATTTTGTGTCATGTGTGTCCTTTCCTCTTTAACCCGTCCCAGTGGCTTATTTGCTTTTACCCCCGAGGCTGGCAGACAGGAGTTATAGTTGTGCATGTGCCCAAGTTGAGGAGGTCAGCTCATCGTTAACATTTACATAAGATTTCTGATTGAGGAGAGCTTGACAGACTCATTTTATAATATACCACCACTGCCCCGTGGAGTGGCGAGGCCTAAGGATTAAAACCCACATCCCAGGTGGCAGCTTAGAGCATTTTCACTAAGTCAGAGTGCCAGTCACCTGTGTTTCAAAGGTGCTGAGTAACTGTAAGTGTCATTTAAATCAGGGGAAGCTAGAGGTGAGCACCTCTGAAAACTGGGCTATGAAGGCCTAGTTTTGCCTTCAGCACTGTTTCTCTCTTTGGTCCCAACTCGTGAACCTGCAGCAGCAGATAGTGTAGTACAAATCTTACATCACATGACAAGTGAAGTGAGAGTTGCAATATCTTGAAACAACATTGAAGCTCAAGGGGAGCCTTTCACCCTGGCCTTTGGCTTTCTCCATTGCACGGATAAATCCTGAGGTTGAGTGTAACAGAAGACTTGGGGAGGGGGAGAGGGAGGGGGGGTTTATAGCCAAATTTTCTTTGGGAGAAATTTTGTCAGAGTTCTTTGACAGTGCAAATTCAGCGTTGAAAAGGCCAGATGATTGTACTGTCACCCAGCAGCCTGAGTCAGCACTCAGCTATTGCACATTTTCTAAAGTATAGTGCAAACATTTTTTTCCAAAGAACTGACTCAAAAATACTGTTCAATATTCTAATAATGGTTGTGACAACCACAAACTCCTAGCAATTAAAGTTAATTGAGCTTACATCTTGCATGACATTCACTGGCACCTTTCAATCCAATGGAGCCTAACCAACTGGTATACAGACTATACAAGTATCCCTTCATTTCCCAGATGAATGCAGCCATTTCTGGGGTGAAGTGCATGGCTGTTTAACAATGCCTAGAGACACTATACCAAAGTTTGGGACAGGCAGTGTAAAATGGAAAAACTGAAAATCCAGGGAAATGGCGGTAGGTAGAATGTAATCACTTGATGTAAAATGCAGCCAGAGCCCCAGGTGTAACCTCCCCACTCTTACAAAAAGTGCCATTAAATATATTGGGCCCCAATTCTGAGAGCCCTTTATTGTAATGGGAGCTGAAGGCCCTCAGCAACTTGCAGGTCTGGGCCCTTAAGAAACAAGAGCTGATGTTATTTCTGACATACAAACCATTATGTGAAATGTGGCTGGAGTGTCACACTGAACTTTAATTCTTCTCTGGCTTTGATTGTTTTGCATGATAATTCCTCCCTGTTCAAACCATTCAGTAGTTTCAGTGTCCTCCATGCATAATCTCTGTTAGTGCTAACAAACTGTGAGCATGTTGAGTAAAGATTTTAAACTATGAACCTAGCCCACTGCTAGCTAACTTTCTTCTTTCTGAGCTTTATATATAATACTGAGAAGCATGCATTAAGAGACAGTGTGCACTTGAAGTCCATTAAATGATTTCACTTAAGTTACTGTACCTTTACTCTAATGCATCCTCTGTGTTGGAGACTGAATTTCATGACTGATAGTTTGCAGCTTGGAGCCAGCAGTGGTTGCTAGTATAAATATATTGTTCTTTTGATGTATTTGAACCATTTTTTTTTCATTCACACTTTTGTCCTGTCAATACTTTTACTAAAAATCTGATTGTAAAATGGTTATTTTACATCAGTTATAATCAAGTTGCCTCTTCACCCCCAGTGCCCACAGCAAAACCCATAAGTAACAACAAAGCAATAATGAAGGGCGGGATTTGTCACTCTGCTGCAATAGAAATATCTGCTCTTTAACACAAACAAAAAAAGCTTCCTTGCCCTGCTGCTTACTGCTCTGAAGTATTGTCTGCAAAGTTCCTCACCTCAGAGCCTCCCTGGGAATGTGTCTATATAAACTGGACAGTTAAAAGAATCACTCTAAAACCTGTGTTGCTGGTAGCAGTTAACATTTAAGGTAAAGAACTACTGGATGAAGTCACCAGGTGCCTAGAGGATTTGTTTCTTTAAAGAAATAGGTTGAATTTTATTTTCTGGGTTTTTCAGGGTGTTAAATACTTCACTTATTTAGTGCTTCACTTAAGCACCATTCTTATCTGTAGTAGTCACTTGTAGAATGACTTTGGTATGGTCAGACGGCAGTTACATTAACACAGAACATCACTTCTTAGACAGGAGGAATATTAGAGGCAGTTAGAAAACAGCTGTTTACATTTCAAAGCTTACTTTCAAGGTGAGCCAGACTGTATCATGGTGACATTGAAAAGGGAGCAGGGATCAGCAACGTGTCCATGGTAATTTTTCAAAAAATTGAGTGACTGAATGACATAACCCCCCCCCAATGTCGGTCACTAAGTACGGTAATTTTTTTCAAGTGTCTATTGTGCAACATGGTGGTGCCGACCCCTGGAAGGGAGGTGTAACAGAGACAGTCCCAGTGAGCCTACAGGCTGTAGGGACTATCAATATTCGCAGTTACAAATCAGTCCCTTTGGCGTGGTTGTCAGCCTCCCTCACTTATGGTTTGATTTGTTCCCAACAGATCTTAGTCAAATACTGTATCTAGTTCAAGCGTCAGTCTTATGCAAACTAAGGAATTTTTGAAATCTGGTGTCTAAACAGGTCAAGGTAAAACAATGTTAGAGATAAGATAACTTGGGCTTTTGCACAGCACATTCTGGAGACCTTATAAAAAGGACAGTCTTTGGTTAGGGTACACGTTGGGCACATGCATAGTTCTGTGCAGTGATATGTTGTACAGTGTCCTACCAGAATTTGGAATTTTCCCATGAAGAAGTACAGAAATCAGAAGACTATTATAGACATGGCTATGCAGCAATGGACAGAGCAGTGAGGTCACAAGGTCTTCACTTCCTCTGAGGATATGGTGATTAATTGGAGAAAAAAAATCTTTGCAAGTAACAACTCTGATTAACTAAGTAATCCAACTTTCCCCCTTAGGTATATGGGGATACAACAAGATCTCCAAAAGATAGTGACCACCCTAAGGAGAAGAGGGAAGGGAAAACTGAAGACGAGATGAGTTCTGATGCTTCCAGCATATCTGAAAATAAAATTGGCTTTTCAATGAATGAGAATTCTGTATTCAGTAAAGATTTGTTTGTAGGGAATAAAGACTATTCCAACAAGAACCCCCATAATATCAGCACAAACTTCTCTAGTGTAGGCTTGCCAGAAAATGACAGAAGAAAAGGGGGTCAAGATGTCTTAGGAGTGCATTATCCAGCTATTGAAACTGGAAAACAAAAGCTGAACCATGGAATATTGAGACACACTGATCACAACATGCCTCAGAACAAACCACTAGAGTGTGCAGACAAATGTGTCCCAATCAGCAACGTTTCACCTCTTGTCAGGCAAACAGAGTTGCAAACTCAAGAGGCTTCCAGATCACCACAGGAGCAAGAAATGCCTGTAATTGACTACAGTCAGGTTGTGCTAAGGCCTAAAGTATCTAAAAATACCACTGTAAACTATATTGAGGAGACAGAGTCTCCAGCTAGCTCTCCAATTGAAGAAAACCCACCAACAGACAACATTGCTTTTATGATTACCAAGACAACTGTCCAAGTTCTGTCAACTGGAGAAGTTCATGATATAGTAAGCAGGAAGGGAGGAGATATACAAACAGTTAATATAGATGCCAAAAAGGACAAGACATCCCAACAAGGTGTACCAGAGAGTACAGAGAATGAAGAACCAGTAGTTTGTCTGGACAAAAAACCAGTCATCATCATCTTTGAAGAACCAATGGATATTAGATCGGCTTATAAAAGACTCTCAACCATATTTGAAGAATGTGATGAGGAGTTAGAGAAAATGATGACAGAGGAGAAGATAGAAGAAGAGGAGGAGGATGAAGAAAATGAAATATCTGAAATCCCTGTGATACAGAATGAAGCACTGCAGACTAATAATGGAAGAGCTGCTACAGTTTATTTAGCAAATCATGGGCTTGAGCAACAATATGAATTTAAACTTCAGTCTCATTCTGACTTTACAGAAACAAAAACTCCTGAGGAACAAGAAATAGCAAAGACCGGTTTTAACAAATTTAGTCAAATTTATGGTCTAAATTCAGAAGTGAAGCTGGATTCTCCTGATCAGTTTGGAAGCAGGCAGGATGCTAAGAAAAAATTTAAATTTAAGTTCCCTAAAAAGCAGCTGGCTGCTCTGACTCAAGCAATACGTACAGGGACTAAAACTGGGAAGAAGACCTTACAGGTGGTGGTTTATGAAGAGGAGGAGGAAGAAGATGGGACTCTAAAGCAACACAAGGAGGCCAAAAGATTTGAAATCACAGGGTCTCAGCCTGAGGATATTACCAAAGATAGTTCTGGCAAGGAAGATCCCATTCCTGAGACGTCGGCACAGAGCTCTAGGACTGATGAAATTCGAAAGAATACGTACAGGACTCTGGACAGCCTTGAGCAGACCATTAAACAGCTAGAGAATACCATCAGTGAGATGAGTCCAAGATCTGTCCCTGAACCTGCATGTGGCTCTGTAAGAAGCAGTGCCCCCTATTCTTCCCATATAACACAAGAGGCTGCACCCAGAGAACTTGTAGTATTGGACGAGAGCCATGCTGGTGCAGAATCCCCTCCGTCAATCCTATCAGCTTCACGTAAGGTACCTTAGTAGGAGAAATCAAACTCCAGCTGCTTTCTAAAATCTGCAATAATCACCATTAAGCAAGAGGTGTCTTATGATTTGTTTGCTTCTTTTCAGGTGGCTTGTTTGGTCTCCCCAGTAGGTGTCTAACAGCTAATAGATTGTTTTACCTCTGCTGCTGTTTGGTGACGGGCAATGCAGGGAAGCTGGGTCAATAATCTGCTGTGTGAAATGAGAAATGACACTGACATTAAATCCAATTTGATCAGTAGTTGAGCAGATTCCTCCATTTGATTCTTGGAATTAACAAGAGTGGTGTGGCTCGTGACGTGAATCTCTGATGTTTCCCCTGCATGTAGTACTTTGGCTTCTCACACAAAGCTTCTTTGCGCATGGTGTGTGATTCCCCTTTTTAAATGCACTCATATTTACCACTGATTTCCTTGTCTCCCCTGTGTCTCTACAGTCCTTTCAACAGGGCTCAAGCACCACTTCACAGACCAGCAGGATGCCAATACCCATGGCTACAAAAAGTAGACAACAAGGAAGCCTGGATAAAGCAGGCAGACAGCACAAGCTACAGGATCCACGCCAATACAGACAGGTAGTTTTACCCTAAACCAAATGTTTGGATGGACATTTAAAGCTGTTTTAAAAAAATGTAAGTCAAGTCACTGACGTAGATTCTACCAAATAATCAATTTCTTCTTTCAAATGTGATCTAACTAGACATCCTGGATCTTGGGGGCATGAAAATCTCTTTATGATCCTTATTACACTTTCACCATACTTTGCATGCCTGCAATAAAACATCTGCTTTTTACTCCAATGTTCAGCTTAGGATGCCATACCTGTTTACTTCCCTTTGGTAAATGTCATTAATCAGGACAGCTAGGAAATCCTCTGTTCAAAGCGTTTTAAAGGAAGTGACGGATACTAACCTATGTGTTTAATGCAGCGGTTCTCTAACTTCATTGCGCCGCGACCCCCTTCTGACAACAAAAATTACTACACGACCCCAGGAGTGGGGACCGAAGTCTGAGCTTGTCGCCCCGGTTGGGGGGCGAGGGGCAGGAGAGAGAAGAGGCAAAGCCCAAGGGCTTCAGCCCCAGGTAGGGGGCATGTATCCCGAGCCCTGCTGCCCAGAGCTGAACCCCTTGGGCTTTGGCTTTGTCCCCAGGCAGTGGGGCTCAGGCTTCAGCTTCGGTCCTGGACGCCAGCCCTGGCGACCCCATAAAACAGGGCTGCGACCCACTTTGGGGTCCCAACCCAGTTTGAGAACCTCTGGTTTAATGGATTGCATTAGATGCACATTAACGCTCCATCCAAATGTTTCCATTCTCATGTTAACAATCCTGAAGCATGACCAACGTAGTAAATAGTCCATAGGTTGATGTGACTTCTCGCACAAGCTTTGTTCTCTCTCTCTTTGCACGCTATGCATTCTTTGTTGTGCACTTTGGGGATTCAACCAGGTCCAGTCCACAGCTGCAAGACTTAGCTCAAGCCTTGAACTGTTAATTCTTATTTTCTGTAGGGCTGTTTTCCCAGGCCCTGTTTACTTATGTTACTGGCTTTCTGACAAACTGTCTCCTGCCATCTTTATTTACAGGCTAATGGAAGTGCTAAGAAAGCTGGTGGGGACTATAAGGCTACTTCCCCTACCCTACCTGCTTCTAAGATCCCTTCTTTTTCTCCCACCTCTGGGAAAAGCAGCGCTGTGCCTGCTTCTAGTGGTGACAGCTCTAACCCTCTTAATCCACCTACTAAAACATCCATTCCTTCCTTTAACCTTCTGAGTCCTCAAACAGGTCGCACTGCTCACTCTACCTCCCTAATTCCTTCGGTCTCTAACGGCTCCTTAAAGTTTCAGAACCCCACTTACACAGGTAAAGGTCACCATCTTTCATTCTCACTACAGACTCAAAATGGCCGGCCATCCCCCCCTTCCTCCTCCTCTTCCCCCCCTTCGTCTACCTCTCCCACTTCACTGAACCAAGGCCTGAAGAGCATCAGGACAATCCATACACCTAGCTTCACCAGCTACAAGTCACAGAATGGAAACGCCAGCAAACTCACCTCCTCAGCCAAGGAGACCGCTTAAAGTCTAAACACTAGTGTGTGCAACTTCACCACGGCTTCTGTTTATTATCAATGAATCCGCAACTAATATTTTAGCAAGAGAATATATCATTTTGTTTTATTGTTTGAGACTTAATATTAAACATGTGCTAAGTACTGGATTAATACAATAGACTAGAGTGAAGCTGTTTTGTAAAACTTTGTTGCTGTTAATGATAATAGAGCATTTTCTTTCTATATCTAGCACCTGTTACAAAAAGTGCAGAAGGTGTGTGAGAGTGAACTCTGTGTGTGTGTGTGCGCGCGTGCGTGTGTGCACAGAAATGTATAGAGCATGGAAAAAACAATGTATGGTTCCAGAAATTTTAGTAAGTTGTTTTGTATAAAGCTATTTTCATTATGGGGACTACAAGTGAACAGAGATATACTAAAGTGTGATTACACACAAATGTAAAACTGAAACGAAAATATTTTTTTCTTTTCTTTTAGTGTTATTTAGCTTTGTTACAGATTTCTATTTTTCTCAGCAAATCATGGTTCCTTTCAATATCTTTTTGCCAAAACATTTTGATACTATTATAATGTACATTTGAAAGTATTATGCTGGACAGTAAACCTCTACACAAGAAACAGAGTAAGACTGGTATTAGTGTGTATGAGGTAACTTAACATATTGCACTGCCATTCAAATTATATTTAATAATTTGCCAATCCAAAAAAAATAAATTTTGTTTTTACATAACTATTTGCTCATTACTTTTATTCTTCGCTAAATCCACCATTATTCTTTTGTTTTATTGAGACCTGGTAACTTGTATTGCAGTGTGGATTTTAAGATGTACACTTCTGTACTGTTATGTATACTGGCAACCTTTTGTACATATCTATAAATATATATATATAAAAATAAATACTGTATGTGGCTGGGCACAGAGTAGTTTTACTACACCAAAATTAATTTTTATGCATGCTTTAAAGATATATATATGGGGAGAGGTGAATATTGAGCAAATGGAAAAGAGCAAAAAGTTTGCATAGCTGGTGTTTTTGTAAATAAATTTGTTTAACACCATAATGTAATATACAGAACTATGCTAAGCAAAGAACTTTACAAAAATAAAGGGCTGCATGCTATGGTTTTGTATTTTGTCACCAATAACTTTTACAATGGTTCCAACTCAAATGGTTGTTCAAAAACTTTACTTTTAATGTAAACAGTCTGACATAATGAGTAAAATTGTAATTCTTTGAGATTTGGACTTGTACCTTCTAATGCCATTGAAGAGTTACCCGGCCAAACAGCAAAAGAGGAAACCACCCTTCTCTAATTAAAAGGGACTGCCTCCTCCTCTTTCTGTTTGGTTTCTTATGTCTATTATTCTTTTTCAACAACAGAAAAATAAACAAAGAAACAAAAACAAAACACCAAGTTGCTGTTACTTGAGGCTGAAAGCTGGAGGCCCTGATCCCTTACACACACACACACACAGGTTCATGGAATCCCTTGCAGCAGTAATATTGTCAGTGGAAGCCTTCTGTCCAAGACTTCAGCAATCACACCAATATCTATGCAAATACCTGAACCAACTCTGGGTCAAGTAGCGCTGCTCTGGATTAGAACTGAGCCCACAGCAAGGCTTGTCAACATGATGGTTAGTCAGCGCTGCCTTTGCAGAAACACCCCCTGCCTTGTGTAATGTTACTTTGCAGACAAGGACATAAGCAGCTTCCATCCTGTCCCCTCCTTTTTTTGCTAATTTGTCTCCTTTGCCGTCTGTGTTTAAGAAAATAGTGTTAATCAATTGATGCTTCTCTCGCAACAGACTTGTTTCTCCCTTTGTTTTCTTCTCCATGCACTTGAGGAACTCTAACATGAAGTGGATTTATTCTTTGTATGCAGCCAGCATTGACACTCCATTTGCCTAATAAGAGCCCATGACAGATTCCCGCACGTAGGCAGAGGCTTGACAATTTGTTGCTAGCGTGAGTGCACAAAACAGAATTTATCCAAACAGAACTTGGTTACATTTTACAAAACCTGTCAACCTCCCTCCCACCTCAGTTTGCACAATCAATCATTTACCAAATATAAGAAAGTAGCTAGTTAATTGTGATTTTAGACATGGCTATTTTCCCTCAAGTGTCAGACTATATATTCATGTATAAAATACTAAATCTAAAATTGAGCCCATCCTAATCTTGTCTCTACTAACACTTATGGCTGCGCACTCCTTAATGCACTGACAAATGTACTTTTATGCAGCACTACCCTGTCACATTCCTCCATTTTGCAGTACTGTCATCCATTGCCACTGGTGCCTCATCTCTCCTGCTGGGCTATGAGGTCCCGCTGCAGATAATCTCCATCTCCATGCTTTCTGTGTCCCTGCATTACCCCCCGCCCCACACACACACACACCCCTCCTTGCTCAATTTGAGCCAGAGGCAGCAGCACAGGCATAGGTGATGGCTGCAATACTAGCCCCAGCTGCCATCTAGTACCCACTTGTGTATCCTTGGCCCAGTGCCCAGCACTGCCCATACCCCTGTGTGGGGCAAGGGAAAAAATGAGTTATATGGCTAAAGGCTACTTAGTCACCTCTCCATAGTGGGACCGACCAGATAGCCTGTTTTTAAAGGGACACCTCTTTTGGGGGACTTTTTCTTATATAGGCACCCATTATTCTCCCCCCCTTTCAATTTTTTCACAGTTGCTATCTAGTCACCCTACCGCTCCACCCAGTTGTCCATAGGGTTACGCTAGTGTAAGTGATAGGAGCCTCTCAGCCAATATGTCAGTATAGCTGCTCTCCACGTGTTGAGCATTGAAAATTAAGGCTGTATCTACAAGACGCACCAGCTTCTAAGTGAAATTTATCATTCCTAAATATATACAAAATGGACACAGCATCCCATGGGGAACAGATGACAGAATGAAAGTTTTCAACCACAAAACACTTGCACATACCAAAAAAAAATCAGTGACTGGGCAAACTGTAACTACCTTTTTTTGGTTTAAAAAAAGCACACCCCGTTATGCATGTTTCTCTACACCAGGGAACTGGAGAGTAGTGGCTATACCTCATAAATGGGGCATTTTTCTATTAAGCAACAGCCCACCCTTTCTGTGACTCATGTCCTGGCAAAAGGAATTCCTGCATCCCAAACTGCATCTCAACTGCTGCAGGATGGATGGCAGCGCTGAAGCACAGAAGGTTCAGCAGGTGCTCTGTACAGGGAACAGGTATCCTACCTGCCCTGCCAACTTTGGAATCTCTCTCATGAGGTGGGTTTTTTGAGGTAAACTTGCTATGATGGCATGACATGAATTTGCCACCATGCCCCAATCAAAACCCAGGTGCCCCTTTCTCCTATCTACTGCCCTGGAATGTTCACCCACTCCAAATTTTGCAGCAGGGCCCCTCCCATCATCCCTCACCCGCGTGCCTACCAACCACCATCTCCAAAGGAGCAGAGGGCTGCTACTAATCCCAGCCCCTCACTGAAAGGGGCTGTGGTGCACAGAGAGGGGAACAAAGGGAGGATGGAAAATGATGTTAGGGTAAGGTGTAGTATTTGGCTTCCTTTTCTTATTGCAGGGGGATCAGCTTCCTAAAGTCTGGGAACTAGTAGCCTCCAGCCTCCCCCTGCAGCAGTGAGGGGGACCTTACAAGGGTCATCAACGCGACCTTGTTTTCTGGGGGACTGAAGTCAGATTGCCCTCAAAGAAGATTGTGGCACATGGTGGGTGGGGAATAGAAGGTGAAACCCAATGAGGCTGGAGAGGGCAGGAGATTGAGTGAGAGAGGTTATTATACAAAGGGGCAGAATTGTTGGGGGCAGCAACACTGAAGGAATAACATGAACATGGGACTGAGGGGAGTAGGAAAGAGGGCCTTTCCCAGCAGCAGGTGGTGCAGGAGGGACCGTCTCACTTTCAGGGAAATGGGTGGGGTTGGGGTAGGGTGTGACAAAGCCATCTGGGAATGTGGCATGCAGGAGAATATGGACAACCGAGGAAGGGTATTAAGGAAAACATGGAGGAAAGGGAATATAAAAGCATGGGGGAGGAAAGACTGTAGGAGAGCTTGGATAGAAATTCTGAGTAAGGGAGGAGACAGCACCAACCCCGAGAAAAACAGAAGGGAGATAAACCCCCCCCCCACACACACACTGGCATTTTTGCATGGTAGATTTTGAACATGAAATGCACTCTCACTTTGGCCTTGGGCGGCTTCCCCCTAGAGGATAAAAAAAAAAATCACAGCAACATTAAGTGTAGGGGGAGGGATCCCAGGAGATAATATTGAAGAAAAAAAAAAAATTTTAGCGCCCCTGGTGCTAGAACATTACTGTATATTAGGCAAAGGGAGCAGAGAGGCTGTCACTATCTTGCAGCTGTAGCCTTCATCTCCAGCGGGACCTAGAGGGTGCACATCTCTCATTCTACCTTCCAAATGACCAAGACACTGAGGAATTATCTTCTCAATTTATTAAGGGCAACTGCAGTTCCACAGGATGGTCAGCAACAAGGGAGCCCTGCTGGTGGCCGTCCCTTCTTCCCTGACACAGGGTGAGAGAGAAAAGCAGGAAGGTGGTTGAAGACTGGCTCCTTAGATTTCTTAGTGCTCATTGTAAATGTCACAGGTCTGCTCGAAATCAACACTCACAAGTAGTTTAATTTGGAAGGAAAGGTGTGTGGTTGCTCTCAAACCAAACTGAGTCCTCCCCGCTACCACATTTAAAGGAGAACATCGCTTTGGAGACGTCAAAAATTACAGTCCCCCAAAATTATTCAGCTTTTCACAACTATCCCAGAAATGTCCATTTGTTCTTTATTTCCCATCAAGAGAGAGCAGTCCTCTTTCCATTTGATCACTGCTGAATCAATTCAAGTATCTATTTAGGAAGTATGAACTGTGGAGGGTCTCCCATGGTCCACAGGTATTAGAACGCACTTCGCTAGTTAACAGAGAATCTGCTTCAACCGTGAAAAGATGTCTAAAGGCCACTTGCAGTCCATACATATTTTCATGTACTTTTGTTATGTGGATATCAGAGCAACATAGTATCCATGGTGTTGAAGTCCCTTGCAGAAATGCACTTTAAAAGGAGAATTTTAGTCCTGACTGTAGTGAAATTAAACTGCCAACTACTGACTTTGAGAAGCTAGCAAAGATTGATTTGTCCTTATATTTCAAATGGAGATGCTACTTATGCACCAGCATCACTATACAGCTGGAAAAGGTGCTAGAGGGACAGTAAGAACAGAAATCATTTTTATTTCAGTTGCTACTGGGCACAGACATACACAAAACTTCAGTAAAGAGAATTTTCATGGCTCATCAAACAAGATACTTTTCGCAGTGGAAATAAATGTTTATAGTTGTGTCTTCACAAGGAACAGTAAGGTAGATACAGATTGAAGTATAGAACTATTACAGCCATTTTGAACAAAATGAAAAAGGCTCTCTATGGAACCAAGCCTGCCTACACATCACGCTTTTGTTAGTACTGAGAACACGTGCATGAAAACAGAATTTTGTTGCACAGAGTTTGTGCGCTCCTGCTGTTCATTCCCCGCTTAGGACCAACACTGGATTATTGTTACCCTCTTTAGAGCAATTAACTTTCCTGTCACCAACAGAGGATTGTGACTTGGAGGGCAAATACCCAGCAGTGGACAAAGTAAGGAACAAATATGCTAGGCAATAAAAGAGGAGAAACCAAGTATAACATGTAGGTAGAATTGTTTGTAAATAGAAATTTTTCTGAGTTTTCACAATCCATCAGCTGGCTGCTGGTATGGAAAACACCAGAGATCTAAGGGTTAAGATATTCAGCATTCTGTGATTCTGAAGGATTATTGATATTTTCATGTTTTCCTCAGTACCACAGAATCTGCACATTGAAGGAAGACCACCTAACCAAATAAATTTCAGTTAGTGTATGAGATAGGGCCAGACTGTAAATTGAGTTTAAAAATCAAAATGAAGAAATTTAAGCATCTGAACCTTCTGTCACATGCTAGACTTGTGGCACTGTCCCATGGACACAAAAAGTTTGAAAAACGCAGAATCCCTTACCTCTGAATAACTCACAGATTTGTAATAGTAGCTTCTTTACACTCTGCAACCCAAAACCTTTGAATTGCCTCTTTCCACACACAGACTGTCATTCACTCCAGGCAATAATTGCAGGTTTTCTGATATTTGGTGCAGTTGCAGATTGCAACTTGTAAGCAATCATTTTAGAACTATTCATTAGAATGAAATTCAGGCCATTCTAGGAGTCACAAAAACAATTTTATTTCCAGTGTTTAAGTAGATGCACACAGGCATGATACAAGTTTGGATTCATTAAGTCTTCATGCAGAATTATATTCTTCTCAATAAAAGAAACCAGTTCCATCCAGGATCCACTATCTACACGCCTATGTTACAACATTTATATCAAATCTGGTATCTGAAGAAAAGATACACATGTAATATGTACATTTAAGTTACTTATTTTACAGAAAGATTAAAAATTCAAGTCACATAAAACTCAAAAACTGTATTAAAATTGGAATATAAAACTCAGAGATCCAACTGGAATGCCTAAGGAATGGAAGCTCTGTATCCACCTGTGTTAAAATCTGTAAAATGTAATGAAATTTGTTACCAATAAAATGTGTTTGTTTGTAGTATGTTTTTCTAATTTAACAATTAACAATATGGCACCCTAACACACCAAATGAATTTATGATGAGGCACTTGTTAGTGACTAACCCAAAAGAACAATTTTTCTGCATACTAATGCCAGGCCAACTTTCAGTCATAAAACCATGTACACACTACATAGCATGTTGCATCAGATGCTTTGTTCAACATTTGTATGCAGCCATCAAATATACTTTTTCTTAAAATAGATATATACTTTAACTTTTTTTAAAATGTTCTTCTGGCTGTAGTAATGCACTATGAAGACTTTCCACAGTGCATATGGATGAAACCAGCCCAAATGAAGGCTGCATAAAAACAACAGTACAGGAAAATATATACAGGGCTATTGGGAAGTGTAACAGTAAGCTACTGAATTGCTGTAGTGGACCTTTCCCCATTTCAAAGATACTGGTAAAATCGAGATCTAACCACCTGGGTCCCAGAGAGTTTATGAGGATGGGCATCAACTGCTGCACTGAAGTTGCTTTTGTTCATGCTCTGATAACTTTCACCATTTACCTGGTCAGGGGGCTGGAGTGATCCTGACAGAGGTGGTGTTCTACTGATCAAAGTCAAGCTGCTAGAAGAACTGCCTTCATCTGCCTGCATCTCTGCAGATACAGGCAGATCTGCCTTTGATACATCTGTTAAGCGAGTGTTCTCAAGTTTGGGCTCTCCAGTTTCACCCGTATTAAGGTCAGTTGTGCTAGTGCGTAAACGTTCCCGTGCAAGCCACTCTGAAATTGAGAGGTCCTGGGCTGGACATTTTGGCTTCAACCGATTCACAGCTGAAAGCTCAGATTCTCTTTCTCTACTTTGACCCTGCTCTTGAGCTTTCCATGCATTCAAAACACTTATTTCTGCAAAATCCCTCTGCCCTCCGAGTGTATGCCTTCGCCTGATATTTTTTCTCTTTGAGGTCTCTGCAGAGCTAGATTTTTGATTTCCTATACCAAACATATCATCTGCAGATGCTTTGAGACGCAGTTTTAATCTGTCTGTTATTTTAAGTCTCCACGTAGGTTCTTGTTTTTCAGTTTCACTTCTAGATGATGTAGTTAAACTGCTTGTTGATCTTCCTTTTTTCATTATATCAAACATTTTGGTCATTGCAGGCGACTCCTTCTCACTCTTGGCATCCCCTGATCCTTCGCTATCTGTTTTGTGCCGGGCAGACTTTCTTCTAGATAGCGTATCACATTCAATAAGTTTGTGAGAGCTAAACAGTCTGCGGCTGTCTAACTTTGGTGTTGAACTTCCCTCAGTACAACTTACTTCGCTTTCTTCGGAGTTCCTCCGATTTGTTTTTGGCACTTCTTGCATTTTCCCCCTGAATATCCTTTCAGCAGCAGAACTTGTAGCAAAGACAGGGAAATCACTTTCACTGTCCGTTTCCATAGGACGACCTTCACTGATCAATTCACTTCTTTCATCATCAGCCTCATCCCCCTTGCTTTCTGTCACCGATTGCACTTCAGGGCTCAGCATATTAGAATCTAAACCGGTTACGTATGTAGTAGATGAAGTGGTTGAGTAATCCGAGGTGATAGAACTGACATCAGCAGCTAAAAATTCAATGCATTTAATTTCAGGGCTGGCTAATTTTTTGCCTGGAAATCTGTGCAGGGAAGCCTGGGAAGAAGTGCTAAGCATAGTGCCAGAGTCAGACACTGTCTCTTCAACCTGGGGTGAGGCTTGTGAAATAGGCATTTTAGGACTATTGTTCTGTATTGTTAGCCGATGGCTGAGATTCGGTGATTTTGTATATTTTTGTTGGTAAGGTAGTGAAGGCTCCTCTAAGGGGCTGCTCTCTTTCCTGAATGATTTCTTTTCATCCTTTGCAACATTCATGTCTTTTTTAGTGCTGTTCTCTTTTTCTTTCAGAACAAACATCCTTTGTTTTCTTCCTGCCATCTCTCTCTCACATTCCTCTTTAGCTGTGTCCTCTTTTGTTACATCACCATGAGATTGTTCAGCAAGCTCCTTCTTAAAAAACACATTGTCCAGCTCATCTTCTGAGCTGCTTGGTTGTGGTTTTTCTTTTGGTTTTTTTCGCTTGCGACTGGCTGCTGCAAAGATGGAGGACACAAGCAGTTCCCTGCTATACTGATCTTTTCCAGATCCCCAAGAACCCTGTTTTAAACAAAAATCAAGGAACAAGGTTAGCAGTTAAAGCATGTACATGTGTGCCATTGGTTTAAGATTTTATATGGGTATTCTGGTCTCCAAAGCCACAGTGCTCACTCCTGTTTCTTCAGGGAACATTGCTCTGCTCTGTGTGTGGGGCCTTCACTGCCACACTGGGCACCCTGCATCCTCCCCTTCCCCACTTTGCAGCAGAATCCCTCTGACTTGCCACAGTCCAACTGCAGTTATTAACTGGGTGCTTGATTAACTTGTTAAGGAGACTCCAGGGAGCCTAAAAAGACCCTCTCCAACATCAGCATCTTGTGTGATTTGTTTGACAGAGAACATTCTGCAAGGCTCTAACTTCAGTCCCTCCCTCTTCTCACTTTACACCCCTTTCTTTGAGTGATCTCATACAGCTTCAGCTACCATCTCCATGCTGACGACTTACATATACCTTTCCACTCCTGACTTGTTTCCGTCCATCCAATCCCAGATCTAGGCCCATCTTTCTGACAGTGCCTTCTGAACGTATCTCATCATCAATTTAAGCATAACACAGGGAAGATCAGTTTTGGCCATGAAGCATTCTCTGCTCCCCAGATTCTCTGGCACTAATGACACCACCACAAATCTCCACATTATTCAGCTGGGGGAGGGTAATATCTGACTCTTCCTTTTCCCTTGCTCCATATTACCTAAGCCCTGCTCAAATTCTGCTGCTGCTTCCAAGGCACTCAAGAGATACAGCTTTTCTTTCCTTCTCTCTAGCTTAAGCTCTTGCTTATGCCCTCATCTCCTGTTTAGATTCGTGTGACCTCTTCTCAGGCCTCCCTGATCAGTTACTCCCCTCCACGCCATGCAATACAGGGGTTAAGATAAATTTTCCTTGCCTGTTCATCTGTCCATGGTACCCCCTCTAGGAATCCTTTCACTGGTTCCCCCTCCTCCTCTGCATCAAATTCAAGCTGCTTGTGCTTGCTTTCAAGGTCCTGTATAGCTCTGCCTCTATTTCTTTTTGTGTCACCCTTCCACCTGACTTCAATCCCACTGACCTCAGCCCTCCATCTGTCTGCTTCTGCCACAAGAATCCCTAGGCTTTCTCCAAGGCCACTCCCTATGCATGGAACTCCCTCCCTGAACTCGTCCTCAAGGCCACAACCCTCTCCACGTTCAAGTCCATTCCGAGGGCCCACTTCCACCATGACTTCTACAAAAAATTAATGGGATGCTTATGGCAAGGTGAGTGGTGAGGTACTTAGGGACAATCCTTTGTGTTTGTTTGGTTTTAATTATCACTACAATTAAAGATGCACCACAGAAGATTTTCCTTAAAATTTTGTACACCCTTTTTGGTTTCGTTTCTTAGTTAAAGGCAGTCTGAAAGTTTTAGGGGGTACATGTTTGATTTAAGTGATTTTTCTGCTTAATTTTCTTAAGCCTTGTCCACATTAGACAGTTGTACCGCTTTAATAATACTGCTATAGTTAAAGTGGTACAACCTCCTAATTTGGGTGCAGTTCTATCAGTATAAAGGTGCTTTATACAGTAATAACAATTTCTGTACACGAAGGGAAATAACTATACCAATATAGTCACTTTTATTCCAGTCTCACTGGTATAAACTGGTATCCACACTATGGTGTTTACTGGTATAACTATTTTGACTTAAAAAAGAAAATCACACCCCAACCCAAAGTTAGACCGAGAAAACTTTCAAATGTAGACCATGTCTTAGGGTAAAAACAATGCCGAATTCGGTCTTCTTTGGTTTTGCCGAAGGGCCACTGGTGGAGGTTTCTGAGAATTTTTACTGTTAATAAATCCACTGAAGCGGTGATGTTTCTGATTTAACAAAGTCTTCCTTTGTTCCAAATGTTAACTGGTCAATGTAGATAACAAAAACTAGTCTGACTCACGATTCCTCTCCCTCTGAACTACCCAGCTCACACTCTTAAAAACTCTGGTTGTCTCTAGACTGGAAGACTCATCAGTGGAGACGCAGTAGAGTGCTAACATCATAAAAAATGTAAAAAATAGGCACAAATTTAAGTCTGCCTTTGTACATCACAAAGCAGAAAAAAAAAAAAAAAAAAAAGAAGAGGAGAGGCCAGCGGGGAGAGATGATCCTAATTATTTTTCCTCCTTTTTAGGACACCTTAAGAATAAGAAAATATTCTTTGGGAGTAAGGACCAAGCCCCCTCCTACATGTCATCATTGCCTAGCACCCTGTAGGCATTACTAGGAAAAAATAATAATAATGACGACATAAATAAGGTAAGTCAGTTGCTTACATCAGTCAGGGAAGCTTTAAAATGACCAAAATCGACAGAGTCCTGTGGCACCTTATAGACTAAAAGACGTATTGGAGCATAAGCTTTCGTGGGTGAATATTCACCCATGAAAGCTTATGCTCCAATACATCTGTTAGTCTATAAGGTGCCACAGGACTCTTTGCCCCTTTTTAACGATCCAGACTAACACGGCTACCCCTCTGATACTTAAAATAGCAAGACTCTTAAGTTTGCAGGTTGGCATTTCCAGGGCTGAGCAGTCTGCTCTTAACAAGACCTGTAGGTGCCATTTATTTGCATCTAACTACTCATCCATATTTCTAGTCTCTCTCGCTCTCTCTCCCTGGCTGACCTCAGGAATGAAAAGTTTAGTCTACCAGAGAAGAGCAGTAGAGGGGACAACCCTCCAGAATCTTGAAAATCCTGATCAGTAATTAGCATGCAGCATCCCAAAGGAGGAGCATGCCGCTGACCACAAGGCATTAAAGTTTTGGGGTTCCCCCACCAAAAATAGTTTTTGTTTAAAACAAAAGTGGCAGCTGCTGAGCCTGTCCACTCACTTGCAGTTGTGCTGAGTTACAACCTAGCAATTACAAATGCTGACGAAGTGAGTACAATAAGCCTTAAGGGAAGTGGAAATCTCACTTGCAATATAAGCATTACATAGCTAGATACTCAGACCCCACGATGGTGATGGCTGCAAGTGCCTCACAACACTAAAAGATTTTATTTTCACACCACTGTTAGGTAGGGAAGTATTATTCCCGTTTTACAGAGATGGGGAATTGAAGCACAGGCTAGATGAAAAGACTGGCCTACAGTCATATAGGACAGGGGTTCTCAACCTTTTTCTTTCTGAGCCCCCCCAACATGCTATAAAAACTCCATGGCCCAGCTGTGCCAAAACAACTGTTTTTCTGCATATAAAAGCCAGGGCCGGCATTAAGGGGTAGCAAGCAGGGCAATAGTCCGGAGCCCCGTCCCACAGGGGGCACCAGGAAGCTAAGTTTCTCAGGCTTTGGCTTGAGCCCTGGGTGATGGGGCTTGGGGCCCCGGGCTGCAGTCCTGCACTGTAGGGCTTTGGCTTTCTGCACTGGGCCCTAGCGAGTCTAATGCCAACCATCCTTGGAGGATCCCCTGAAACCTGCACATGGCCCCCCAGGGGACCCCTGGTTAAGAACCACTGATATAGGGTATGTCTACACTGCAATTAGACACCCATGGCTGGTCCCTGTCAGCTGACTCGGGCTCACAGAGCTCAGGCTAAGGGGCTGTTTAATGGCAGGGTAGATGTTTGGAACCTTCCCATCTCACAGGGTCCTAATGCCTGGGCTCCAGCCTGAACCTGGATGTCTACACTGCCAGTAAACAGCTCCATAGCCTGGGCCAGCTGCAGGTTTTTAACTGCAATGTAGACATACCTATAAAAAGTCTGTGGCTGAGCCTGCAATTGGATCTAAGCTCCTGAGTCCCAGTCCTGTATCATACCCACAAGACTATCCTCGCTACCTCAAAAGTGCTTTCTAATGGGTTTGAGCAGAGAAATCTTTGGCTATACCAGTTGGCTTCTTAGGGAGCTAGGATCCATGACCTTCAGCAGAAGCTGCCCTTGTATTCTACACATACTTTACAGACTGAAATAGAGACAGACATGCAAAAGTTGTTACACTAGTCTGAGTGTCAACCGCAGGCAAGCAATACTATATAGCCTAAACAAGATGTATAAATAAACAGTAGTTTATAGCATAGAGACCCCAATTGTAACAAACGTTGCTTCAGAGTTTGTAGCTTCCCTTCATCATGAGAGTCAATCTTTGCAAATGAGACTTTTTCCACTTTCATGCTCCAAAATTAATTGGAGAAGGAATATTGAATATAGCACCACGTGTTTACAATAAAATCTTAAATAATGCCATATGTATCCATGTATAAACAACCAATGCAACAAAATGCAAAGATCTAAAATAGATTAGAAGTTTATTCTTTATAATTTCACAAAAGATTTACCTTAGATTTTGCTGAGTCACTAGTAGCGGAGTCTGTGGGAAAAAAATCAGATATAATATGGTCAGTTCTGTGAAAAATTTGTTTTTGCTACAGACAATGCTGGACTTATGGGGGCGGGGGAGAAATTAAAAAAAAACAAGCACAGACCAAAATGTGAGAGCAAATAAAAACCAGAACAGAGTGGATAATCAGAGCTCACAAAGATGCAAGCTGCACCACAGAAAGCCACCGCCATGAAAGGATGCTGTGAATTGTAGGCAGAACCCGCTCAATGACAGGAATGGCAAAGGAGCCCTGTTCTTCTAAATAAAAAACAAAGATACTAATGTTTATTTCATGTTTTAAGTGTACAGCCCTGCAAAACTGCAGCTGAGAGACCTTTTCAGGATTGTCCTGGGTACTCTCCTATGACTGATGCGATACACAATGCAAAACTGAACATCTTAATATTGCTGGCTGCCCTAGCTGCAAATTGAGGTTCTCATGGTTGCATTCATTTTGTCAAACTATTAAAAGTTATTTGACATAAGAAGTAGCATTTTAACATTGTGCTTTGTTTTAAACCCCAATTTTACATCTGTATTCTCCTCTGAGTAACATATTGGTGAAATTTTACTTTTACCTAGCTAGAGTACAGCTGCTACCAGTTTTGTATTTCTCTATAACAAGCGTTATTATGAAATGAAAAATGAACACCATCATTTTATTGTCTAGCAAAAATTGAGGTTATACAGTTATAAAGGGGGTAGGAAAGGGCTAGCACAATGACCAGAACATGTTTTCTTTGACATTTTCCAACTTTTGGGGGACTTTTTCCCCAGAATTAAAGAGCTGAGCCCCATGCCACACCCCTTTTTGACACATGGCTAATGCTTTATGACTAGAAAAACTGGTGGACCATACCATGCTATTCCTCCTCAGGGTCTGCTTCAGAAATAACAAGAAACAGCAGAAAGACTTTTAAAAAGTAGCATTGATCTGTTTAAAATACTCTTAAAAGAAAATTTACAGCACAGATCAATTTTTTTTTTTTTTTTTTTTTTTGGCATTTACAAGAAATGGGGGTTTCTGCAGACAAGGCAGCTACAATGTGGGCAACAGTCCTCCTTCTTCCTACAGTTCCAGCTGTCCATGAGTGACATCACAGAATCCACTAGTGACATCACCGTGTGATAGACTCCTCCCACTTCACCTGTTTCAACATCGGTATAGAGTGACTGTTTCAGTAAGTGCTGAACAACCCTTGAAAAACTAAAACAAAAGCTAGAGACAAAGGGATACCTTTTGTGGGAAACATGCTGGGTTAGTGCAACAGTACAGTGAGGGTAAAAGAGTCACCAAGAACACGCCTGCAATGCTAGTACTTAGCCAAACCGACAGGATGGCAATTGATAAACAGAAGGAAATCAGCTTTAATATAAAAATATTGCAGTATACTTATGAAAATGTCATCTGTTGACAAGCAAAGTAACAAGTTTTAACTGCATTCCTAACTTTGGGACGAAGATCTATTTAGAACAGTGTAGAAGGTAAAACTTTCTGCCATCACAGCAACCACTTATACAGCAGTACATATCTATTTGACCTTGTGATGATTATTACATGGAAAATTGTTAATAAATAAAACAGTGTGTGTATGCTTGTTGGCCCTCAGTCTTTCAACGATTACACTTCTATTTGTCAGCAAAGCTTTCCAATCTATATCATACAGCTCTGTGTAAGCTCAAAAGCTTGTCTCTCTCACCAACAGAGGTTGATCCAATAAAAGATATTACCTCACCCACCTTGCCCTTGTAATATCCTGGAACCAACACGGCGACAACCCCACTGCATACAAGCACCACTATAGACACTTAAAAATACTCATGATTGTTTAGAAGAAAGAAACCCAACTTATTAGTAAAAGAAAATAGAAAATTACAGTGAATTAATAGAGTAGGTTATTCTAGCCTACGGACTAACACTGTCCAGGCAAGAGTTACCTGATACGTCTCCAGGAGATACTCCCGTCCTTCCAATGTTGGTGAGTAAATGATCTATGTTTGGCACTGGCTGAGATTCTACAGTGTTTTCCTCCTGAACTGTTGTCTACAGTTAATAAACAAAGATCTCTTCATCATCGTTTCACAATTAGTTCATTAAGATTCAACAACATTTAGAAAACAGCACTATTTCACCTGAGGACAGTTTCCTCATGAGCTCTAATTTTTCCACATTGCTTTTAACAAAAACACATGGAACTTATTAGTTCTTTTATTACTGCAGTGACTGGAAAGCTAGAAAGGTGTTTCTGAAGAGCAAAGCATACAATGGTGCAGCAAGAAATATGCATTCTAAGGATATCTGAACTGTGTTCTAAACTAAAATGAATTAGAACACAAATATTTAAGGAACAATACTTACAAGAGGCTCCTCGGCACCATCTTCTGTGAAAAACCAGTCATGCTACAATTTAAAATAAAAAAAGTGAAAACCCCACAGGAAGTGAAACAATCAAATGTGGACATCACTAAAAAGGACAATTTTGAGAAAACAACTCCAGGGACAAAACTCAGAGCCAAACTTGTGTAATATGTGAAAGCAGGTCTGTCCATGTCATTTTTTTTTTTAAATAATGAAATGAATTCACTTACTTTTTGGATAAGTGTTTCTACAATTTTGTACTGGTCTGGCATATGAGTAACCATGTGTGTCATGTTGTCTTCAGATGTCCTCACAAGGGTTGGACCAAACACTATAGCCAGGTTTCTTGGTTCCATCTATCAAGTAATGGAAGTAGATCTGCATTACACATTTATAATAGGGATATACAATAAATACCCATTACAATAAAATACATTAAGTGCCACTGAAGCTTTCTAATAGTCTATCTAACTTAGTCTTAATTTGTGCAATGCATAAGAACCAGTTTTATAGCTATTACTGCTGTTGTTTTTGAAGCCAGTTGAACTAATGACATTCAAAAGATTTTCAGTAGTGCTCATATTACCATGCCAGGAAGTCTGATACATAACTTTTTTACATTAAACCTTTTATAAAATGTACATTTCAGATAAAAAGGCGAAGATGCCTCTATACAAAACCTGGTCCACTTCTGTACAGTGGAACATATACTCCTTTATTGGAGTTCAGAACCCAAACTGTTGTTTACAACCAGGGAAAAGCTAAATTAAAAAAGGACTCTCATATCTTCCACCTGCATTATTGATTTTACATAAAAACTAGATTATGTAAAAATAGTAACTGTAAAAAACAGTGCCTTCTAATTAAGGTATTTAAGCATCTTCTAGATACCTTAAGTACTGGGAAACTTCCAAACTGTATTTTATCTCAAAGTGTTTTATTCGACCAGGGAAGAATTTCAGTTACTAATCAAACACTTCTCTCAAAAGGTATGGAAATCTCCACGGTCTGTGCACACCCTAGCCTATGATGCACAGAACCCATTCCACTCCCATTCACCTCTGGAGATGGCAGCCAGCATTTTGGACCTTATGTGAGAGTCTATCATACTTAAATACCCAAATGTGTCAGATAATCTCCTCAGCACACAAACCACTCATTCTATAGATCATCTGCTTTTTAAACTGCACCTTACGACAAAAGCCATAAGCAAGTATGCAGGTCACTGTAGACTACATGGCTCTGGGAAGAAGGATAAAGGAGTCTGAGGCACAAGTCGTGTTCTTGTCCATCCTCCCTGTTGAAGGAAAAGGCCAAGGTAGGAACCATCAAATTGTGGAGGTAAATGTGTGGTTGTGCAGGTGGTGTCGGAGAGAGGGCTTTGGATTCTTCCACCATAGGATGTTGTTTCAGGAAGAAGGATTGCTAGGAAGAGATGGGATCCACCTAACGAAGAGACGGGAGAGCATCTTTACAGGTAGGCTTGCTAACTTTTAGTGAGGAGGGCTTTAAACTAGTTTCGCCGGGGGATGGTGACCTAAGCCCGGAGGTAAATGGGATACTGGGAGGAAACACAAGGAGGAGGGTGCAACAGGGGAGGCCGCCTGATTCATACTGAGAAAGTAGAGCGTTCGTCTAGTTATCTTAGGTGCCTGTACATGAATGCAAGAAGCCTGGGAAACAAACAGAAAGAATTGGAAGTCCTGACACAGTCAACTAACTATGCTGCGACTGGAATAACAGAGACTTGGTGAGGTAACTCATATGATTGGAGCACTGTCATGGATGGGTATAAACTGTTCAGGAAGGACAGGCGGGGGAGAAAAGGTGGAGGAGTTGCACTGTATGTAAGAGAACAGTATGATTGCTCAGAGCTCCAGTTTGAAACTGGAGAAAAGCCTGTTGAGTCTCTTTGGGTTAAGTTTAGAGGTGAGAGCAATAAGGGTGATGTTGTGGTGGGCATCTGCTATAGACCACCAGACCAGGAGGATGAGGTAGACGAGGCTTTCTTCGGACAACTAACAGAAGTTTTCAGATCACAGATCCTGGTTCTCATGGGGGACTTCAATCACCCTGACATCTGCTGGGATAGCAATATAGCAGTGCACAGACAATCCAGAAAGTTTTTGGAGTGTGTTGGTGACAACTTCCTGGTGCAAGTGCTGGAGGAACCAAGTAGGGGCCGTGCTCCTCTTGACCTGCTGCTCACAAACAGGGAAGAATTGGTAGGGGAAGTAAAAGTGGGTGGCAACCTGGGCAGCAGTGACCATGAGATGGTCGAGTTCAGGATCCTGACAAAAGGAAGAAAGGAGAGCAACAGAATATGGACCCTGGACTTCAGAAAAGCAGACTGACTCCGTCAGAGAACTGATGGGCAGGATCCCCTGGGAGGCTAATATGAGGGGAAAGGGAGTCCAGGAGAGCTGGCTGTATTTTAAAGAAGCCTTATTGAAGGCGCAGGAACAAAACCATCCCGAGGTGCAGAAAGAATAGCAAATATGGCAGGCGACCAGTTTGCCTTAACAGAGAAATCTTCGGTGATCTTAAACACAAAAAGGAAGCTTACAAGAAGTGGAAATCTGGACAGATGACAAGGGAGGAGTATAAAAATATTGCTCGAGCATGGAGGGGTGTAATCAGGAAGGCCAAAGCACAATTAGAGTTGCAGCTAGCAAGGGATGTAAAGGGTAACAAGAAGGGTTTCTATAGGTATGTTAGCAACAAGGTGGTCAGGGAAAGTGTGGGACCCTTACTGAATGGGGGAGGCAACCAAGTGACAGATGATGTGGAAAAAGCTGAAGTACTCAATGCAGTTTGGGGAGGAGGTGAGCAGCCCTCAGTGGTGAAAGAAGAAGTTAAAGACTATTTAGAAAAGCTGGACATGCACAGGTCCATGGGGCCGGATGCACTGCATCAGAGAGTGCTGAGGAAGTTGGCGGATGTGATTGCAGAGCCACTGGCCATTATCTTTGAAAATTCGTGGTGATTGGGGCAGGTCCCGGACAACTGGAAAAAGGCAAATATAGTGCCCATGTTTAAAAAAGGGAAGAAGGAGAATCCAGGGAACTACAGACTGGTCAGCCTCACCTCAGTCTCTGGAAAAATCATGGAGCAGGTCCTCAAGGAATCCATTTTGAAGCACTTGGAAGAGAGGAAGGTGATCAGGAACAATAAACATGGATTCACCAAGGGCAAGTCATGCCTGACCAACCTGACTGCCTTCTATGAGGAGATAACTGACACTGTGGATATGGGGAAAGCAGTGGACGTGATAGATCTTGACTTTAGCAAAGCTTGTTACGATCTCCCACAGTATTTTGAAAGCAAGTTAAAAAAGTATAGATTGGATGAATGGACTATAAGGTGACTAGAAAGCTGGCTAGCTCGTCGGGCTCAACAGGTACTGATCAGCAGCTTGATTTCTAGTTGGCAGCCGGTATCAAGTGGAGAGCCCAGGGGTCTGTCCTGGGGCCGGTTTTGTTCAACATCTTCATTAATGATCTAGATGATGGGATGGATTTAATCCTCAGCAATTTCACAGATGACACTAAAGGTGGGGAGGGGGGGAAAAGAGGTAGATATGCTGGAGGGTAGAGATAGGGTCCAGAGTGACCTAGATAAACTGGAGGATTGGGCCAAAAGAAATCGGATGAGGTTCAACAATGAGAAGTGCAGAGTCCTGCACTTAGGACGGAAGAATCCCATGCACTGCTACAAGCTGGAGACCAACTGGCTAAGTTGCAGTTCTACAGAAAAGGACCTGGGGGGAATACAGTGGACGAGAAGCTGGATATGAATCAACAGTGTGCCCTTGTTGCCAAGAAGGCTAATGCATATTGGGCTGTATTAGTAGGAGCATTGCCAGCAGATCGAGGGAAGTGATTATTCCCCTCTATTTGGCACTGGTGAGGCCACATCTGGAGTAGTGTGTCCAGTTTTGGGCCCCCCACTACAGAAAGGATGTGGACAAATTGGAGTGTGTCCAGCGGAGGGCAACGAAAATGGTTAGGGGCTGGGGCACATGACTTATGAGGAGAGGCTGAAGGAACTGGGCTTATTTAGTCTGATGAAAAGAAGAGTAAGGGGGGATTTGATAGCAGCCTTCAACTACCTGAAGGGGGGTTCCAAAGAGGATGGAGCTCGGCTGTTCTCAGTGGTGGCAGATGACAGAACGAGGAGCAATGGTCTCAAGTTGCAGTGGGGGAGGTCTAGGTTAGATATTAGGAAAAACTATTTCACTAGGAGGGTGGTGAAGCACTGGAATGGGTTACCTAGGGAGATGGTGGAATCTCCATCCTTAGAGGTTAAGGCCTTGGCTGGGATGATTTAGTTGGTGTTGGTCCTGCTTTGGGCAGGGGGTTGGACTAGGTGACCTCCTGAAGTCTCTTCCAACCCTAATCTTCTATGATTCTAAGAATAAGCACAGCACTTCTACTATGCTTTATTATATATTGTGGCTTACAGTTTATCTTCTCATGCTCATGACATGGAATAAACTCATAATAAACGGGGGTACCGTGATCCACAAGAATGAGACCAAGACTGCAAGTCTGGATGTCCTGAGTCCGAATCCTAGCTTTGACTCAGTGTGTTGCCTTGGTCAAGTCAGATCACTGCTCTGTAAAACTGGGATACCACCACCACTAGTTCTTTATGCTATGAGGATTCATTAGCTGAATTTTTTACAAAACATTTCTGATATATTAAATGCTAAAGGTCTAATTACTATCAGACAGCACCCTGAACAGTGCTCTTAGCATTGCACAAAAAGGTATATTATAAATGGTTTGTGCTGTCATTTCTTACAGGTTTGCTTTTATTCACCCACAAAATCTGATTATTATTTTTAACAAACGATCACACTTATTTAGATAGAGGGTAAAATTTTCAAAATCATTTCAGTGATTTAGGAGATTAAGTCCAATTTTCAAAAGCGACGTAGGCGCTTGGGAGCTTAAGTCTCACTGAAAGTTAACTAGACTTAGACACTTAAACACCAAAATGACATGTGACTATAAGACTTAGGCGGTTTTTAAGTTTTACCCAGAGTATTTTATTCTGAAGGATCCTAACGCACTATACAAAGTATGGGCCCAATCTTGAGAACTGTAGAACACTGAAATCAAGTAGAGCATAACGTACTACACAGCAGTGGGAGAATGAGACCTTTTTTAAACGAAATGTCAGACCCCTATTTTCATGAGATCTTTAACATTAATTATCAGATAGTAAACAGACTGAGCAGACTTCTCAGGTCTGCACAGAAAATGCGCACCATTTTAACTGAAATTGGTTTTGAACTGTTCAGTTCAACTTGTTGAAACCTTGCATGGGCACACGTAAATCAGTTTACAACTGATTATGTTGAAGTTACAGAATTAAACAATATGTATATAAAGCCAGTTGTAAACCAACTTAATTGTGCCCACACAGGTGGTTTGTACCCAGTTTCAAGTAAATAAAAATGAATTTTAGTTACACCAGTACACATTTTGTATACAGACAAGTCTCATCCAAAAGCTCCTCAACACATCAAAGGGCCTTATGTTGACTTTACCGACCTTAACCAATAAAACCCTGGATTGACACAGATGGGTTTATCACCTGAAATAATCCCACACAATGAAATTTGTTTAAATAAGTAAAATGGAACAAAACGTCTTGTATATTTGGTTTGATACCTTGTTCTTTTCTGAATTCTCTGCTACGGTCTTCAGATGTGCAGAAAGAAACTTGAGTGTTTCATAATGATGTTCAGGTAAATCATGAATCTGAAACAAAAAACCTTAGTATGGAGTTTAAAATATTTTAGTGCTAAATTGTACTGCATTTAAAATGTATTCAAAGTCAGCATACCAGCCTCTTAAGTGTTTTCAGCCGCTCAATAGGATCTTCTTTTCTATTGGCATCTATGAAATCTGCATATTTGTCTGACAAAAGAAAAAATCTGTTTTACTGCATGAGAGAGTGTAGTTTTGTAGAAAACAGAAGTTAACCTGTTTCAACTTTTACATAATATATCTAGCAGCTGTAGTGGAAAAATAGCTCAAAGAATTTATGTCAAATTAAATTGATAAATTCTAATAATTTGATTGGGAATATCACTGGATTGTGATTATAAAAATTGACCTACTACTAATTTAAACACAATTCTTTAAAACCCCCACTATTTATATCAAACCTATAAAGAACAGCATATGCTCCATCTGCAGTTAAAGTCAACAAATTCCATTCCCACAACTGTGCTACCAAGTTGAATAGTGGTTACACACACATCCAGACACACATGGTTACATTATTTCAAACTACTTCAGAAGCATGAGGAGATCAGTGAGGGGAGGAGGAAGGAAAATGTGTTAGGTTAGTTTGGCAGAGGGCTAAAATTAATAGGATACTAACTGTACACTAACCTACTACATACAATGCAATGTAGACATGAACAAAGTAGGTTCCTGTTTTGGAACCATTTACAGTGATTCCTGGGCTGTTAGAGAAAAATTTACGGTCAGCTGACACGTGTAAGCCATTTTAATCATAATCATCGGCCTTTTTAATAAAGAAATGTGGAAGTTTATTACTTCACTAGGTTGTTTTCACTTGATTTTTTCTCTCACTCATTTGAAGGCCCTAATGAGGATTAATATTTGATGAAAAAATTCCTAAAACAAGCTCAAACTCAACTCACCATTAGTAAAAAGTGGTTCTGGGAGCTTTCTGAAGAAGGATTTCAGTAAACTGCTTATCACATTCAAGTCTCGCCATTTCTATGTATTCAAAAGAGAGAGAGAGAGAGACAGACTCTGTATTGCTATATTCATAATAAACTTTCTAGAAGAGATTATTTTAAATGGAAATACAGCGAACACCAACTTACATCATCATGAACATCGATGTCAGTCATTCCTTTATTGAGTTCCTCTTGCATATTTGAGATAGCAGCATTGTTTCCAGGGACTCTGTATATACCTGTGTATTCAAGGCCTCGTTCTTCAACCAATTTGCAGCATATGTCGACTATCAGTGGAATATACTGTGGGGGGGAGGGGCGGGAGAAGTTTGTTGGTTTTGTTTTAAAATGTCTCTCACACAAGTAAGAACATACAAGTATTTCCAAACTATAGTGAAAAGAAAAATTGTACTTTCATACTTTATTGGTGTGAGCTGGGGGACAGTCATCAAGCCTAACGCCAAAGGTTCCTAAAGCAGATGGCTTCTTCTCAAATGTCTTCCTCATGATGTTTGGAATGCCTTTTCGCCACGTTCCCTTGTCTTTTGGTGGACTTGTCTCATCTTTTTGTTAATTTAAAGCAAATGGGGAGAAAATGGAAATGTTAAAGTCATACAATCAAAACCAATTCTGATTAAAGGCAACAAAAATCACAAGCACAAAATTGTGTCTTTGAAAGCGTGGACATACAACATTTGTTAAATTTCCTACTCTCTCTCTCACCCTCTTCCCTCAGCAGTCCAATTGGTTTCCATTACTGAAAGCAGCTTCCCATTCAGCTTGCATATTACCACTGTGAATAGTGATTTTTAGATTCGGAAGCTATTACTCTTTGCAGCATGCACCATCTCAGGAAAAAGGCATCAGAAGGGAGTAGTATGCCGCTCAATAGGATTCACCACCATGTATTATAGGGCACCTCAAAATAGAGCAATGAGTAAGATCTCATTTGATTCTCTGACATGTCCGCAGGCTTTGTTAAAAACAATCTCGGTCTTCATTAAAAGGGCACTCACTATCGTCAATTTCACCCACCCCACCCCACCACCTGTCAAACCAAAAAGGCCAACCATTTAGTTTTTTATGATTTGCTGTATTTTCATCACTTCCATTGTCCAAACTCCCTGCAGACACTCTCAGTAAATATGCAGAGTTTCTGAGACAAAACCAGGCATCTGGCCTCCACTAAAAAGGATTTGGTCTGAGTGGATTTTGCCAGCCTCCCTCAGTCTATATAAAAACACACACTTCTGTCTCTTCACATGACTTGGAAAAAACCAGTTACCTACCTTTTCATAACTGTTGTTCTTCGAGATGTGTTGCTCATGTCCATTCCATTCTAGGTGTGCGCGAACCCACCCATGGTCATCAGAGATTTTTGCCTTAGCAGTATCCGTAGGGTCAGCTATGGCATCCCCTTGAGTGCTGTGCTCATGCGTCGGTATATCAGGCGCCGCCAGCCCTACACCCTCGCAGTTCCTTCTTGCCCGCAACTCCGACAGAGGGGCAGGAGGTCGGGTAATGGAAAGGACATGAGCAACACATCTTGAACAATAGTTACGAAAAGGAAGGTAACAGTTTTCTTCGAGTGCTTGCTCATGTCAGTTCCATTCTAGGTGTCTCACAAGCAGTGTCCACGGAAGTGGGCTCAGAGTTCACGGTCGTACAGCTTGCAGCACTGCTCTGACAAAGCCAGCGTCGTCTCGAGCTTGCTGGGTAAGTGCCTAATGAGACATGAATGTGTGGACAGATGACCAGGTAGTGGCCCTACAGATCTCTTGGATTGGAATTTGTGCCAGGAAGGCCACTGACTAGGCCTGTGCCCTAGTCGAGTGTGCTGTCACAATTGCCGGCAGAGGCACGTTTGCCAGCTCATTGCAGTAGCAGATGCAGGCAGTGATACAGAACAAAATCTTCTGAGCAGAGACACTGGGCAACCCTTCATTCTATCTGCCACATGAATGAACAACTGCACTGACTTACGGAACAGCTTTGTCCTATCCATGTAGAAGGCCAGCGCCCTCCTGACGTCCAGGGCATGCAGACTACATTCCTCCTCTGACGCATGAGGCTTTGGAAAGAAGACAGGTAAGTACATGTCCTGGCCAGTATGAAACTGGGAAACTACCTTGGGCAGAAATGCCGGGTGCGGTCGCAGCTGGACCTTATCCTTCCGGAATACCATATAGGATGGTTCTGAAATAAACACCCTGATCTCGGACACGCTGCAGGCCGACTTTATCACAACTAAGAATGAAACCTTCCAATGGAGAGCAGGAAGCCAGAGGCTCAAAGGGAGACCCCAGGAGCCTTGACAACATGAGATTCAGGTCCCAGGGAGGGAGCGGGATCCTGGATATGTGGGTAGAGATGCTCCAGATCTTTCAAAAACCGGGCCGTCATGTCATGAGCAATGACTGACCTGCCTTGGAACAAAGGGTGGAAAGCTGATATAGTGGCCAGGTGGACCCTGATCGATAACAGGGACAAACCTTGGAGTTTGAGGTGCAGAAGATAATCCAGGATCTCCTGCAGCGAGGCCTGCTTGGCCCAGATACGCTGTTCCGAGGTCCAGCACGTGAACCTTTTCCACTTGGCCAGGTAAGTCACTCTGGTGGAGGGTTTCCTACTACCCCCACAAGACCTGCTGAACCTGGGCTGAGCATTACCGTTCATTCGCATTTAGCCATGCAGTAGCCATGCTGTCAAGTGTACCGCCACCACGTTTGCGTGCAGAAGGCTGCTGTGGTTCTGGAACAGCAGATCCAGCCAAAGGGGTAGCTGCAATGGGGCAGCTATCGAAAGGTCCAGCAGCGTGCCGACCCAGTGCTGGTGAGGCAACGCGAGAGCTATTAGGATAACCTTCACCCTGTCCTTTTTGATCTTCAGGAGGACTCTGTAAATCAACCGCACAGGCAGGCAGGCATGCACCAGCGCCCCGGCCCGAGATGAGAAACGCATCTGACAGGGAGCTCCTGTCCGTACCCCGGATCGAACAGAACACATGGCCCTTCTGTTCTGCCTGGGCGCGAACAGGTCCACCTGAGGAGTCCCCCACCTCTGGAAGATTGTACTGACCGCCTCTGGATGGAGCGACCACTCGTGGTGACACGAGAAGGTCCCTGCTGAGGTGATCTGCTAACACGTTCCTGGTCCCGGGTAGATGCGCGGCTACCAGATGAATGGCATGCCTCACACAAGTCCCAAAGGCAGAGAGCTTCTTCGCAAAGGGCTGACGACCTGGCTCCGCCCTGCCTGTTGATGTAATACATCGCGGCGGTATTGTCCGTAAGGTCCTGCACCACCTTGCCCTTCAGGTGGGGCAAGAAAGCCTGGGAGGCCAGGCAAACGCTCTGAGTTCCCCGACGTTGATGTGGAGGGCAAGATCGTCCTGCAACCAGCAGCCCTGCATGCTGAGCTCGCCCAGATGGGCTCCCCAGTCGAGGTCCGAAGCATCGGAGACCAGAATCAGCAACAGGGACGGGGCCACGAAAAGAACTCCCTCCAACACTGACCTGGGGTCCAACCACCAATCCAGGAACGACCAGATGCGATCCGGCACCCCAACTACCTGGTCTAGGTCGTGTCTGTTGGGAATAGCAACAGAGAGTCCCGTGGCACCTTTAAGACTAACAGATGTATTGGAGCATAAGCTTTCGTGGGTCACCCACAAAAGCTTATGCTCCAATACACCTGTTAGTCTTAAAGGTCCACAGGACTCTCTGTTGCTTTTTACAGATCCAGACTAACACGGCTACCCCTCTGATACATATCTGTAGACCGACGCCAGCCACGCGTGCAGAGGCCGAAGATGGAGCCAGGCATGACTGACCACATATGTGCATGCGGCCATGTGGCCCAACAACAGCAGGCAGGTGCGAGTTGTGGTGAGCAGGTGGTTTATCAAATGGGAGATCAGGTCTGAGATAGCCTGAAAATACACCTCCGGAAGGAAGGCTCTGGCCTGCATGGAGTCGAGAATCGTTCCAATGAACACTGTTGCACAGGCCTTAAGGTAGATTTTTTATCAACAGGCTCAGGTTGCAGCATGTGGAGCGCACCAGATCGAGGCTCCTCTGCACTTCTTCCAGAGATCTGCCCTTGATGAGCCAACCAGCGAGATACGGGAAGATCTGGACCCCTCAATGTCACAAATAAGCAGCCACTGGCGCCATACGTTTTGTTAACACTCTCTGGGAAGATGAGAGGCCAAAGGGCAGCGCGGTAAACTGGAAATGGCGTCCTCCCACCATGAAACAGAGGAAGCATCTGTGACCATGAAATATGGAAATAAGAGTCCTTCAAGCCAAGAGCGGCGTACCAGTCTCCCGGATCCAGGGAGGGGAGGACAGTTACCTTTTCCGTAACTGGTGTTCGAGATGTGTTGCTCATGTCCATTCCATATTAGGTGTGTGCGCGCTCGGCACATGCACTAGTGCCGGAAGTTTTTCCTCAGCGGTATCCGTAGGGGACTGGCTCTGACACCCCCTGGAGTGGTGCCCGCATGGCACAGTATAAGGGATGCTGCCTGCTCCCCACACCCTGAGTTCCTTCTTGCCGGAAACTGACAGTGGGGAAGGAGAGCGGGTCATGGAATCGACGTGAGCAACCCATTTAGAAGAACACCGGTTATGGAAAAGGTAACGGTCTTTTCTTCGAGTGCTTGCTCATGTCCATTCCATATTAGGTGACTCCCAAGCAGCACCCCTGGAGGTGGGTAGAAGTTCACAGTCATGTAGATTGCAACACAGCTTTGCCGAAACCAGTGTCGTCCCTGGCCTGCTGAGTGATGGCATAATGAGCGGTAAACATGTGGACAAAGGACCACGTTGTGGCTCTACAGATGTCCTGGATAGGAATGTGTGCCAGGACGGCTGCTGAAGATGCCTGAGCTCTCATTGAGTGGACTCTGATCATCGGCGGTGGCGGAACCTCCACGAGGTCGTAACAGGTCTTTATGCACGAGGTGATCCAATGGGAAATCACCTGTGAGGACACCGGATGACCCTTCATCCTATCCGCTGTAGTGATGAAGAGTTGAGTCAATTAACAGAAAGGTTTGTGGTATGTCTAAGTAAAAAGCCAAGGCCCTCCAGACGTCCAGGGCGTGAAGGCGCCTCTTCACTGGTGTTGTGTGGTTTGGGACAGAACATTGGGAAGATGATGTCCTGATTCATATGGAAGGTGGAGACTGCCTTTGGCAGGAAGGCCAGGTGGGGCCGCAACTGAACCTTATCTTTGTAGAAGACAGCGTACGGCAGTTCTGAGGTCAAGGCTTTAATTTCCAAGACCCGTCTCGCTGACATCACCAACACCAGGAACGCGACCTTCCATGACAGATGGGAAAGGGAGCAGGAATCTAGCCGTTCAAAGGCCGGGCCAGTGAGCCTAGAGAAAACCAAGTTAAGATCCCACTGCAGGAAGGGAGCCTGCACCTGTGGGAAGAGTCTCTCCAATCCTCTCAAGAATCAGACCGTATTGTCATGGGAGAACATCATCTGTCCTTGGATCGGCAGGTGAAAAGTGGAGATGGCCGCAAGATGCACTCTAATGGAAGTGCACGCCAGGCCCTGGTTCCTCAAATAGAGCAAGTAGTCCAAGACAGCCTGTATGGAGGAACGCGAGGGAGAGATGCCCCGTTCGGACGCCTGGGGGAAAACCTCGTCCACTTGGCCAGGTAAGTAGTCTAGTTGAGGGCTTTCTACTTTCCAGGAGGACTTGTTGGACTCCTTCCACACAGGTCCGCTCCTCCGGGTTTAGCCACACAGCATCCACATCAAGAGGTGGAGGGACCCAAGCTTGGGGTGTAAGCCGATCGCTGAGCCTGCCTCTCCAGTCCTGAGACGTGACTGCTTCGGGCAGGCAAATGCTGGCAGGACATCCCTCTCAGTGGGGATTGGTACCGCTGAGACAGGGACACATGCATAGGTCCCAACATGGGTTTTCCCCGAGACCGAGGAACCGCGGGAGCCGACGTGGGCGGCACCGGGAGCGTCAGGATCTCTTGAGCCACTCGAAGAGCTTCGGGTGTCGACAGCATCTGAAGCTGGCTAGGGCCTGCACCATTATGTGGGGTTGCAGGCCCTTTGAAGAGATCACCTTGCTGCCGTGGTACCCTCCTCCACCAGAGTGCCAAATTCTGGGACCTAATCTTGGGGGAGGGACTCTCTACTTGCAGAGGGAGTCCCGTAAGTTAAAATTGTACCTGCCCAACAGAGCCTTGTGGTTCGCAACCCGGAATTGCAGGCTGGCTGTCGAATATATTTCCCTCCCAAAAAGGTCCAGTCTTTTGGCCTCTTTCTTGGGGTTGAACTGGTGTGCCCCTGCTTGTCCTTTCGCTGTCCGCAGAAACGACCAGTGAGCCAGGAGGTGGATGGGTATAAGGGTCCTCAAACCCTTTGGCCAGGACAAAGCACTTTTTTTCAGCAATTTTGGAGGAGGGAGGGACGAATGACAGGGTTTGCCAGAGGGGCTTGGCAATTTTGAGGACCGTGTCATGCACTGGTAGTGTGACATGGACAGAGATAGAGGCTGAGGACATTGAATAAGGTGTCCACCTGCTCGGCTATCTCCTCCACCTCTAGACTGAAGTTCTCGGCCACCCGTCGAAGCAGGGCCTAGAGGTGCAGGTGTTCTTCAAAATCATCTGGCGGCTGGCCCTCCAGGATCCCGCCACCACCTCGTCTGGGGATGAGGACAGTGACTGAACAGCTGGGGGATGCCCCAGGGCATCATCCCCTGTGAGGAAAGCGGGTTTTGGGGTGGGCACTGGCTACTCTACCCCAACCTCTGAGCACGTTTCCTGCACCAAACCTGGTGCCGTCAACATTGCTCCGAGGTGGTCGCCGACGAGTGGTGTGAAGGGGGCATAGGCATCACAGGCATGCCCCACGCACTCCAATAGGGCCACTGTGCTGTCCACTGGCCGTGCTGCCAAGGTGGCAGTATAGAAGTCAATGCAGCCTCCGGAGCCCAATCACGCCTGTGATGCCTTGGTGAGGAGCTAATCTGCCCTTCCATGCCAGAGCAATCCCTTTCTGGTGACCATGGTGGAGCCGTTGATGCCTGCATTTGTCGGCCGACGGTCATCGCTGGAGATTGGTGCTTCGAATAGGAAGACCGGTGCTGGGGCCCCGCACCGACAAGACAACTGGCGGGAGGGTGAGCAGTGCCGGTAATATGGAGACCGGCACCTCCCCCTAGGAGACCCACATCGAGAGGGCAGAAACTACGAACACAGTACCCATGATCTAGTGCAAGCCCCTGAAGATCTGAGCTGCAAAGCCAGAGGTCTGCAGTGTGAAGTCGGAGAGTGTTGCCTTGGCTCAGGACATCGGCAGCGTTCAACTGCCTCTGGGGGGTCTTGGCAGCTGGCTTGCCCTCGTAGGGAGCCTTTGCCGCTTCCTGCGGCACATGTGGTGCCAGCGGCGCTGGTAAAGGCCTCTGCTCTCTAGGTGCCAGGAGAGCCTGGGAAGGCATTGATCCTGCCACAAGACTGGGTCCCCTACTGCTTCCAGGATTCAGCGGTGGATCCTTTGGGGGGCTAAGGGCCCCAACTAGGGAGGCATGTCCATGTGGCTCTGGTGTGGGTGGGCAGCCCGAACTGGGTCCTTTGCCCGATACCGGATGGCCTTTCTTGCCTGGTGTCAGGGAGCCATGTTTCTTGGTCTTCTTTCTGGGCACTGGTGCAGGGGGTGTGCTATGCACTGAGGCCAAGGCCAACGTCCAGCCGGGACGGCTCAGAAGCCAGGCGGAAAGCAGCCTCCATAAGGAGGATCCTCAAATGGATGTTGCTCTCTTCCTGGGTCATGGGTCGAAAGTTTTTACAGTTGTGACACTTGTCTTTCACATGTGATTCCCCCAAGCCCTTGAGGCAACTGCTGTGGGGGTCACTAACAGGGATAGTCCTGTCGCAGTCCAAGCAGGGCTTAAACACCGGAGACCAGGGCATTCCCTGCCTGGGGAGAAGTCCCCGTTGGGACTAACTTCTAACTACACTTAACAAGTGCTTAACACTAACTACTATAAACCAACTATTTACAAGGCCCTAAGGCTCAAAGTCAGAAGAGACGAAACCGCTAATCCTTACTATGTAAGAAAAGGCGCTCTGACTAACCACCACAGGCGGTAAGAAGGAACTGAGAGGGCACAGGGCCAGCAGCGCCTGATATACTGACGCATGAGCGTGGAACTCAAGGGGGCATCACAGCCGACCCTACAGATACCACTAAGGCAAAAATCTCCGATGACCGCGCACGTGGGCATATGCACAACTAGAATGGAATCCTCATGAGCAAGCTCTCAAAGAACCACCACCGGTTTTGGATACATCCAATCCCAAGACTTAGGGTATGTCTTCACTACCGGCCGGATTGGCGGGCAGTGATCGATCCAGTGGGGATCGATTTATCGCATCTAGTCTAGACGCGATAAATCGATCCCCGAGTGCTCTCCTGTACTCCAGCTCTGTGAGAGGCGCAGGCAGAGTCGACGGGGGAGCAACAGAAGTCGACTCACCGTTGTGAAGACACCGCGGCAAGTAGATCTAAGTACGTCGACTTCAGCTACGTGAATAACGTAGCTGAAGTTGCGTAACTTAGACCGATCTCCCCCCCCCCCCAGAGTGTAGACCAGGCCTTAGGGCTAGAAACAGCTGAAAAAGTGTGGCTTGCACTATGTGACTTAATTATGCTAACAGTAAAGTTTTCAAAAGCGTCCAAGTCTCATTTTCAGAGCCCAAGTCTCACTGAAAATCAATGGAACTCAGGCTTCTAAGTGCTTACATCACTTTTGAAAATGGGACTTGGATGCTTTTGAAAATTTTACCCTTAGATAGATACAGTCTCAATTGCTAAAACTCAGTGATATGCACAATGTTTGGCTCCCCTCAATGATACAGGTAAGTGAGGCTGCACTAGCACTATAATTCTCCTGATGTGATCCTGTCCTCTTATTCCGAGGTTCCTGGAGAAATAATGCTGTTTAAGATCCTGAAGGTTACTCATCACTACCTCTCCATCAAACTGCTATTGCAGTTTTAGTATATAATACGGTATGATAATGATAGTCAGTATAAAGGAAAAGTTGTTTGGGGCACAAAACGGAATTTATTCTCTGAGTTCAGGCGCACATGTTCAAACCTGAGTGCTCAGTCACTAAGATCAGTGGTCTGATTTTCAGCAGTGCTGTGCACCAACAACTCCCTTTAGAAATTTTGGCCTGAGACTTTACCAGTTGGAGATCTATTATTGACTTACGTTTACAGTTGCAGCTCACTCATCTGTGAAATTTAATATGTGGCACCTCAGGAAAAGCTCAGCAGAGTTTAATTTCTTGCTCTGGGAAAAGCAATACCTTCTTCCACCCTAAATAGTATGTTTTCCTTTCTATACTTTAAATTCATGGGGCAAGAAAATCCTCTACCGTTATAAAACGTTTTAGAGAAAAAATTTGTTTTCTTAACAATAGTTTATAAATGGTTCTACCCAGTCATTTGCAGGTCAACCAGGGGAGGGAAAGACTAGTGCTAGATAAGATTAATCTTCTCTGAAGCAAGGCACAAGCTTGGTAGAGCTTGGCTATGAGAAGCACAACGCTGGCGTATTCTATAGCTGCTGTCACTACAGACAGTTGCAGAAAAAGAGCCAAGACTTACCTCAGAAGAGACTGCAGTACAGAACTTCAAGGGCCTGAAAAAACCACCTCCGAGTGACAAGTTACATGGACTTAGACACCGCACTATGTTGGCAGGAGATGCTCTCCTGTCAACATAACGTGTCTTGACCAGATGTGCTACATTGGCACAGCTGTGCTGATGTAGCATGGTAGTGAAGACAAGCCCACAGACTGTCAGTGATTATAAATACAGCTCAAAAAAGCTAGTTAATGCTTGTTTGCATATGTATATTAACATATCTGAAGATCTGGGCTAAAGCAACTCTTATGTCCTGAACATTTCGCCTTCTACAAGGTTAATTTTTTATAGGTTTAACAAACAATAATGTATGCAGAATACACACCTTTAGTGAGCAGCTTCCTTTCTGACTCCTCCTTGGGAGAGTGAGGACTTTGGGTCCTTTGTTCTGTTTTAGTGCCAAGGAATGTTTGCCTGATACTGAGACTCTGTCGAGGTGTTTTGGGGGACGGCTCTGTTTTGCTGCTGGAAGAACTGAAATAAGACATTACTTGGTACAGAGAAGCTAGGTACCAGGCAAATAAAACTGCCCGCTGCATATAGACTGCTTACCTCATCATTGTGCTATATTCTTTAATCCTCCGGCTAATTAGGTCCCTACTAGTGACACCAGTATCCTGTAAAAATAAATAAATAAATAAATAAATAAAAATCGAGATCTCCTTTATAATCCTAGTTTTGATAATACCATTGCAAAAGCTTATCTAACCACCTTTAGAATACACACAACTATTCCCATAATCAGATAACATACACTGTGTAGTTGTAGAGTTCAATTCCAGTACAGCTAAAATGTAATGGGTATTCTCAGGAATAGAGAATATATTCAAATATATTTAAAAAAAAAATAAAGACATTGTTTGAAAGATTAAAGAAAAGCTATGGTGATTAGTTATAAGTTAACTGCTATGATAGTGTTTTCAAATAAGTGCAGAGGATTTACCCAGAGATTTTCAATAAACTTACATTTTAATAGAAGATGTGTGACTATATTCCCAACACTGCTCTGAAAATCTCAGCCTATACACATACAATACCTTCCTACCCACATACGTGGCACTGAAAGTTCTACAATTTATCATACGGCTGACTACTTAACAAATGCTTTTAACCACCTCACCAAAATTCTGCTTATAATCCACCTTCCCTAGGCTAACTATTCTAAAACTGAGCAGCTTCAAACAGCTGTAATTTAAAAGCACCATGGAAGTATTTTTCTTCCCGGAACAAAAATGTAAACCTATCAAAAATACATACAAAAAATGTTTTACAAATTCAGTATGTATAGTTACCGATATCAACATTTATATATAATATGCATGTGTGCATATGCATACAACATGCCCTATCTTCTAATATATTTATTAGAATTTATGTAAATGAATATGAAAATTACAAAACAGTTTTTTGAAATACCTGTCAATGTTTCACTATGTAACTATTAATGGTGCAAAGTTTCTAAGTGAAAACTGCTTCGATACTGCTACTTCCCAACAGAGGTCTGCTGGGATAGAATAGGCCAGAAATTACTACTCCCACCTGATTACATTGTAAAATACGGATTTTAACAGGTATTGTACAGTGTAACTTAAAATATGTTTGTAGTTAAATTAAAAATGATTTTTAAACAACTTTTTAATGGGCAAAACTTATTTTACTATTTCTAAAGTTAAGTATAGATTAACTAAACATCAGATTATTAAATTGCCATCTTTTTATTACTCAATTGTTCTTTGGGATATTTAAACTTCAAAAAACAGATTAAGACTTTATTTTTCTATGTAAATAGATGTAGTTATATGGGTATCTAATTTCACTGCAGTTTTTCTTTTACTCCCTAATCCCTATTTCAATTTAGCGTCAACCAAAAACAGAAAAATATATTTGTCCTATTATAAATAAAAAAGTATAATCGTTAAAAGAAGATACAATAGACTAAAACAACATGTAAGATTATACATTAGATATTATATGGCTACCTTATCATTGAGATTGCTATTGTCTTGTATAGCCTTAATCCATGCTAACATGTCATCTCGGTCTTCAGCCTGAAATAGATACTCGCAGTCTGATGTGGTGAGCCGAAATACATTTTTCCTCTTGGTTTCACTGTATGAGATATCTATCAAACATGCATTGATACTGATAGGTTGTTCTTCTTCAGATGGAGTTGTCTGCTCTTTTTTATCCTTGTATAAATAAAGTGAATGACCTCGAAGAACAACATACATTTGCTTCCATGGCCGAATGCTGCCACCAACTCGCTGGAAAATATGAACCAGTTTGTTTGTGTGCATTACACATGTTATTGTTACCTAGTTATAAGCCACATACAAAACTTTTAGAACACAAAGATTGAACACAGGATGGCACAGAACACTCAGCTTTTGTATAATAAAAGTACTAGTCACTGACCGCTTTGCACCAAGGGAAAGGGCAAATTTCTCAACTGTCCCTCCTATCTGAACATATAATATTGTGTGTGTGGAAATGTGACAGTAGCAAAAGGATCAGAAATTTTAAGAAGGGATGGTTACAGAATTAGCAGGCATTATAACCAAGATTTTCAAAAGTGACTGGGTGCTCCACTTACGTCACCTTCAAAAGGCTTGACTGTAAGAAGCGCTGAGCCACTTCCCTTCCCCTCTGAAAATCAGGCTCCTTCATCTTTGAAAATCTTGGCCTATGAATTTCCAGCGGGTCCATGAGGTTTGTTCGACTTCAAAAATGACGTAAATACACAAATCTGTCCCATTGTTAGCATAAGAAAAATCTACACTCCCAGCATTCTAGAAGTTGATTATTTGCACTAAATAACTAGGTCTGAGATGTGAAATTAATCACTATTGCTCTTAATTTAAACCAACAGAAATGAAGGCAGCTACGAATATAATCTATGAAAGAAGATGTAATCTATGAAAGAAGTTGCCCGATTAAAGCTAAATGCTTAATGTCACTTTTGTTAGTGCCCCTTACATAATGTCTTACTGCATACAAGAAAGCTTTACAAGGAACAGCTCTTGCCTACAAATGACTTTTCTTACCCTCAATTTTGGCAGTTTTTTTTTTTATATTATCCTTTATGTACGTTAGAAAGCACAATACCTTTCCCTTGTCTGAGACAAGCTGTCGAAAATAGAGCCATCCTTCCTTGGAAGCATCGCCAAAGACCTCTGATGAGGAATCTTTTCTGGATCCAGAGTCTTCTGAAGATTTTTGGCTGTCTGGGACCTAAAGAAAAATAAGTCAGAATATCAAGAGGTCCTCTAAATAGATTTCTCAGTAGAGGTCTATATTTAGGTAATTTTCCCCCTCATCCCCCTTCCTCCTCCCCCCCTCCCCCCCGCCCCCACATCTCTATGTGAAGGTTTCCTCAGTGTATGGTGTAAGGAAATACTTATCAGGGTAAGACGGTTTCTACTATTCCATTAGTACAAAATGATTAACTGTGAAGTCATACACTATTCAGCCTACGTAATTCTTGTGACATTCCACCTTTAATTTATTTTGATATTTTTGTCTTTGAGTGCATCATATACTATAGCTCAGATGTGAGATGCTGCAGAAAATGAAAACCAAAGCCTTTTGTTCAGCTATAAAACAAGTCTAATGGCATTTTAAAGTACCTTTAAAAAAAATAGTAGAGAAATTGGAGAAGAGCAGTTCACATTTACTAACTTGTCACAGTATGGTGACTTTTAGGAAAAAATATATCTGGCATCAAAAAGTCATTTTAGAATGATTAAATAGTAACGGAAACAAATTGCCATGATTTCACATATGTGATCCAGCACAATATTTAAAATTCATATAACTCTCATTAGCAAACACTAATATCCACAACTCTTATAATATTGTTAAATATGTTACTAACCTTGATCCCCTTTAAACTAGATACATGTTTAATAGACCTGTTGGGAGAAAAAAGTAGGCATTATAATGAACATGTTGTGCACTTTTTAATAAAAAAAGTGCAGGCGCCTGTTTGCGCGCACTCAGATTTGTTCAGGACTTACAATTTTCCTTCTTCTTTATAGTCATCCAATCCCTCATCATAAGACTTGGATCTCTCCGTTTTTGCAGGAGATTGACCATCCAATATACTAGGCCTGATAGATTCTGCAAGTCAATCAAAATTATCAAACACGAATCAGCTGCAAATCACATTTTATGTTTTGACTATTTGAAGCAATAAAACATCATAAGCTGCCATATCCTTCCTTGCAAAGAAAACAAATTTTAAAAGAAAAAAAAAGTTTTGTTTAAAAACAAACCAAACCAAACAAACAACTTACCATGGTCATGGGATAGCTGACGTCGAATTAAAGGAACTGAAGATGTGGGACTGGGAGGAACTGTTGTTATAGTGGGAGCTTGAGCAGCAGATGCAGAAATAACAGCAGAAGCAGGAATGTGTGCAATGTCATGGTCAATACTAGGGCTACTTGGATCATCTACAAGGCAATATGCAATATATTAGCATGTTAAACGCTTTAGTAAAGAGCTCAGACTAAATAGCAGGCTGAACTTGCCTCTTCATTAGACTATCAGAAACTAATATCTTAAACATCCAGCCTTTCAAACATTAAGGATCCAGTTAATTCACATTGTTAAAACATACATTTTTATTAAGGAAAGTTGGTGCCATATCCTATGGACATACTAATGTGTGTTACATATTTGGGATAAGAATAAAGAATGTTCATACAACTGTCACAATAGAATTTCTATGTTTAAATGGTATGCTGTTTAAACAGCATGATGTTGGTCAGAAAACTATACTTCTAAATTCAGTTGCTGATGCATAAGAAGGCTAAATGCAAGAGAAATGGAATACAATATTCACTGCATTACAATTTATGCATAAAACCTCAAATAGTTATTAATCTTCAAACAAAAATTACAAAAAAGCTCAAAACAGCAATGTTTGAAATGGCAACATACTTAAAAGATAGCCAAACCCCTATTTAAAAGACTACTACCTACCAATTATATCTTCCACTAATTGCTCATATAAATGATTGCAGTCTGTACATGTCCAACACCTCACAGTCTCAAAAGCAACGAGGGTCATTGTGCAGTAATCCAAAAAAGCTTAAGCATTTCCATGATTTTTATGTACTTCTTACAAGATGAAAAGTGTTGGAAAAACAACAACAGATTTTTCAAAGCGACAGCATATAAACATCTCCCAAAATACACTAGGAATACAAGGACAATACTTATTCCAGTACAGAGGTACAGGAGAAAGATGGAGAGAACCAGATCATGAGCATGTTGCTGAACTGTACTGCTATAATTAATATGTATGTATTCTAAGTGCCGTGAATTTTAATATGCAGAGCTTCTGAAAAGCCTATTGAAATCAGTGAACATTCACAAACAGAGGTTTATTCTTTGCTTTGTGTGAACACAACTGCATGCACGGCATTGTGCTTTTCAAATAGTCACTAACAGTTCTGTTCAAAACTGTCAGCTTGTACCATCACATTCTGGTTACACACTTACATTTTTAAAATGGCAGAAAAGTCTATTACAAGTTTAGTAATTTTATACAGCCCGCTGCTCTGTGTCACCAATGGTATGTTAGATGAAAAGTGAAGCAATGTCTTGAACTAAAAGACTAACGTCCATTATAAAAAGCTGTTCTGTTATACTAATGTAAAAGTCAGCAGCAGAACTTGCCAATGCAATCTAAAATTCTGTAATTACAACACATTTCAAAGTAAAAGATATTTTCCTTAAAAGCAGGGTGGATAAAAATCAATGATTTAAAAAATATATATATATTTTTTTATTTAAATCAGATTTTTTTGATAAAATGCTTTTTGAGGAAGAAACCTATCTAAAGATAGTTTTAATTAAGATACATTATAGCTCAAAGATATCTCATCATGGAATAGGGATTATAAATTCTAATTCTATAGTAGGAGACAATATATTCATGTAATGTTTAAGAAAAGTTTTGTAAATGAGTTCCAATAGTTCATGGATTAGGGACCCAATTTTATGGGGTTCCAGGGGATCCTGTATAGATTATTTAGGTTAATCTTTCTACCTACTCAATGGGACTCAGTGCTCAGTCTAGAAGATACCATCAGAGATGCTTAGTTTTGCAGTTCTCAAACTGTGGATGTGTGTCTCCAGAGGACAACGTGCTTGTTAACAGCAAAAATGTTTTTAAATAAATAAATAAATAAATAAACAACATATAGAGGTGAGAATAACAGACTTCAACCCTATTGTCCCTCTGCAAATTTGTGTACACAGTGTCAATCCCTTACCTCTCTCTAAAAGTGCAAAATGTAAAAAAAGTTCAATGAATAGAAGATTTTTGGGGGCGGAATAGATCTGGACAAGGAGAAGTCTGGAGATAAATGTGAGAAGCGAGGGACATATGTTTGTTTTGTTAAAATATTATATGTTTGCTTTTGAAGAAAAAAATCCAGAATACTTAACATTGTTGTTTTTGTTAAAATAAAACAATTTAAATGTCTGTCTGGTGATATTGTCCTCCTAATACAGCATGGCAAGAAAATCCTCCAAATATTAATTATTAACCTGTTGAATTGGAGATAGTTCAGCTCCCAATGACTTCATAAATATCTGCTTCAATTACCTTTGATAAATGAAATAACCAAATCATTCATTTTCTGAATGTACCGTCTAAAAATGAAACCTACATCTATTTTTAAGTTGTGAAGAATATGTATTAAGGTTGTAACAACCAACAAGAATGCACTTTTATTGAGAAAACCATGATTAAATGGAGTCTGACTAGTGATTTAAATTGTGATTTAAAATCAGGATTTAAATTAAATTCACCCTGCTTAAAAGTAATATTTATCTAACTAATTTCAAAGTTTTACCTACTTCCACAGCAGCAATTAGAGACATTAATAAATCACTTCTCTATTATAGTTTGGGGGTGGGAGAAACCTAATAATTACATTTTCATTTTCAGTCCCTCATGATCCTATTTTCTTCTTTTTCACTGTGCTTTGATCATCCTTTCCAACAGCAAATCCTGAAAAATCCCAGTGTCTAGTTTGGACCAAAGGATACACACTTTGAAATGACAATTCCAGCACCGCTTCCTTTAACTGGTTCTTAACATGTAAATTGGGAGTGCCCAGCTTGCAGCCTTTTTTTTTTTTTTTTAAATGACACAGACTTCAGTCAGAATGCAACAACCCCTGCTACGACAGGCTAGAAACGCTGGCATAGGGAATAAATCCACTCAAGCTACAAATACTGGGGTGTTACTTGATACTCGGGATGCTACATGATTTCCCACAGTATGTGCTATTTAACCCATGAACTAGGTTGAAGAGAAACACTTCACAAGCCACTAAGCTCCTGAGATGGCAGCAATGACTCATACTTCACTGATTTTCATACTAATTCAACTTTCTTTAAGATTTACTTTTTTTACTAACCTTAAAAGGCTCAAACACCCAATTCAAGGGACGACGGAGTACTACCACGGGAAATAATTTTAAGCTATTTTATAAAAATAAACCTTAAACTAAAACTAAGCAACAGAATTTTAAAAAAATTGAAACATCTGTAATATTTGGAAGTGCAGTGTGTGAAGCAATCAGCTGATCCACTCAGCCTCCAATGTAAGTATTACTAATTTAGCCCAAGATGTTCACAGCAGAACTTTTGCACTGTTTTTACTATGGCTAATTTATAAAGTTGTGGCTGATGAAGTCAATAGATGGGATAGTGGCAGAAAGGGCAAAATACACCTCTACCCCGATATGACGCGACCTAATATAACACGAATTCTGATATAACGCGGTAAAGCAGTGCTCCAGGTGGGGCAGGGCTGCGCACTCTGGAGGATCAAAGCAAGTTCGATATAACGCCGTTTCACCTATAACGCGGTAAGATTTTTTGGCTCCCGAGGACAGCGTTATATCGAGGTAGAGGTGTATGTGAAGAAAATGGAGAAAGGAAATTTTTCAAATACAAAGTTACCATTTGTTTACCTAGTTTTTCAGAATTCATGGAAATTTTGCAGTTATATAAATACAGGGCACACGATATAAACCTGTCCTCTCCACTGGGCTAAGATATCTGGCTGCATTCTGCTTGTTACTAACAGTACTAAACACAATACTGTTGGCATTTATTTTACCACTGTAGTATTTCTGTATGTTACTTCACACAAAGTAGTGACACATTCTTGGGAGATTTTTGTGGTGCAGTTAATGCATCTACATGCCTCTATGCACAGAGTGAGAAAACAGTACGGGGGAATCATAGAACCATAGGGTTAGAAGGGATCGCAAAGGTCATATAAATTAACCCCCTGCCAAGGTGCAGAATTTGATGCATCTAAACCAGTGGTCCCCAACCTTTTTTGTCTGGCGGGTGCCAGATGACGAGCCACGGAGGACCGTGGCGGCGAACGAGCATCCACCGAAATGCCGCCTACAAGCGGCAACGTCAATAGGCGTTGCCACCAAAATGCCGCCGACAAGCAGCGTCATCCAGAGGCTTAGCCTCCGAAAATCGGTGGCGACGCCTCTGGATGACGCTGCTTCTCAGCGGCATTTCGGCAGATGCTCATCGGCCGGCCAGTACGCGGGCGCACTTAGATGCCCTGGCAGGCGCCATGGCGCCCACGGGCACCGCATTGGGGACCCCTGATCTAAATCATCCAAGACAGATGGCTATCCAGCCTCTTTTTGAAAACTTCCAGTGAAGGCGCTTCCACAACCTCCCTAGGCAGTCTGTTCCATTGTCCTACTGTTCTTACAGTTAGAAAGTTTTTCGTGAGGTTTAATCTAAACCTACCATGCTGAAGTTTGAACCCAATGGTTCTTGTTCTGCCCTCTGTGGCAAGAGAATAATTTTTCTCCATCTTTCTTATGACAGCCTTTTAAGTATTTGAAGACTGCTATCATGTCCCCCCTTAATCTCCTCTTTTCCAAACAAAAGATACCCAATTTCTTCAGCCTTTGCTCATATCGTTTGCATTCCATCCCTTTGATCATTTTTGTCGCTTGCTTCTAGATCCACTTTCTCTACATCCTTTTTATAAAGCGGTAACCAAAATTGGACACCGTACCCCAGCTGAGGCCTAACCAGCACAGAGTAGAGCGGTACTATCACCTCCTGTGACTTGTGTGCTATGCCTCTGTTAATGCAACCTAAAAATTGATTCCCCTCCCCCCTTTTTTTTGTCAACAGCATCGCATTGACGACTCATGCTGAGGTTGTGATCCACCACAACTCCCAGATCCTTTTCAGCAATGCTGTTGCCAAACCAGTTATCCCCCATTCTGTATTTGTGCATTTGGTTTTTTTCCCCAAGTGTAGCACCTTACATTGGTCTTTGTTGAATTTCATTTTGTTGTCTATAGCCCAGTTCTCCAATTTATCAAGATCCCTTTGAATTTTAGCTCTAACCTCCAAAGTGTTTGCAATACCCCCTAGCTTTGTGTCATCTGCAAATTTGATCAATATGCTCTGTATTCCTACATTCAGTGCATTAGTAACTATGTTGAACACCACCCAGCCAGAACAGCACCCTGTGGAACCACACTTGAGACCTCCCTCCAATCTGACATCATTCCATCACACTCTTTGTTTGTGGTTGTTTAAGGAGATCTGAAGAAACTCACTAACCTCAATTGTTTGGCAACAATTGTTTTACTGTATGCTTGGAAGGGGTTGCTAGAGTCTCGTGCAGTGGTTCTTAACCATTCCCAACTACTGTACCCCTTTCAGGGGTCTGAAGCCCAAGCCCTGCCAGCTGGGGCTGAAGCATATAACTTAGCTTTGTGGGGCCCCCTGTGGTGTGGCGTCTGGTGCACTGGAGCAAGGGAGTAGAGGGGTGTAATGCATCCCTTTAATTCCCGGCACCAGTGTGCCGTACCACTGCTTCCTGTAGGGGGGGTGGGAAGCAGGCTCCACAGAGCCGTTAAGTCTCCATCTTGTGCAGGCAGAGCAGGCGCAGGAGAAGGGAAAGCACTGCTTCTGCCCAGACAACGTGCCTGGAGCCATAATTACACCAGTACGGTTAAGCTGGTACGTCAGATCTGTCTCCGTTTACTCCCTCCCAAGAGAAACAAGGAGGCCAGAAGGGAGAGTTTCACGCTTTTTGGGGCAGAGATTGTGTTTTTGTTAGATATGTGTACAGTGCCTCGCATAACAGGCCCTGATTGGGACTTCTAGATGTTACCATAATTCAAAAACAAATCCCTAACATGGTGGGGGGAAGGGACATTTTATAATTAGCCCTTTTTTTCTTGGTGGTTTAACTCTTTCCCCATTGGGTCTTACAAGTGGAGAAGACATGTGGGAAGAAGGAAAACAGGGTAGTAGTACAGCTAGAAGTGAAGATAAGAATGGCCATACAGGGTCACACCAACGGTCCATCTAGCTCAATATCCAGTCTTCCGAAAGTGGCCAATACCAGGTACTTCATAGGGAATGAACAGAACAGGCAATCATCGAGTAATCCATCCTCTATTGTCTGCTCCCAGCTTCTGACAAACAGAGCATGGTGTTGCATCCCTGCCCATCCTGGTTAATAGCCATTGATAGCCCTATCCACCATGAATTCATGTAAATCTTTTTTGGACCCAGTTACAGTTTTGGCCTTCAAAACATCCCCTGGCAACGGGTTCCAGAGGTTGACTGTGCATTGAGAGAGGAAATACTTTCTTTTGTTTGTTTTAAACCTGCTGCCAATTAATTTCATTCAGTGACCCCTACTTTTTGTGTTATGTGAAGGAGTAAATAACATTTCCTTATTCACTTTCTCCACACCAGTCAAGATTTTATAGACCTCTATCATATTCCTGCCAAGTCATCTCTTTTCCAAGCTGAGAAGTTCCAGTCTATTCAATCTCTCCTCATATGGAAGCTGTTCCATACCCTTAAATCATTTTTGTTGCTCTTCTTTCTACCTTTTCCAATTCTAACATTTTTCGAGATGGGGTGACCAGATCTCCACGCAGTATTCAAAGTGTGGGCGTACCATGGATTTATATAGAGGAATTATGGTATTTTCTGTCTTATCTATCCCTTTCCTAATGGTTCCTAACATCATTAGCTTTTTTGACTGCCACTGCACACTGAGCGGATGTTTTCAAAGAACTATCCATGGACTCCAAGATCTCTTTCTTGAATGGCAACAGCTAATTTAGACCCCACCATTTGGTATGTAGTCTAGTTGGAATTATGCTTTTCCAACGTGCATTACTTTGCATTTATCAACATTGAATTTCATCTCCCATTTTGTTGCCCAGTCATCCAGTTTTGTGAGATCCCTTGTAACTTTGTAGTCTGCTTTGGACTTAATTCTCGAGTAGTTTTGTATCATCTGCAAATTTTGCCACCTCACTGTTCAACATATTTATAAATGATCTGGAAAAAAGGGTTAAACAGTACTGGTCCCAGTACAGATCCCTGGGGGACACCACTATTTACCTCTCTCCATTCTGAAAACAATCCATTTATACCTACCCTTTGTTTGCTATCCTTCAACCTATTACTGACCCATGAGAGGACCTTCCGTCTTATCCCATGATTGCTTACTTTGTTTAAGAGCCTTCAGTGAGGGACCTTGTCAAAAGCTTTCTGAAAGTCTAAGTAGATTACATTCACTGGATCCTCCTTGTCCACAAGTTTGTTGACCCCCTCAGAAAATTCTAATAGATTGGTGAGGTATGATTTCCCTTTACAAAAGTCATGTTGACTCTTCCCTAACAAATGATCTCTGTAACATGATGTACTACCATATCCTGCAAAAAATGTAAAAAAAAAAAAGGAAGAGTAACAAAATAACTAAGAAAAACAAAGACTTGATAAAGATCCCGGTCTCTGTCATGACATTTGGGGGTGAAGTATAGAGCTACGATACTGTCAGCTTGGAGACCAGAATAAAAATGGTTTGAACTCTTCTCCACAAGAGTGGCATTCCCATTCTCGAATGAGGGAAAAGGAAAGCAAACTATACATTTCTGGTTAAACAAAAACGTATTACTAGATCAGGGCATGAAAAGAAAGCCAGCTTTATTGAAAGGAGTAAAATATTTATTCCTTTCTTTCAGCAATTATCTGGCACCACTCAACTTAAATGGGGAAGGGTAACTAGGATAAATATTTATTTTAAAAAAGCAATGTTTTTGTTTAAAAAACTTCATAAAAAAATTTATAGGAAACAGGAAAATCTGTAATATGCAAACTATTGTCTCTCTAAAAATAATGGTGCGAGCATTACTCATTTATTCCAACACCTAATCAAAATTTCCTTCCTTTCTTCCTGAACAAAGCTAAAAATGGCATCACTTATTCAAATAACCTGTGTATTGTCCATTCATCTTGTTTTCTAAGACAGACAAAATTAAACTAATTTAAGACATTTACAGTACTTAAGTAATCTCATCTGTAGCAAACTCTGTATAGCCCTAATTACTTTATCATATTTTAAAGTTTATCCCCAAGGCAAACAGGCTTTTAAGTCAGCCTATATCAAAATCTTCCCATTGTTATGAAGTTGTCAGATAACCATTCTCTCTCTTTTTTTTAAAGCTACAGTAAAGTGACAGTCTAGCTTAATACCTTAATACAGATTTTATTTAAACCCCACAAACTGCTTAAGTAAAAAGAATGTAGAGTAGGAAAAAAATCTCAAACAAGTTGATACTGACAATCTTGTTAACATTAATGATTTTAAAGTCTTCCTGTTCTTCCTCCCACTCCCAGCCCTTCTTTTGATAAAGGATCAGAAGGCCTAGGAAGAATAGGTACAAAATGTTTTCCCTCCTTTAACGAAGTGCTTTTCTGCTCCTTTTTATCTTTATATGTATTTTTCTCAGACCTGAAATCACCACCACCACACATACTCCTACTTTTCTCTGTGCACAGAACTGCCCCTTCCGTTTCAGCTTTGCTGCAGCTATTATTGGTAAGCAGCTCCTTGCAGAGCCTATGGAAGGGTGTGCATCATCAACAGAACCATGAAAATGCCAGCACAAAGGGCTGTCAAACGCATTAAGCAAACAAACTGGTGAGTAATTAAAGAAAAAATTATCTTCTCTCTTTCAGTTACAGTAATGTCAGTGGTTACTTGCAACAGTAGGTAAAAATGGGATTTCCAGTTGACAATATCCTTTTAAGCACTTACAGATAACTGGTCAAACCTACCTGATTAAAACATTAAAACCAGTCTCCTTATTTAAAAACAAAATATGACTAAAGTCTATTTTACGTCACTGTCTGCCCAGTGACGTAAGAGACAGACAGAGAATGAATCAGCAAGAAAACTAGACTACAATGATGTGACAAGCTGTATGTTGAAACAGCAGCTATTCTTGTTAAACATGTTTCAACAAGAAACATGACAAGCATGTTTGATTTTAAGATAAGATTGCACTGTCTTGCATTACAAAAAAACTTTATACAAAGGAAAGGTGTAAGTGTTGTGTACATACACACGTGTGCAATACAATTTAAACCAGAGATTCATAACCTGCAAAAGGTCAGAACAATTATACTTTTCCAATTCAATTAACTGTCTCACTAGGTACCCACTGTTATTTAACAAATTATTATTTGTATTACAATAGCACCTGGAAACTCAACTGAGATCAGGGACAACCTGTTGTGCGAGACAATGGACATACAAAAAGTAAATGACAGTACCTGCCAAAGAGTTGACAGCCTCAAGGACTGACCCTGTAAAGATTTACATAGGAGTTTAACTTTATACACAGATGAGACAAAGGGTGGTAGAAAGGGAGTATAATTATCCCCCATGTTACAGATAGGGAACTGATGCACAGACATTAATTGATTCGCTCAAGATTACACAGGAAGTGTTTGGCAGAGCTGAACTGAACTCAGATTCTCTAAAAACTATGACTGAGGTTAGCAAAAATTCTAGCCCTAGAGTATGTCTACACCACAGTTAAAAACCCGCGGCTGGCCTGTGCCAGATGACTCGGGCTAAAGGGCTGTTTAATTGACGTGAAGACTTCAGGCGCAGGCTGCAGCCCGACCTGTGGGACCTTCCCACCTCACAGGATTCTAGAGCCTGGGCTCCAGCCTGAGTGCAAACGTCTACATGGCAATTAGACAGCCCCTTAACCCGAGCCTGAGCCAGCCAGCACTGCAGTGTAGACATACCCATAAAGGGCTAGTCTGTTACCATCCCTGCACAAGTAAACATGGTGGAGACAGGGAGTGTTAGGGAGCAAGGCTAACTGGCTTTCCCCAGGGGAGAAATTGGGAAGGCTACCATCACACACCTGCACATGATGTTAGGAGGACTGGGCCATTGTGAGGCAGCAGCAAGAAGCCATTCACCCTATGAGAGAGTAAAGTAAGGTCAGCTCTGGCTTGTGCTACCCTGCTGCATCTGGAGAGAGAGTGCGTGAGTCAGGCACACTTCCAAGAAACTCCACTGGGAAAATACAGCTCTATCATTCTCGCCCCACCCCCACAACAATCAGCAAAGCTAACTCTTGCCATTTTATCATGATTCCTGGAAAATTTGGAGTTAATATTTAACGCCCCAGCTGTCCAGAGTTCATTTTACAGTGTGAGAATCTCAGCCTCCATTAAAAGAGAAAAGATGTAATGTAGATATAGCTTATGTCGCTGTAGCTTATGTCGCTCAGGGGTGTGAATAAATCACTCTCCTGAGCGATATAAGTTACACTGACATAAGCGTCAGCAGGGACATCGCTATGTCGGCGGGAGAGCTGCTTCTGCCACTCACAGGGGATTGACTACTTAAGCCAATGGGACAGCTCTCTCCCATCAGCTCCGTGCAGCTACATTAGAGAGCTTACAGTGGGACGGCTGTATCAGTGCAGCTGCACCGCTCTAAACTCTCTAGAGTAGCTGTGCCCTAAGTCTCTAGCCCTCATGGTTGCAAAGAAAAGCTTGAAAGCATGAAACCTAATACCAAACAGCAAATTAAAAGAACCCCACATTTATTATTTTTAACAATTTCATAATTTTAAGCCAATCATTTTTGCAGCCTGGTTTATGATTTGAGCACTTGAAGTTGGAAATATTGCAATCAGTATCTCAATACTACAAAATTCATCCACAAATTATATTGAATAGTGCAGCTCCATCTCATAATGTATTATAAAGCATGTTATTTTTATAACATTTATTAGGGATAATAATTTAATATATGGTCATGAAGCATATTCTAACAAGTATGTAATTTAAACAAGGCCTATTGCAGGGATTGACAACCTTTGGCACGTGGCTCGCCAGGGTAAACACCCTGGTGGGCCGGGCCGGTTTGTTTACCTGCCGCGTGCGCAGGTTCGGCCGATCACGGCTCCCACTGGCTGCGGTTCGCCGCTCCAGGCCAATGGGGGCTGCGGGAAGCGGTAGCCAGCACAACCCTCGGCCCGCACCGCTTCCCACAGCCCCCATTGGCCTGGAGCGGTGAACCGTAGCCAGTGGGAGCCACGATCGGCCGAACCTGCAGACGCGGCAGGTAAACAAACCGGCCCGGCCCAGCCTGCCAGGGTCCTGGGGAGCCGCGGGCCAAAGGTTGCTGATCCCTGGCCTATTGCATGATTTAAAGCCTTAAAATATGCCATATTTTCTTTAATGATGTACTTGTGTATAGATGGACCTTTAAAAGTGTTTTTAAATTTGGCTTATAAGCAGAGGATTAATAAAATAATATATGGAGATATACCTATCTCATAGAACTGGAAGGGACCAAGTCCAGCCTCCTGCCTTCACTAGCAGGATCAAGTACTGATTTTGCCCCAGATCCCTAAGTGGCCCCCCCTCAAGGATTGAACTCACAACCCTGGGTTTAGCAGGCCAATGCTCAAACCACTGAGCTATCACTCCCCTGCATAGATAGCACACAGAAAATGTATACTCGTGTTCAAATCCACAGAATTACAACAAATTGGAGGTGGGAAAATTCTATTTCTTTAACTTTTCAGGGTTTATGAAAACCTGATATTGTATATGTTTTTGTTTTGTTTTATTTTAAGATGTCCCCACAGTAATTCGTGTATAAATCAGCACTGTAATTCTGGTTACTCATCAGTCTTGCGGATTTACAACACTGAATGCACTTTGTAAAGGGAGTGGTGGCAATCTGTGGAAGGCTGCGAGAAAGTGAGCAATACGAAATTATGCTGACAAAGTACAAGGAGCTCAAACAATTGACAACAAAAACAGATCTTTTTCGTTGGTGGGGTAGTAATACAGCCACAGAAGTTTTCCTGGCAGTGGGATGGCATGTACTTGTATAATTCAGTCAATCATAGCAAATAGGCAGAAGATCAGTTTAATCTACTGCAAATGAAACATTTAAACTAAAATTGTTTCTCATTGTTTCCTCATAATTCAGTTCATAAATAATTCCCACAAAAGGAATAATTATCTTACTTTTTAGGTGTAATTTAACTATTAAACTTCTAATGGAGTTTGGTTTATTCTTTATAAAAATGCAGCCACAAAACTATCAACAGTTCATAAAAGATTAGAGTTAGTTTAAATCCCACTGCATTATGCTAAGGCAAACGCACATTTAACATCAACTTCAATTTTCTTCTCAACACCTGACCTTGACCACAGAACTATAATGTACACGTTGCTAAAAAAAAAGTTTAATTTAATCGATTCATAGATTCCAAGGCTAGAAAAGACCATTGTGATCATCCAGTATGACCTCTTCCTGTATAACACAGGCCATAGAATGTCCCAAAATTAATTCCAAAATGTATCTTTTACAAAAATATCCAATCTTGATTTTAAAATTCTCAGTGATAGAAAATCCACTACAACCCACTGTAAATTTTTCAAATGGCTAATTACTCTCACTGAGCCCATTATCAAATATTTGTTCCCCATTTAGGTACTTTAATCAAGTCACGCCTTAAACTTTTTGTTAAACTAAATGGATTGAGCTCCTTGAGTCTATCGCTATAAGGCATGTTTTCTAATTCTTTAATCATTCTTGTGGCTCCTCTCTGAACCCTGTCCAATTTATCAATATCCTTCTTGAATTATGGACACAAGAACTGGACACTGTATCCAGCAGCAGTTGCACCAATGCCAAATACAGAGGTAAAATAACCTCTCTACTCAGACTTGATATTCCCCTATTTATGCATTCCAGGATCACAGTAGCCCTTTTTGCCATAGCCTCACACTGGAAGTTAATGTTTCATCTGATGACCCTCAAATCTTTTTCAGAGTCACTACTTTGCAGGATAGAGTTCCCCATCCTGAAAGTATGACCTACATTCTTTATTCCAAGATATATACATTTAATTTTAGCTGTACTAAAATGCATATTGTTTGCTGGTGTCCAGTTTACTAAGTGATCCAGATCTCTCTGAATCAGTGACTGTCCTCTTCATTATTACCACTCCCCCAATTTTTATGCAATCTTCAAACGTATCAGTGATGATTTTGTTTTCTTCCTGGTCATTAATAAAAATGTTAATTAGCATAGGACCAAGGACTGATCCTGGCAGGACCTTGCTGGAAACATTCCCGCACAAGTACCCCGATTATATTTGAGACTTACCAGTTAGCCACCTTTTAATCCATTTAATGCATGCCATGTTAATTTTATTTCTTTTTTTTTTTAAATCTAAATGGGGAGTACCTAGTCCAATGCCCTACTGAAGTCTATTATATGAATACTATTACCTTTATCAAACTTGTAATCTCACTTAAAAAAAAAAAATCAAGTTATTTTGACATGATCTATTTTCTATAAACCCCAGGTTGATTTGCATTAATTATATTACCCTCCTTTCATTCTTAATCGATCAAGTCCGGTATCAGACGCTCCAGTATCTTGCCCAGGATCTCCCTACATCCATTTTACAAAAACTTAATGCAGCTGGACAATTAGCAGTATGACTTACTAATTACACTGAGCACTGACATATGCATGCTATTATCTAACATATATACTTGTTTTGTTAGTCTAACAGTAAACAGCATGTGCATTTATATCTAGAAAGCTACCTATATATGGATCTACGTATCTCAGTATCCAAGCACAGTAAAATTTCCAGATTACCAGGTTTACAAAATAACATGGGGTTATGTCTAAATATAATACCTTCTACTCATGGGGGCATTCTGTGCCAAAATATTAAAAATTCTGCAAATTTTATTTGTCAAAACAACACTACGTAATAATGCCAGTTTCAATTATTTTGGTAATTTATTTCAAAATACCTGTCAGCAAGTATGTCTGTAACAATACAGACATACAAAAATTCCTCAGGGGCAGAGAGTTAAAGAAACCTCTATGACAACCCAGTTCCTGTCTCTCTGCCCCCTTCCCCAACCCCTGCCCAGAGCCCAGTGGGGGGTGGGGTGGGGGGGAAGGGGGCAAAACCCCTTTCCCCCTGAGCCTAGCCACCAGGCTCCTCCTAGCCAATACACCCTCCCCCCTTGAGCCCAGCCATGGGCCCCCCTTGCCCAGATACCTGCACCCCTTCCCCGCCAAGAGCCCAGCCACGAGGCCTCCCCTTGCCTAGATACCCGCAGCCCCTCCCTAGATACCCGCAGCCCCTCCCCTACCCCCCAGCAGTGTCTTCTATGTGCGAGCTGGGCTCCGCCAGGTCCAGTGGCCCCTAGTGGCAGCCAGAGGCACTGCAGCCCATTTCTGTGAGGGAAAGGAAATTCTCCGCACATTAATTTCTGCAAAATTCTGCATTGCGCAGTGGCGCAGAATTCCCCCAGGAGCAACCCTCAACATGGGATATCTTTCAAGGTAAACAACATATTTGGACTAAGACATTTGCTACTGTCCCTTTATCACCTGAGGGTTTTTTTTTTTTATTAAAATGACATGTTAAGAATGTTGTGCACATTTAATTGTACAACATAGCCACTTCTAAAAAAATCCAATACCTGTTTTTAATTACATCATCTTCTCTAGATGTTATTGACTATTCACTTGGAAGTCAAAGTTTTAATTTTAAATGCATTTTAAGTTACAGAAACACAAACTAATGTTTGAAAACACTAACTTGTAGTTTGTTTTCATGCTCCTGTGCTGTAAAATACCAAAATTATTTTAAAAATTTGTTCCTAGACCACGCAACATTGAAAGATTGAGCCTGGAGCTATAGTAATTTTGCAGGCGAAGTTTTAAATCCCTGACAAAAATAGGGGATGACGACTTATAATAGAAATACTGATATGTTAAAACCTGTGCCAGTGCTATTGCTAAAACAATGGAAAACAAGTGTTCCTCCAAAAGGAACAGCTGTCAGTCCTAATTTCTATTGCAGTTACACACACATTTATGCAGCTTGCAAATGCTAGCCCATAACTAATAGAATGATCAGGAATATCACAACACGTTTGAAGGTGTCTCTACTCAGTTTGATTGTTGAAGTCTTTTCTAAATTTGAAAGTTCCTTGACACTTGTCCTAATAAATATCTATGATCAGACACCACTTGTCTTTATGAGATCCCCCACGTTAGGTTGACAGGCAATGGTATCCCTGCTATGGATGTCCCTAGTGTATTGAACTTCTTTGTACTTGATACCCACTCTCACCTCACTTTTAAAAATAAAACAAAAAACTTACTTTTGAACAGACTTCGGTGAGGGGGAAATGTTCATTAGCATGACCAGTACTGGCCCAATATTTATTACCATTTCTTCATTCCGACTACCCCCATCTTTTCTGTATTGCATTTCTTAAATATGCTTTAGTTACTTTTTAATTTTAAAAGAATAGTTACTATAGATGTTTTCAGTATATTTGAAACCACACTATTCTATACAGGGGCCCAAACACCTTGGGAAGCGAGGTTGGGAAAGCGGTGTTAAAACTATTTTTATTCAGAGGGTAAATGGGGCAGACTTTTTTTTAAGTTAAAAGTACCTGGTCATGAGAAACTGTCAACTATGTCAGATCATATGTGCAGTTCAGCATTTAGAAAAACAGTTGGGATTGCTGGGTTCTACAAGCGGCTCTGTTGCTGACTCCTCCACTGCAGGAGAACGTACCACCACACAAGCACAATACAAATGGGTTTTGGGAGGTGAAATGGATCGTTGAAAAGCATTTTGAGATGCCCAGATGAAAGGTGTTTTAGAAATTCAGCAAAGGAGTATTACCTTCAATTAATTTACTTTAAAAAAAAAAAACGCTCCTAAAATAAGGCAAACTGACTTACAATCCCACTTTGGAACTTGTGTAACAGAGGCTGGCGCCAATGAACAGCAGAATACATTCAAAAGGAAAGAATAATATGCAATAGCTAGACAGAGTAAATATTGAAAAAATACAAATAAAATAAGGATGATGATTCAGATGCCAAAACTTGAAATCCTACTGAAGCATGTTTTATTAACCACTTACGTAAACACTTAACAGCATTCTGGTTTGGAGTCATTTGGGCAGACGTGCATTTAATTACCATTTGCTATGGCCAAGATTTTTTTTGGTGAAAAAAATTAAGCTGAACAGACGGAAGAGACCTGAACCAGAGACCAAAAACACTGAACATATTTTTGACTCCTATTAACCTTCTGGACTACCAATGTTCTATATCTGTAAACAAAGAAAATAAAGGAAGCTATTGTACACTTGGCCAAGTTTCTCTAAATTATACACAACTACAGTACCACATATATTGGTGATGGACTTAAATGATGCCATTTCCTGGGAGACTGACACATTATCAGTCTTAATATATTAAAAATACTGGCCATGCCTCTGATAGAAAGATTGAAATTTTATAAGTAATTTGCTGCTTATTCTATACACGAAAGAAATGCACTCAAGAGCAGGGCAGATAAAAATTGATCTTATTATAAGAATTGGGTTTTATTTACACCCGATTTTTTAATTTAAATACCTTTTTCTTTTTAAAAATCTAATTAAAATTAAATTTGAAACTATGACAACCTATATTAAGGCCTAACCGTACTATCATCTACTCAAATCATTTACATTAAATAAAAATAATATTCATGTATTCAAGAAAGTCAAACCAGTAAACTGGTGGAAATTACTCCCCGTCTAAGCACCTGATGCCAGAATTTGACGACAAGTTTTCGACCACAGTAGTCTCTTCTGAAGGTGCTGAGAATATTTTCTTAATTTCAGTTTATTTAACGAGTTCAGTTCCTTGTTCATTCAAAGCTTGAGAAACCATTTGGGACTGCAAAAGCAGGAAATGCTCGAGATAAAGCTTGAGAAACTGATTAGGATAAAAATGAGGTGGGAGGATGAGATCTACTAGTTTTAAAATCTTGAAGGACATGGTGACCAGGAACAACTAACTATTGATAGCACTTTGTTTAATAAATCACTTTTAAATGCAGATCATGTTTTAATAAGCTTACTTTTTTCTTTCTTTCTTATGTATCCTAAACATTTAAGGTAGCTTTATTTAACTAATAAAAATGTAAAAGGCTGTTTCTGTGCATTTTTAATTAAATTCCAATTTCCATCCAAATGCAGCTGGATACAAATCACAACTAAAAAAATCAGTTCTCTAGTATATAAAAAAAAAATCATTCACCATTTTTAATACAAACAACACTATACAAATTAAGCATCTGAATAAAATTATGTTAAGCTATACAATTGTTTAAATAAACATGTGCAGATATAGTGTATATACTCCAAATTCTACCAACCAATAAGAATCAACCTTTCTCTAGGAAAATTACTAAAGAGGACAAATGAAAAGCAAGATTAAAATAGGTTATTTAAAGCAAGGTATCCTTCTTACTTGATTCAAATCAGTTATTAAACCACCTTCCTCAAGAGGCCAATTTTATGAAAGGAATACATTTAAGAAGCATGCTATAGCTGAGCATCCCTAGGTGTAGCAAGAAACTGTAAGGCATTAGTTTGACGGAAAGTTTGGCTGGATTTCTGTGAAGCATGCAAAACAGTAAGATGTGATCCCAGAGAGTACCCTGAAAACAACCCATTCTCCCTGCCTCCTGGCTAATTTTCCCCACCCTTTAGTACTTTGCTCCTGGCTAAATCCTCCCCCATCTTCACCAAAATCTAAACAAATCATCTAGAACAACTGGTCATGTTTATTTTGTTTAAGGAACAGAAAAGTAACAATATAACTATAATAAATGGAGCAAAATCTGCCTATTTAAAACGTCAACTCTACATAACATCAGCAAGTTTTTATTCCCTAGGCATTTAAGTCTGGATAATACACTTAGTACAATGGAATTGGGTTCCAGACTACCTAACAAGATCAGTATTTTATACCAAGTGGATACCAGTGTACATACTTGTGCAGATAAAGCCTGAGGAAGCAGTCTGCCAATACCAGAATAAAATTTTACACAAAATCAATATTCTTCTCTCTTCCACTGTATAGTAAACAGAAAATCCCTTAGATTTTCCAAGTAACTTTTACTTAAAAGATTTAAAAAATGCTTAACCAATTATATTCAAACTATAACTAGGGAACTCTTCATCCATTGAAATATAGTCACCATTGGGGCCAAATGTAGCACCACCACACAATGGTTTAACATCCGAAGTGAAAAATACTGTACCCACCTGCAACTTCAAGTGTTGACAGAATGTTAATTATTCAAGTCACATTATTAGTAACTCTACTCTTTTAAAAAGTGCCATTTGATCTTTAATGAACACAAGTAGCTGGGGTCTCATAATAAAATAGTCTCCAAAAGCCTTCATTTAAAGCAACATATGGATTCCTAGTATTGTGCTTAATAATTAGGTGACTCAAGGGCATGCCCCCTACTGAATCAACAGCATCACTTCCTCATGTTCTTTGGAGGTCTCACATCCAAGAGACAGCTGCATAGCTTATGAAAACCTCACAGGATCACAGTACATGGTGTTACGAGACAGCAGACAAAAAAAATTATCAACTCTTTCTTCTAACTTGCAGGGCCATTACCAAAATGAAATACCTCTGTCATAATTTAAAGCTCCTTTGGACTTTAATCTTCATACCTGTTTAAAATCTGGAAGTAAGCCACATTTGTCCCAAGTTCATGGGAAATCTTTTTTGTTTAAATTAAACCCAACCCTTTTTACACAATCTTTTATTATGAAGTGGCATTATTTGCCTGTTACAATATGACATTTAAATTGCATGTGGTTAGAGAATTAAGAACCACTCAAACAAGATATATGTAATCTATGTATGAAACCATACAGAACCTCTTAATATATCCAAGTCAGACTTCATGTAAAACTTGCATATGTGACAAACTAAGACCTTTAATAGTAGAAGAGCACCAAGCTTTTGAGATACAAAATATACTCCACCTGCACAAAATAAATGTTTATTGGTTATATGCCTTATTGTCTTATGCTAATGCACTGAGAAGAAATGTGGGGTTTTGCAATAATTAATGGTGAGGATGTACCAATTAATCAAACAGCTTATATAATTTCTATACGAATTTGACAATATGAAAACCACCTGTCCATTGATAGAGAAAGTTGCTCTGTTAGGACAGCTAAAGCTAAACACAAAAATAATATGTATTCTTTGAGAGACCTTGGCCCTCCAAAACACAAAAATTCTCTTCACTATTTCATATTAGATATCATGAAGTGACTCCCAACTTGGTTGGGAAGCTTATCTATTAGTTCTAGACAAAAATGGTTGCCATGGACGCATGGTCAAGAGGGCTGCATGACAATACATCTGATACTCCCTTGCATCACTCAACCTCTCAAGCAATGTCAATTAATTAATCTTCATCTAAATTAACCTGGGAAGCCAAGCTTGATATTTACTACATAGAAAATACTGTGTATGTTTACATTCAAGATGATGCAGCCAGATGCAAATCAGCATGTGTGGGAAAAGGTCTGCAGAGCCTATGTTTCCAATGGATTAAAGAATAAGCACAACTACCACAACTCTGATATCATGGTGAGGAGCGCGACTTAACCTGAATACAACAGAAACGCATCTCACCCTTGACTCTGAAACGTCCTCCTTTCTGTAACTCGCTCTGTGCCTTCTCATCTATCCAGAACACGGCAAACCTCTTTACCTGCTTCTTCTTAAGTCCCTTATGGGTGTCCTTTTTCCTTCCACACCAAGGTCATGCTTCTTGGTCTCACCTATTAGGCTCTGTACAACTCTATCCCCATTTATGTCTCTGCCCATGACAACTTTCATGACCCACGATTAATCCTGCTCTTACTCAATCCTCTTAATTGTTCTCTGCTTGCAGATTCACACCATCTTTGGTTCCACCACTTACACCTGGAATAGCTCCTCCCTCCCCCAAGACCTGACAATGAACAGCTTCCCCCTACTTATAAATCAAATCCCTTAAGACCAGGTTTTTTTCACAATTTGTTATTACAATGATCCTCATCCATATCACCACACCACTAATAGTTTTCTAAGAAAGACTGAGGGTCCTTGGGCAGTAACCTTATATTTTACAGTGTTTTGAAAAGCATTATAAACACTGATTCTGCTGAATTATTTCTAATGAATAAGGAACAATCACATGCACAATGCTCCGCTGCAAATAAGATCAGATCAGATCATGGAGTAAAAACCAGAAGAGTATATAATTTTGGGAGTTGTGTAAGGAATTGAAGAAAATTCTAGAGAAACATTTTGAATCACAATGGGTTTTCCTAGACATACTATACAGCATACAACGAATGAAATATTTTTCCTCTTCTGAAAAATACTCCAGTGTTTACCATCCTAATGTCTATTTGGATAAATGGTGTTGGAAAAGATCCACACAGAGGAAAGGTTTAATTGAATTCTAGTTAGCCACCTGAATGCTGTTCTCTTGATTTAAACTCTAAATTAGAGACAAAGTAGTAAAACAATATACTATATATTACACTGATACAATTAATCTGTTTAGCTCACCTATAAATGGAATGGATGCCAAGGAATCACCAGGTGGGCTGGAACCTGATGCTTTCCTTTCTTCAATCCTTTTTATATGCACCTCTCTACGTGCATCATTAGGTAACCAACAGGTAGTATCTGAGACAGCCTCCTGGTCATTTACTGCTAGGATGTAGGACTGGTGTCTCAAAGGCTGTGGAGTCTGGTGACCAGAAGGAGATTTTTCCCGCAAGACAACGGCGTCTGTGTCATTTTCCAGAACATCTGGTTGCTGAATTTCAGGCTCTTGTGCATTTTCCTTTTCAAAATCTTGAATCTTTTGTCTAACGGAAACATCTAAGTTATCAGAGGTAGCTGAGCTCTCGCTCATCTGTTGGACAAGTTTGGCAGAAGATGCAGTCGAAGTGGGGGGTTGGATGCTCCTGCCAATTTCTGTTTTGTGGTCTGGGGCATTTTCTCCTCGGTTTCTTGATTGATGATTTAACAGACCACTCGGATGCAAGTGATTTACTGCTCTTTGGTCTTTGGCCACAATATCCAGGCTCTGGTTAATGGGAAGTGAAGATTTTTCTACATAGGGAACAGAGGTCTTCAAAGAGTTACTTTTAGAACTTCTGTCTGTCACAAGAGACTCTCTCTCTTGTGAGGTGGTTGTAGGCTTTGAAACTCCACCAGCTATTTGAAAATCCCTAGTAGGCTGCAGTGTTTTTACATCTGATGGAACTTTCTGGAGCTGAGAAGCAGACACAGAGGCTCTATTGCTTTTTCGCCTGTCTGAATTATAAGCACCTGGAGCCACTGAAAAATGTGGACCTCGAAGGGACATGTGAAATGCATGCTGTCTAGATCTTTCATAAATACCTCGCCGATCATCTTGCTCAGTAAATCCAGTCCACTTGTAAGTCTTTTTTCTGTCTCCATTTGAATCTGTAACAAGATTCTCAGCACAAAAATTTTCTGTTTCACCCTGCTTGCCAAGGTAATCCCACGACTGAGTTCTGTGGTTCCTGGAACTAATAGATGGCGAAGTTAATGCATCCTGTGAAGCACTTCTTGGCCACTCTTTCATCAGCACTGGATCTTCGAGTCTTTCCTGGGACACGCTCCGTTGTCGGATCTGAACAGACTGTGGAACCCTATCATGAGAGGTGCTTCTGCGTCGTACCTGTGAAATAGTGCGATTTGGCACCACATAATCAGTTGCGTTCTGAGAGGCCGCTCTCAAGCTATCCAATCTTTCCTGTATTGTTCGGCAGCCATACATGTGCAAACGTCTGTTATCAATGTACTCTTTGTAGGTTTTGTAGTTTTTCCAGTCTATGTGCTGGTGGGAGTTTGGAGAAGTATAGTGATTAGTAGAGGTTGGGGGAGAACCTGCAGGAGGTCTAGTGCTTGAGATCCCTTCTGGATGTGCTCCATAATTTCCCAATTTACTTATCATTCCAGTGGGATCTACTGGCCTTGTAATTGGAGTCTGAGGAAGTACAATGGCAGTGGACACTGAAGATGGTGGTGATGTGGTCCATGCTTTTGTTTTTAAAGTGGTTTGATCCCTTAAGCCATACCTCACTTCCTCCGTCCTGTGTGATGGACCGGCATGATTGGTTCTACAGGATGGCAAATCTACAGCCTTCTCAGAAGGCACAACAACAGTCCTTATGGTTTCATTGCAAACACACACAGCTGTATTTGATTTTGCAATATCTGTTGGCGATGGAGGCACTTGTATTTCCATTCTATAGGCCCTGTCTGGCTGCATCAATGTCCGTACTGGTCTACTGGCTTGCTGCTTGCCCAATGAAGAGTCAGAAGGCGGTATGTCTACAGACTGCGCCATGACAGAAGGTGTGGATGTTAGTCGAGGATAACATATTGGTGGTGGTTCAGGAATGTTGTGAGCATTGCCACTATAGGCTTCATTGCCTTTCAGGTAGGCATCTTGGGAATATGCCTGTGGATGGACAATTAAAAAAAGTGTTAATTCACAGAAAACAGAGATGGAAAGATCACCACACTGAGTCCATTCTCCTGCAACTGCAGGATAAAGTCCCTAGAGAGAAGGCAGCTTGGATATTAAATTCACACTACATTTGATCTTAAATAATAGGACACTTAAAAAATGTATAAAAATAGTACATTTCTTCCCTTAATGCTCCCTTGCTGTTTGGAAATTTAACATGTGAAGTCACTACCAGAAAAGAAAAAGCTAAAAAAAACCCAACATCACCACTTTAGAAACCAAATGAATTACCAATTTCTTGAAATCAATGCAGGTAAATAAGACATATTTCCCAAGATTTGTGAGCACAAACTAAAGGATTATTTCTCTCCCCCCCCCTTCCCCATTTCCTCCAACCATACTACTTCAAATATTCCTTTTAAGCCTCTTGATGCTGGGAGCTAAGATTTCACAGCAATCGACAGGTTAAATGGCTTCATAATAAATTTAACCAGCACTAGAATATTCTCTGTTGTCTTGCCATATAAAAGATTAGATAGCATTTGTATACTCTTCTCCCTGAAATATAGATTCTCATATGTAAAAGGCATTGTTGCTAAATGTAAAATGAATAAATTAGAGTGACTGATAACATCTTTGTTGCCAGCCAACACCCACCACCCTTTAAATAACCTTACATGTTATAGAAGACATTCAATAAATGACACTATTATAAAATTAGTTGCTTAAATTGACAGATATAAATATGAAAATACATACGTATCTACTATTGTCTATTTTACAGTAAAATGCAAAACTAAAATTTCAAATTAATTTACTCTGTATGTTTAATAATTCACATCTTACCTTGTGTTTAAGAGCCTGACTCCTAAGAAAAATGGTTAGATTACATTTTGCACGTTTCATCAGTCTCTTTTTTGCATCAAGAGACATTTCTGTAATCATTGCAAAACAGCATATATAGAAAATCAAAGTCAAGCATCATTTAAACACTACTACGTTATTTTAAAACTTTAGCATTACTTGGTTTAGTTAAAATATGATGAAATAGAGAGCTGACAATTCCAATCTTGCCAATGCAGTAAATGACTAAAATGATCTCCCAGATCTTTTATACAGTTTAGGTGTGGTATCATATTACAGCATTTCCTGCTCAAATCATAACATGCTCAATTCGTGCCTTGTCTTAGCATTAGACAGGTTGTAAAAGCCCAAGTGCAGCCATAAACATAAGACTGAGAGCAAAGTACTGAGGGGGAGGGCGAGGCACTTAAAACACTGCTGCAAAAAACATTATGTTGAGCATTAGTTAAATGCAGAATATTAAAGCAAACTGAAAAGAAATCAACAAAGTAACACAGGCATACTCTACAAATTAACAGGGTTATACGCTATGAAAGGAATTTAGCTGATCAGCATATCGAGCTCATTTCCAGCATCTTGCAGGTTTTAATATTCTGGCTTCTTATAAATCTTAAGAAAAACATGCCTTACAAAAATCTGAGAAATGGCTACTGTGTACATTTCTTACCAGTGCTGTGACATCCTTTGTAAACTGCAGCTGGCAGAAAATAGGAAAACATAGTAAAAGCTGCTTACAGATGTAAAGACAGAATTATGTTGTCATACTGATTCTGGATACAGCAAGCTAAAAATACATCTAATACCAATTTCTCTGGAAGGTACCAACAGAGGTTAAGGGCAGTGGAGTATAAAAAAATAACTTCAGGTTCTTTGCGGACATGTCCATCTGCGTCTACCTGCTTCTTGCATTTATTCTCTACCCGTTCCGGAAAGCAAAATACATTTGTGCCATTTTGTCTTGGTGCATCTTTACTGCTGCATGCAGAGTGCTCTGGTTATGTGTAACAAGGCTTCCCTTCCACTAGAGCAACATTACTGTCTCATCTCCCCTGAGCTGCTACCATCCCTGCTTCCAGATGACGAAATGAGGTCTTCATTATGCATTTGAAACAGTGCACCCCTTCCCCACATATATCTGAACATAACCACAAGCTGTCAGCTGACTGCAGCTGCTTTCACACTATAGGTCTGAAATTAGAGGGATGATTCCGCAGAAACATCCTCCTCATGTGATGGGTGAAAAAAATGAAACAGGAGCAAGCTGTGTTTCCATTACATGCTGCACCCTAATAGTTTTTTTAATCTATATTTTTTCCCCTATAGCAGAATATAAAAACTCCATTTCTACACTTTTATATAAGTGGCTATTTATGAACCTGACAGGCTCCCAATAAAATTTAAAAAGAAATGGTGAGGAAGAGGGACACCCAGAAACATGCAAATGAAATAAGACTATTACCATGCAAAATAATTAAGACCAGGGAGAATTTTGTTAGTTTGTAAGGTAAAAAAACAAAATAGTTCTCCTTCCTGGACTAAGCTAATGTTAACGTTTTCCATAAGACCTAAGTTATAAACTCTGCTGGAGTTTGCATCTTTGTAAAATATGTCCACTACCAACAATGCTTCATTAACTTTGGGGAAAAAAAATCCTAAGATCTAAACTGACAAGATCTGGAGATGCCTCAAATTACAAATGACTGGAAATGTAATAATTATGTACTGACAAACCTGGATGTTGAACAATATGCTTCAGAAGATAACTAATTGTCTAATGATGCTCAAAATAGGACTGATACTGTTTTTTTTAAATATATTATATACACAAAGGTATGTATTTATGATCACAGCTGCTTAATATCTGTGCAGAGCAGGCTCACTATTGTGAGGAAAGGAGAGTTGGTGAAAAACGGCTCTGAGGGATTGGCAGAATTCCCTAATGAGCTAATTCAGTCCAAGCTTCATTTTCAGTGGGGAAAAAAAACAGAGTGAGGAGTTTCCACATTTGTATTAATTAAATCCTTCCTTTTATAATCCCAGTTACGGGCCTGCACAGAAATATTGCAACATTTAAGGAAGTGAAAGCACTGCGTTTTATTACTGTCCCGATACTACTATAAGCTGAGGAAATGAATGATGAGATACTGGTAAAATTATTATTTAGTCTGAAAATTTTTGAACTGTTTTAATCAGCCAGTCAATGACCAATTTTAAAAACAGGTTCAAGAATTAAATCAGAATCTTACATGCATCAATATACATTTTCTGGCACTCATAACTATTTGCATACAGTTGAAAATATATTGGGAAAAATTTGCATATTCTTTTCAGTCTTTTAGTTCCTCTTAGTGGTTTAATATGTGAAAGACAAATATACTGTCTCAAACCTGTTGCACTAAAAGATATGTTTACAAAAAATGAGCCACTGTGGTTTGGCTTAAATTACGGTAGTGACCTTTTGACTTTTTAAAAGCGCTACCCCATTTAAGTCCCTAATGACAAGAGCTGTCAAACACTTAGGAACGCATTGTGTGTTTAGAAAGCTCAGCACCCACAAAGTTTCTCTTTTTAATTATCCAAAAGCACTGCATTGCAACTTTGTATACATTTCTACTTCCCATACAAATCTGATGGAGTTCTATGAAAGCATGCTATAGAACTATAATTATACTTATCCTGTAAATCTGTTGCTCTACTTCAGCGGTTCTCAAACTGTGGGTTGGGACTCCAAAGTGGGTCACAACCTCATTTTAATGGGGTCGCCAGGGCCGACAGACTTGCTGGAGCCCAGGGTCGAAGTCTGAGCCTGACCATGCAGGGCTGAAGCCCAAGTATTTCAGCCCTGGGCAGCGTGGTTCAGGTTACAGGCGCCGCTGTCTGGGGCTGAAGCCCTTGGGCTTTGCCCCGCCCCCCCCCAAACACACACACATGGGGTGGTGGGGCACAGGGGGTCTCAGGCTTCGGTACCCCCTCCTGGGGTCATGTAGTAATTTTTTTTGTCAGAAGAGGGTTGTGGTGCAATGAATTAACTTATAAGATAAAGGGAAATGCAGCCATTATTTAGAAGAAAAATCCTGTTTTTAATCAAGTTGAGTAAGAATAATCTACCTCATAAAACACTGTATAATTCTATCCCTCTCCCTCATCCTCGGTCTGTTTTTGTTTGTATATTTGTATGCAAAACTTTTCAGGACAGAGACTCTAGAAAGCACCTAGCACAATGGATCTCTAATAATAAAAAATTATTTCATCCTATTTTAAGTAAATAAGAAATATTTTATCAACTCATGTTACACTAAATTAACATAAGATGTTCATTGATTTTTGCAATTTTCACTACATTTTTATGCCATTTAGCATTAGAACAACTAAAATACAAACCCAGTTTTTCTTTTTCTTTCCAGGGTTATTACCTGCAGCCACCACACGTGGTCAAGTTTTAATTAAAACACACAGCTCCATTTCAGAAACAACTAAAACAATATGCTGGGATAAGTGATTTAAAAGATTATCATGGTAAACTTTGTATCCTGAGAACTTGCGCCCATTGGCCCCAATCCACAGACACATTTGAGCACATACTTAACTTTAAGCAAATGAAAAGTCTGAATTATTTCAATGGGACCACCTGCACACTTTAAGTTAAGGACATGTTTAAGTGCTTTGCTTGATCAGGTACCCACGTGATCAGCATCTTGGAGAACTGAGCCATTGGCATGGCTTCTTCCCTCCCCAGTCAGTTGCATTTTCTTAATATTTCATTTCTTTACTAATCCATTTAATTGTGCTCTTGCCCATTCCTGCCCTTCACCATTCTGCATTAACAGGGGAGCACTATATCAGACACATTTCTTTTAAAACAGGGATGCATCTTGTCACTCATATTGCAGCATCTTTGTTTAGTTTATTTGTGCCAAGAATACAGCTGAAGGGAGTTCATTTAAATGAAAAAAAAAAACCCCAACATATTACTGATGTACAGTATCCTATGAAATGGATACTGACCTACCCTCTCTCCTTCCAATGGTGAATACTGGGAAAATTCTTGTTTAAATATTTAAAATCTTAAACCCAAGAAATTTCATTTAAATTATCATCAGTGTAAGGAATTTTTTTTACTGCAAATAAATGTCACTTTAAATTGGTCATTTATCTGATGGCAATTGTCTGCAGAAGAGAAGAATGAGGGGGGATTTGATAGCTGCTTTCAACTACCTGAAAGGGGGTTCCAAAGAGGATGGATCTAGACAGTTCTCAGTGGTACCAGATGACAGAACAAGGAGTAATGGTCTCAAGTTGCAGTGGGGAAGGTTTAGGTTGGATATTAGGAAAAACTTTTTCATTAGGAGGGTGGTGAAGCACTGGAATGGGTTACCTAGGGAGGTGGTGGAATCTCCTTCCTTAGAGGTTTTTAAGGTCAGGCTTGACAAAGCCCTGACTGGGATGATTTAATTGGGAATTGGTCCTGCTTTGAGCAGGGGGTTGAACTAGATGACCTCCTGAGGTCCCTTCCAACCCTGATATTCTATTAATTGTATTTTCTAAACATTGTTCCTCAATGCCATAAAACAGGGTTTACTGAGCAAGTTAATACTATACATTTCTATCCTCTTCATCTCCTTTTTCCTTGAGCATAATACCTGCAACATCTCCCATCCCCAAGTGTTTACTGGTAAAGCTTTACATTAACTTCTGTGGGCAATAAATATTTGCTTTAATTCAAAAGCTGAAAGCCTCAGTTAACCTAACACCCCAAGAGTACTGTCAAAATACAACTCCTATTTAAACATACTTGATTACAAAATTCATTGTTTGAAAGGATGATAAAATGCCATGGAAGACCAACATGGACCCATTAGTTTGAGGGAAACTACATGGTTCAGGTAATTAGTAAAGGGACACAGACTTTCAGCACCAGGTGGGTAGTGACTGAAGACAAGTTACGATCTAATAATAGAGGTCTATGTGAAATAAACGGACAGATTAGGTTCACTTCCTCGTGGACATGTCTGCATCACAAAAAAACACCATCGCAGTTTGAAATGATTGACTTTTGTTGGCCCTCTCTCAAGGACATTGACAACCTCCAGGGTCATCTGATACCCTAGTGCTCCTCTTCCACAACCCAAAAATTTTCCTTGGATTTGACCCTCTTACTGTAGCTACAGCCTTAGTAAAAGCACATTGGAAATGTGGAAATCTCTTTCCTCAGTTTCACATAACCAATGTATTCTTGGGTTGTTTTTTAAGTCTCCTTCCTCTGAAGCATCTGAGACAGGGCCGGCTCTGGCTTTTTTGCCGCCCCAGGCAAAAAAGCCTCCGGCCGCCCCCCCCCGCCCGGGGGGGGGGGGGCAGCCGGGGCCCCGGGGGGAGGGCGGCCAGAGCGGCCGTGGCCCCGCTCTCCCCGGGGGCCGAAGCGCCGCGCCGCCCCCCTCCAGGTGCCGCCCCAAGCACCAGCTTGGTGGGCTGGTGCCTGGAGCCGGCCCTGATCAGAGACGGAAACGGCTGGTAATGGAACACTGGACAGTGCATTCTAAAGCTCTGAGGTGGCACCAAGCATTCTCTCGCAGGTGCTTAGCTGACTGGTTCTTGCTCCCATGGTCAGACTGGCAGAGAAACCTTGGGATTTTTTCTTCACCTTCCTCTGCATCACAGCATGCAGGTGACTTGCTGGTATTATCTGGGTCTATCTCATTTAATGCCCTGGCACTGATGCACCTTGATCCCACCTATTCTCTGCCCATGGCACATAACAGTTTAACTTCCTGTGGGCTGTAATATTTTGGTTGTTGGGTTTAGTGTGCGGGTGCTGGGTGGCATTGCTGGTCAGTGATATAAAGGAGGTCAGACTAGATTACCTCCCTTCTAGCCTTAAACTCTATGACTATGAGAGTAACAGCTGGGAGTCTGACCACCACCAGCAGAAGAGAATTCAGCAGCAGAATTGTTATTTTGGGGAGTCCTTATTCCCACTCCTTGTTCTCAATCAGGAAGTGAGTGCCAGTTCATTAAGAGAGAAATTTGATCTCAAAACATGTGAGAATTGAAAAAAAAAAAAATAGGATGTTTTCAAGGGTCTTTGAATTTTGAAAGCTGTTTTGGGGCTGAGAACAATAATTTATTGCTTCTTGGTATAATTAAGTATGTAAAGCTAGATGTATATTTTTAAGTTCTGGATACATTCAGCTGGTAATTACTTGGTTTTCTCCTTCCCACCCTACATACAGGACCATTTGGGACAATAGTTAACTTGAGAAAAGAAGCACCTCGGCTCACCATGACCCAGGTCCGAAATACAGTACCAAAATTCAAATTAAAAACTCCACAATTTTCAGTTTCGGAAAGGATTAAATTGCACATCATCAGAACATAAGAACGGCCATACTGGGTCAGACCAATGGTCCATCTAGCCCAGTATCCTGTCTTTGGACAGTGGCCAATGCTAGGTGCTTCAGAAGGAATGAACAGAACAGGCAGTCATCGAGTGATCCATCAGCTGTTGTCCACTCCCAGCTTTTGGCAGTCATATGTTAGGGATGCCCAGAGCATGGGGTTGCATCCCTAAGCATTGATGGACCTGACATCCATAAACTTACCTGTTTGTTTTTTGTACCCCGTTGTACTTTTGGCCTTCACAACATCCCCAGGCAATGAGTTCCACAGGCTGATTGTATGTTGTGTGAAGTAGTACTGCCTTATGTTTGTTTTAAACCTGCTGCCTATTAATTTCATTGGGTGTGAAATTATGTGAACGAATAAATAACACCTCCTCCACATATTCATAATTTTATAGACTTCTGTCATGTCATCCATCATCGTATGGGCATACCATGAATTTATAGAATGGCATTATTATATTTTCTGACTTATCTGTCCCTTTCCTAATGGTTCCCAACATTGTTAGCTTTTTGACCGCCGCTACATATTGGGCAGATTTTTTCAGAGAACTATTCACAATGACTCCACAATCTTTTTCTTGAGTGGTAACAGCTAATTTAGATCCATCATTTTGTACGTATAGTTGGGATTGTTTTCTCCAATGTGCATTACTCTGCATTTATCAACACTGAATTTCATCACCCAGTTTTGAGAGATCCCTTCGTAACTCTTTGTATTCTGCTTTGGACTTAACTCTCTTGAATAATTTTGTATAGTCTGTAAATTTTGCCATCTCACTGTTTACCCCTTTTTCCCAGATCATTTATAAATACGCTAAACAGCACTGGTCCCAGTACAGATACCTGGGGGACACCACTAGTTACCATTCTGGAAACTGACCATTTATATTCCTATCCTTTGTTTCCTATCTTTTAAACCAGTTACTGATCCATGAGAGGACCTTCCCTCTTCTCCCATGACAGCTTACTTTGCTTAAGAATCTTTGGTGAGAGACTTTGTCAAATGCTTTCTGAAAGTCCAAGTCCTTTAATTTAAAGAAGAAAACAAGATTAAGCCACATTACAAATAAATAAATTGCTCTTCTCTCTCAAAAAGTACAATGCAGTCAGTTTTGTGAGGAACAGCAAATTGTAATATGCTGCCATTTATTTCAAATGCTGAGATAATACATTCTCATCGATGGGACGCCAGCTGAAAAATAGCTTAATGATCTTTTCCTGAATCCAACCTCCATGGTTTTATTTAAACACAAGCTAGAATACCCTTCTGACAAAGTTACAGTCGGTAGCCCTTGGACACTTCAAAGATGACATCTACAAGTTGCCAAAGTAATCCACAAGGATGCATTTATGCTACCTTTTGGGCTAGATCCCAAGAGGAGATTGCAGTTTTGAATCTTTCGAAGTAAGGTAGTTGGAGGTGTGATGCAACCAGAATAGATGACCTTTTGAGTTCTGCAGCTGGTGATGGAATCTCCACAGAATGAAAAATGGGGGGTGTCTATACTCTGTAAAGCCCCAGTAAGGAGTGAAACTTTCACTGTGAAGAAAATCTGAGAATCTGGGTAATAGTTAGAAGGGCTGGATTATGAGACACATCTATGTGTAAGCGTGAAGTGTTTGTCTTCTGCTATTAATGCATTTAGAGTAGATTTAGGGTAATATTTGTGGTTTTGTTTGTGCTATTATGTTTACTCAATATATTGCTGCTGTGCTCTTTATATATTAGTGTTCCAGCACAGAAGGGGAAAACTAATAATGGAACTAAAGCACCATGAGAGTGGTGAAACAATTTATAAACTGTATACATCTCATCAAAAGGAGGGCTAAAGGTGTTAGAGGAGTAAACGGATGGAACCAGCATGAGAACGACACACACAAAACTTAACTGCCACTAATTTTCCTGAAGGTATCCTCATAAAACAGAATGATTAGCCCCTTTAAGAAAAAGCCACTGCCATTAAGTATCACTGGATTTAAAAGTTAACATATTAGCTCATACTTACTGGTTCCCTGGAAGATATTTAGATTACATCCAATCAAATTTTTTTTTACACTCCTATCATTAAAAAAAAATAAAAATAAAAAACTGAATGAGTCATTCAGGAAACTGAGGTTTTATTTTATTTTTTAAAGAAAATGGGTAGAGGTCCTTGCATCAGAAATGCTGGGAGTGCTACAGCCATAACACCCAAAATACATGAAGAGTGCCTCATGACAGAAAATAACTACCCAGGGCTGAGAAATGATAAACAAAGACAGGAAGATGGCTGCTACCATAAGGTTTTAAAGGCTGGAGAGAATATAATACGGAGATCCTTAGGGGCTCCAAGATGGATACAAGCCTGCCTCCACCTTCCCTCCTACAGAAAAAATAAAACATGGTCTTTGGGGAAAAGTGCCAATTCGGCAGTTATACAATACAAAACTGGTCAATTCTGGGAAAAAGTCCAGATCTAGGGGAAGAGAGTACTTCTGTGTCTTTTGGCAATAAGTGCAGATTTCATAGTTAACTCTCAGGAGCAGCAGCTCTTGAAAAATGCAGCAGCTGCAGCCATGTATGGAGCTTTCCTTTTAAAAAGGAATTTCACACTAGGTAGATTAAAAGTATTAATACCTAGACCCTCCCATACCCACCTCTTTTCCGGCAAGCTAAGTGCAAAAGGTTGTATATTTTTTCCAACAGTCTACTTTCTGCTGCTGCTAGAAAATTATCTCCAGTGTCATACACAATAGCTTCCAACAGTAGCTGTTTGAGGGAGACATTAAATGAGCTTAAATATTTCATTTTGTAGCAAGGCAGAATGATGAGTTATGTAAGAAAACTCACTGGGCCATCTAAACACTGTTTGACTCCATTGACATCACTTTGAATGTATGGTGTTAAATCATACACGTTTTTATAAATATAGCTTTGTTTCACAAGTGCACTTGATTGGTTGTTACATCAGTTGAAAGTTAGATTATTCTAAAAAGCTTCTTTTAGTAAAGAAAATAGCAACACAAAATTGTGCTTCTGTCCTTTAAACTTTTAGGGTAAAGAAAAATAGATGTCTGATTACATGGAGTATAGCTAAACTCTGATATTTCATGCCAGATACTCAATCTCTGAGTAGCTTTTCTCTTCTAGCCTCAGTTCTGCATCTGTCTTGCCTAGAATCTGCTCTAAAATTCAATGCAACTGTGCAAGATACCTGTTTCTAGATATTTTAACAACACTATCCCAATTTTCAGAAGATTTAATTCCTTCCAATTAATAAAATAATTGCCAATTGTGCCAGTTGCTGAAACTGAATATCATGGTTGGGTCCACTGCTATGGGACAAAGTGAGATGCATAGCTGGGCAATTTTTATGGGCAAAGGGCTGAAGGGCCCAGATCCGGCACTGCCTCCTTCAGAGGCTTTGTTTTGATCCCACTTCCTCTAGATCAGGGGTGGCCAACCTGAGCCTGAGAAGGAGCCAGAATTTATCAATGTACATTGCCAAAGAGCCACAGTAATATGTCAGCAGCTCCCCACCCCCCCCACCCCCACCCAGCTCCCAGGGCCTCCTGCCCAACTGCAGCTCCACCAATCAGCACCTCCCCCTCCCTTCCTCTCCGCAACTCCCAATCAGCTGTTTTGTGGCATGCAGGAGACTGGGGGGGGAAGGGGGGCAAGGCCATGGCAGACTGTGGGGAGGGGGTGGGAAGGGGGCAGGGCCTGTGGCAGAGCAGTGAGCACCCCCCGGCACATTGGAAAGTTGGCGCCTGTAGCTTCAGCCCCGGAGTCGGTGCCTATACAAGGAGCCGCATATTAACTTCTGAAGAGCCGCATGTGGCTCTGGAGCCAGACGTTGGCCACCCCTGCCCTAGATGCTGCTGAGTTGTTACACAGAAGCCACCAACCAGAATTA